>NC_132792.1:41881343-42184677 GCF_048418805.1 Vulpes vulpes | reverse complement strand
TTTCCTCCATCTAAATTATTCATTCAAATCACAGGCCTGTCACTACAGTTGGGCAGCCCTGTATGTTTTACTTCTATAAACCTCAGTTTCCCCACATGTGAAAAGTGTATAAAATCACTACCCGTAAGGGTAGTCCCAAGATTTAAATAAAATAGCACACATAAAAGCTTGCAAATGCTCCCCTCCCCCCCCAAAAAAAACTCTGTTCTCTATTAAACAAAGTGCTGGTTGCCAAAAAGGAAAGGGGAGAGGAGATGAGCAAAATGGGTGAAGGGTAGGTGGGAGATACAGGTGTCCAGTTATGGAATGAAGAAGTCACAGGAATAAAAGGCAGAGTACAGGGAATATAGTTAAAAATATTGTAACAGTGCCCTACAGAGGTAGATGGTAGCTACGCTCGTGGTGAGCACAGGACAACGTATAGAGAAGTTGAGTCACCACGTTGTACAACCAACACTAACATAACATTGTGTCAACTATATTCAAATAACTTTAAAAAAACAATTCTCTATCCATCCACTCACTTGACAAATATTCACTGCCTGTCTATGATGCAAAGTACTATTAACTAATGTCTTCCCCTGTCTTCCTAAGGTCTTAGAATAAATATGTATGTTAAAAAAAGTATTGCACTCAAAAGGGTGCTGTTTAGTATGTGGGAAAATCAACTTGAAGTTAACCAAATTTTTCTATATTTGAGGTCATGGAGACCACTGTTAGAGAACATATCCAATTCGTAAAGAGGTTTTCAAAAAAACACTTTTTGTTTCCAAGAACATATTCACCATTTATGTGACACAACCACAGCTCTGGACTTAACTCCATGGCTCTTAGGTCTAACTGATTGGTGAGTTGCAAAAGTCTATGATGCAAAACTCACAAATGAAGAAAAAGGAAGAGGTAAGTGATTGACAATAGTAGCTGCAGCATGCTGACACACTTCTGGGGCAATCGCCTTCCTGTCCTGGAGGAAAGCGAGATCGAGTTGGGAGATTGTGGGAAATGTGAGAAAACGTTTTGGTCTTAGAGCGCAGAGTAGAGAGAGGTAAGAGTTAAAGAAGTGAATTGCAAAATCTCTGCCAAATATGAGTTATTGAGACGTGAAGCCTGTCTACTGCTCCAGACTCTCACTCGGGCTTTAATTCCAGAGCTTCTTTTACAAAAACACAAGTGGTGGGGCTCTTCCCATGATAAGTCCACATAATAAAACTGGATGATCTATTTCAAGAAGAAAGGAAATTGGCACCTATCACCTGAACTTCAGTTCCACTGTAAGGGCTGAATATGTGACTCCCAGCTTTTCCACGACTCAGTTAGCGATGGGAAAACTGCTTTCCTAAGTGAAAAATCCTGGACTTGTACAGAAAATCACAGTATGTGTACAGTGATTTAGGACCCCCCTCCATGATGTATGCTCTAATTTCCAGGGTGATAATGTACAGAATGTAGAATCATGTGCCAAAATCAATGCTTCTATTTTCAGACTATGGTTTAAGTAAGTTTACCTATAACAAAAGAATTATTGTTGTTGTTTTATTTATTTATTTTTTTTAAAACTTTTTTTTTTTTAATTTTTATTTATTTATGATAGTCATCAGAGAGAGAGAGAGAGAGAGAGAGAGAGAGGCAGAGACAGAGGGAGAAGCAGGCTCCATGCACCGGGAGCCTGACGTGGGATTCGATCCCGGGTCTCCAGAATCACGCCCTGGGCCAAAGGCAGGCGCTAAACCGCTGCGCCACCCAGGGATCCCTTGTTGTTGTTTTAAACAATTACTGGTTACCAGGGGTTGGGGGAGGGGAATACCGGGTCATTATTGTTTAATGGGTACAGAGCTTCAGTGTGGGGTGATGAAAAAGTTCTGAAGACGGATGGTGGGGACGGTTATACAACAATGTGAATGTACTTAATGCCATTGAACCTATCCACTTGGAAATGGTTAAAATGGTCAATTTTAAGTTATGTATGTTTTACCACAATAAAAATCTTTGAAAATATTATTAGCCTCAAAAATGAAAACACATAGAAGAACGTGTTCCTGGTTATAAATCCTCGTTCACTAGATTGATAATAAAAAAAAAATCCCTCAACGCGACTATGTCAAAACGAGCATCCAATTAGATCAAGTGAATCATTAATATAACAAAAACATTTGTCATTGTGGAAAACCAGTCGTCCTGCCAAGAAGTTGTACCTATGGAATTTTATACACACACACACACACACACACACACACATTTCTGGCTAAGAATAATAATAAATTTGCATAACCATATCTTTATGTAGTCAAACAATAAAAGAAACCACAATGGGGGGAGGGGGAAGTCCATATATAATGCACACTTGAGAACCCTTTACTATAGAATTCTCAGACTTACATGCAATCTCCAGGAATAGAATATATTAGAACAAAATAGCTGAGAGAACAGTCTGTATTTTGAATCTCCCCCACACACTATCCCTCACCCCAGAAAATTGGGCTCATTTCCGTTTGCTTACCACCAGTCCTAGTACGAGGGTGCGGACTCTCTCTCCTATCTCTGGAGAAATGTCATTGCCAAACTGCTGCAGGGTAGTAAGGAACCGTTTCAGCTTACTGAGCTGCCTGGCGCCACAGGCTGGGGGCAGCTGTTGATTAGCCAGAGAAGAAGAGGAAGAAGAGGAAGGCCCATTGCTAAAGCCATTGGGCGGCGAGGGGGCGCCATTCAAGGCTGTGGGTGAATGGCTCGTGCCATTAGTTACTGTCAAGAGCACAAAATCAGAAAGAAAAAAAATAAATAAATTTACAGGGACTACGCACAAGGAAATTATAACCCAGCTCCATTCCCTTTAAATCCAGCGGATCTCATAATTTAAGAACCATTGGGCCTTTGCTGTAAAAATACTCTGACTTCACAGAATTACCCCAGGTTCAGGTACTCTGTACCTAAGTGGGTCTAACTCCTCACAGTGCAGGAGGGTATTGTACACGGAAGCTGGTAATAAATGGGAGTCAGCTGTAACACAGGGACAGCCCTGCCTCCCATGTGCACATATGCCAACCACCTGAAATGTTTCAAACATAGAACAAACAGCGCTTGGATGTCAGCCTTTTGTCACAGGCTTACATCAATATAACGGGACCATTCCTTTCTAAACTGTTCCCCTAGAGAAAGTGTACATTTGGTGGAGACTAAATTTATCACTGAACATTTTTAATCATGTTTTGTACACACAACTGACAGCTGTGTTTATAGAAATAGGACTTTCAAGTTTTAACCTTATACCACCCAATTAGAAGGCTATTTTCTCCCCCTCATATTTCTTAACCACTTCTTTAGGGAAAATGCAAATTTCATATAAGAAGCCAAATGGATCTGGTAATTATCAAAGTTATTTCAAGAAATCGAAAAGGGACATCTCATTCCAGCCAGTAGCATGGATTGGTGGTAATTTGATAACTTTGTTTCTGATAAAATTTATTTGAACAGCAAGATAATTTCTAAGAACGAGGCTAGAAAATTTGGCACATTTCTCCCTGAAGAAAATGTTGATTTCATCATATTAAGTCAATTAATTCGACAAACTCATCTTCATCAACCCCATCTTTTTAATATAATTTTGACAGATCATCTCCCAATAGCAGTTTGAAGC
This sequence comes from Vulpes vulpes, assembly GCF_048418805.1. Classification (NCBI taxonomy): domain Eukaryota; kingdom Metazoa; phylum Chordata; class Mammalia; order Carnivora; family Canidae; genus Vulpes; species Vulpes vulpes. The sequence continues at coordinate 42,181,046 of NC_132792.1, read as the reverse complement.
TATCTTAAGTACTCTATTATTCTTAAAAGTTTCAAGATAATGAAATGGTCCCTTGTCCCAAGTAAGCGCCAAAGCAGCCTGTCTTGGAATGATTGCTCACTAGGACCTCTCACAGGAGACATATGCCTATCCCTGTGGCTTTGGGTAACAACACACCAAATACAAGATGACAGGGTTACAACTTGGCACTGCGGCAGCCTCCTGTTCCTTACACGTTTGGAAAGGTCTCTTAAATGGCAGGGTGACGCTGCATAAACAGCCTGGGATGTGTATTTTGCCAATCCCTTCTAATCCCATGGATCTATCTGTTTTTGCCTGTGAGTTAGTCTTCATTCATATAGACTTCATGGCACGTGGTCTGTAAATAGCATTATCTGCAGCAGATAGCATTTATTGGTTTCACAAATCCTTTATGACAATTTTAACCAGGACTTTGAGATGGGTGAAAACAAAGCTTTCCACTCTCCCTACTGGAACATACAGGAAAGGAAGGGAAGTTGCTCTTCAGTCAGAATGTTCAGTCCTCACCTTGGACAACCCAGAAAGCAAAACGCACCACCGGTTCAGAACACGAGGCCTGAGCCGAGCTGGAATTGAGCAAAGGTTCAAAGACAAGAAAGATGCTCCTGATTTCACAAAGTTTTCTGTATGTGACGGCTGCCTAGAGCAATACGTTCCCTACTAACTTAAGGATGCTAGATTTGAGTCGCATTTGTAAATAAGAGGAGGAAGTGGTATTAGAAGATCAGAAGCAACCTGGAAATAACTGTAGAATATTAGCATGTTCCAAGTCAAAATGTACAAATCAAAGTCAGGAGCTACACATTAAATCAAACGAAAAGTTAAGGAGATAACAAATGGAGTCATGGACCAAATGGATGCAGTAGTCTTCACTGCAGAAATCAAAAGCAGACTACAACTGTGAAGCAAAAATGAAAAGGCAGCAAATATTGGCGGTCATACGAACTATGCCTAAGATGCTATACATCTGCTCAAGCTCAATACCTACTCACTGGCAATTAAATGATTTGGTGTGTGAGGGTGGGGAGGGGAGGGGGGCGCTTACTTCTGCATACTATGTTGACGCTGGGTCTTATCTTCCCTTAATTTTTATTTGCAGGAAAAAAAATTAAGACTTCAAAATGGAAACAGGAAATGCAGAAATGCCTACTCACAAGTCGTCGGTGTAAATGAACTCGTTCTCGGAGCTCCTTGAGTTGTGGGGGGAGGTGGCATGGTAGGAGGAGTCAGCCTAGACGGGGTCTTCACATCCACAGGTGAGTCTGGCATCGTGGAGTGCTTCTCAGTCCGATCTGGAGGACGCCACCATGAACAGGTTATTTTATTCCTTAAGTACCTTTGCTTTTTTGTTTGTTTTTTTTTTTTAAGTAGGGTTCATCTTTTTTACAAGCAAGTGAACAGAAGAAACCTGACATCTCCTATCAATAAAATAAGCTTATCTACTGAAGTTTAAATCAGGACTTTATCATCCAAACCCCACTTAAGAAGGTGTAGCACAGATGGCAGGACCTCATTTGTAACTGGGTTATTTTACGTCCTATTGTTATTTCTGGCTTGGGCAGATGCTACCTTGGTAGTGTTATATGCAACAGCACAACTTCACTCGAAGCTGAAGCCAACATTAGCAAGAGCTAAAAAATAGATGGGGAAGTAGAACAGTAATAAACCCTTTAGCTCAGAAATGACACAAATCTGAAGCTCTGTTATGCAGGTGAGATACTGGTAGGAGCCAGCATGTTCCAATGATTTTTTTGGAACACCTGCCATTCCCTTTCCGTGCTTAGCTTCTGGCCTGTTAGGTGAAGCAGGTCATGTCTCCCAGATACACCTCTCACTTCAATGTTTCTCTGTCCTGTTTGAAAAAATCATGACATAAAGGTTGTACTTCACGCAATGAAGATAAACTATTATTTATTCAGAATTTGTTAGGTTTGCGACCCACGATTTAAAAACATGAGATCAACACTTCAATTAATAATCTCACACAGAGTAAGAATGGAAAAATCCCCAAATTGAGAGCTAAAAGGAACTAAAATCCCTCCCTATATTTTTTTCATGAGTGTGTGACAAATACGGAGAAATTTCCTGATTACTCAATAATGAACATTTGAGCTTCAGGACTGTTTCCTCTGAAGTATACTTTTCCTTTGATATTGTGAACTAGTTTTTTCTCAGTCCAATCTATTTATCAAAGCAACAGCCTTCCAATAAAAAAAAAAAAAAAAGTGGGTTTCGTTTATTTTTTTAATTTTTCGTTTGTTTCTTTAGATCTACTTTTTTTTTTTAATAGATCTACTTTTCTACAAACATTGTGTGCCTGAGTGCATGCGTACACCCCCCCGCCCCCCCAACATGTCTGAGGTGCCTCTAACAGTCTCAAGCACAGATATTTCCCACTTGGACTTTTTGAAAAGTAAAGAAACACAGACTATTGATCAAGAATGAGTCTTTTAAAACATTCTGATAACCATAGGGAGAAATTCTCAAAAATTACTTAAACGTCTGTTTTTTAAAAAAATGAAAGATCCAAATGACTACTCTGGCAATTCCAAACCTAGCTCACACTTTTATTCCAGAGCCAACTCATAAGACTTGTGTTGCCATAGACCAGACATTTTAAAGTTGAAATAATGCTGATACTGTCTTAGGAAAAAAATGTGATTAGAAGAATGACAATACAATCATTGTCCTACGAAGAGCACTCTGATAACCTAGGAACAGGGTCCCAAATACTTCATCTTGACTGCTGGCTGAGTAACAACTAATGTCCCCTCAGTAAGTAAGCGTTCTGAGCGACAGGATGGTAAAAAACACACAACGAAGAGAGCATTTCTACCACCATCTTCCTGTTCAAAACTCGTCTTCATCTCACTACGTCAGAGCATCTTACCCCCAGAGTCATAAAAATCACTCATTCTAGAAGCATACAGAAGTTAGGCAGGTCTAAAATCACTTCTTCGACATTAAAAAAAAAAAAAAATCACTGCCCAGTCTACTCACCTCAACCAACCTCAGCAACAAGGGAATAAATAGCTTTCCGCTTATGTTGCAGCTGAGGGAAGAGGTACGGCAGCGAATACAAGTCTCCCTAAATAAAGGCAAATATTTCTGTCATGCCAGCGAAGGAGGGATGGAGGGAGACTTGCCAGAGTCGGCTGGGAGATAACAGTGGGAACTGCTGGTCCATCTGGTTTTCATTCTGCTAACACTCACGCCGAACTGTTAGAGAAGGCAATCCAGATACACAGATTTGAAGCACGTGGTTGCACAGAGAAAGAGGAAGAGCAGGAGGGGGCAGGGGGAGTGGGAATAATGACAAAATAAATAAATAAAGCGATGGGAGGAAGAAGGGAGAGAGGAAAGACCGAAACAGGGAGAAAAGTGCCTATGTGGGGGGAAAGTTACTCTCGATGGCTTGGTCGACCCCAGAAAGCTGAGCTTTGGTGGGCATAGCCCCTCCACCTGACTTACCTTGATGCACGTCTCGAGCAAAACCTCAACCTCAATACGTATCCGTAAACCCTGCTCTGCTTTATTCTATTTGCTGACACTAAGAAAAAAAGGGGGATAGACTACAAAATTGAATTAAAAAGATTTCCTCTTCAAAGTCAGATGATCTTAATAATAGTAACAACAACAACAATAAAAGGTGGATGAGTGATTTTTTTTTTTAAATCCTTGAAATGAAATCAATCCTTGAAGAGTAACCACTGAGCCAAGAAATTAGCAAAAACACCACTGCTCCTAGCAGGAATATATACGTTCTAACTGGAATATATGGATATGTGTATATATATATTTAGGATTTTTGACTTTAGCCAGATTTCTGCTATGGTTAGCTTCACTCTGATCAAATGGAGTTCCAACCCAGAGGTCCTACAAACTTAGACAAAGTGAGACCATATGTAACTCATTCTGTGCTGTTCAGTGCAATCAATCCAGGCGGGGATCGATGGTGAAGTAACCAGCCAGGCCTAACCCGTACACACACACACACACACACACACACACACACACAAACACCCTCTGGAGTAGAGAGATTTAAGATAAATTCAGAAAATGTGTTTCAAGTATGCTGAGTTCTGTTGCATTTGTTTTGGATTACTTAAAAAAAAAAAGAAAAAAGAAAAGAAACATTTTGAAATATATATTCTTGAAACTTTTATAGCAAACAGCAAAAGAGCTATGATTCAACCACAGAAGTATTTCACTCCACTTCAAATTAGAGGACACAGTAAAACCGGTATTAAGTTAGAATATTTCTTATGCGATTTTTTAAGTTTATGAAAATTACACCGTTCTTAGGCGTAATTTCTATTTTTAGTTGCTGCAGGGGAATGCTGACATTTATTGAAAGACTGACATAAAATGATAAAAAAGGAAAAAAAGGTAGGAAGGAAAACAGTCTCTATCAGAGCAGGAAGGTAGGTAGAGCCAAAAGGACCGACTTTACTTCTTCTACCTTAACGAATTCACACCGCTTCTAAATAAAGATCTCCCCTATGTGGTAACATTTCGACTCACATGGCAAATATCCAACACATATGTACCAAAGATGGCTGAAACATGGAAGAAAATGTGGCGTATATAAATACATTACTGATACCATTTCAATATCCAATTCAGTGTCAAGGCCTTCTAGAAGTGGTATGTTTTCCATTTCCTTTTTCTTTTCTTTCTTTTTTTTTTCTTAAAGTGAAAAGAAAAGGTATAGCATAATCTGCCATAGCACTTATTTTACTTTTAGTTAGTTCAAACAGTTCCAGATGTGTTTTTAAGGTAGAAGACTAGGCATTCTGTATTTTCCCGGTTTACCTACTAGCCTAGAGATGATTAGTGCAAATAGGAAGGGCAGGGTTGGTAGACAGAGCAGCTTTTTCTCTCCCAGTTCATCATGTCAATTAAAACAGAAGAACGAGCTATGTCCCAGAGATGTTATGGATTGAGAAACCTCTTGGCGAATTGGGGGTCAGTGCAGAGTGAGTCTGCTCTGAGTAAGTGCCGGCTACAGGAGCTAGATGTTCAATAACAGGAGTAAGCCCAAGCGGAAGTGATACTACTCCCGAAAAGGAGAAGGCAGTTGGGGAGGCACAGAACTGGGTACGGAATCTGATTCTTATTTCTATGGAAAATACAGCAAATATGGGCCTGGCAACAGAATCATTTAGTGACTCCAGCGTCTGGGGGCGAGATGCTACAGGAGACCGTCTGCAGACCAGAATGGTGGCCATCCAGCCTCCAAAAGGTTCCCATCTCATTTCCCCACTGAGCACTTCTGGAATGTTCACTGCTGCTCAGAACCCTTGAGTAACACCTGAGAATGAAAGTCAAATGCTAACACTTTGAGCATGCTTGGGATGATACAATGGAAGACTATTTGGAATAATAGTCCAATTTCCAAGTTAGGTAGAATGTTTCAAGTGTAGACTCAACCATCAGTAGTAGGTCCTCAGGCACGTTATCCTGAGCCTCAGCTCCTCATAAGAATAGGGACGCAATCCTGTTTGCCTCATCAGGACCCTGACACAGCGCCTACTCATGCCAAGCACCAACACGTGTGCTCTCCCTTCCCCTGTGCCTGCCTCTCTGTGAGCCATTCATGGCTTTATTTCCAACGTCTTTCCCCCAAGTCTATGCTCCATCTCTACAGGGCACCTTGGCATTCACTGGCTTCTCCGCCTCTCTTTTTGTGCTGTTGTTTCCTTCATCTAGGAGGATCTGCTCCGTCTATCCCATTCTTCACTGCCCATTACAGATCCATGTACAGTTCTTTTCAGGTGCCCTGAGCACCAACTATATCATATTTGCTCGGCCTTTCTTTTAGCAAGTACCACAGCCTATGTGTGGGGTCATTGTGTGCCTGCCGTATGTGCATGTGTTATGCACCCAATCACCCCAAACAGGGAAAACAAACTTGATGGCATTTCTGCTTAATGCTTCATTTGAAAGATAAACACACAACCATCAACAGCACATAAATATATGATTAGAAAATGGACTGTAGGTAACATGGGGAGATGCTGGGGACCTGAAATTTAGTTCAATTCTGTGATCAACTTACATGGTTTTAGGCAAGTGTTAAGAATGATCTGTTACCTCCTGTCTTATCATAGGTGTTTAATGACCTTTTTTTCTGAAACAAAAATATGATCTTATCCATTCCGTGATTTAAAACCTTTGGGACTGAGTGGCCTGTTGTCCACAGAATACAATAGAAGCTCATTAGCTCACGTCACAGATACTGTTGAGTTCCTACTGTTGAGTTCCTCCTTCTCCCTTTCTTGCTTGCTGGAAAGTCCTGATTTTGTTCAGGTGCACAATTCTTGGGGAGCAGATCCTCCTTCTTTTAATCAGGTTGTCACATTCCCTCTATCAGTAATAGGTGATTACTGTGCTCTAATTCTGGACAATGGGTCATGAAGGGAAGTATATGGAGGAAGTTTTAGGAAGGACTTCCTCGCTGTTTAACCAGAGACCCAAGGGAGAAACAGACCCTCTTCTCCTGATAGGCATTGTTACATCTGTTAAGCGATTCCTTCTTTGGAGTCTACTTTTCGTACCCATAAAATTAAGCATCTTAGATTATATGACCTCAGGGATCTTTTGCAAACTCTAATATTCTCTGGTTTCTTTCTACAGATATGGCTTATGTTCATTTCAAACACAAAGACTACCCAGAGAACAGAAATCTGACAATAAAGGGACCACAAAATTATTTTGAAATTGGTGATTATAACCAGACTTCCTCTAGTCACATAAATATCTATGTCCACAAGAATGTGTCTGCATAGAAATCTTTTCCCACAAACATGATAATTAGCATCTATCTCTCATTTTCAAATATATTTTCAATCCTCATTACTAAATCTCCACCAATGATTTGGTTGTCAAATAACCCTACCAACATCCACTTGTACCTGGTGAGTTACCATCAAGACACCCACTTTCTTTTTTTTTTTTTTAAGATTTTATTTATTTATTCATGAGAGACACACAGAGAGAGGCAGAGACATAGGCAAAGGGAGAAGCAGACTCCCTATGGGGAGCCCGATGCGGGACTTGATTCCAGGACCCCGGGATCATGCCCTGAGCCAAAGGCAGATGCTCAACCGCTGAGCCTCCCAGGCATCCCAAGACTCTCATTTTCATAGCCCAGGTTAAAAGGGTACTCCACACTCACTTCACTCCCTCCTCATTTCCCATTCCATCTTTTGCGTACTTCCCGTGGGCACCTAGAAGACTCTGCCTAGAATGTTTCCCTTCCCATATGGGGACCTCCCATACCCACTAACCTCATAACCACAGTGGGAGCCACCATGTTCTTTCATGACCTTGTACCAAGATACCAATGGAGGCTCAGGTGCAGCACCTCATCCAAGGTGGGCAATGTCAGTCATTCAACATTTTTACTTTCAGATTTGAAGGAAGAAAAACAATCCCACTCTGGAGGTAGAAGGCTACATTGTCTCCTGCCTTCCACGTCTAGAAAGCAGGTATTTCATGAAAAAGAAGGCCACTGACAGGCAGAAAGAAATGATGAGAAATGGCAAGAGATTATCCTGATAATGCTAAATCCTTCATCTAGATCCTTGGTGCTGGCTGCATCTCTAAAACCTCCTACAAAGTGATCTTACGACAGAGTCTAGTCAGTCAGTCCCTCCCTTGCCTAAAACCTAGTTCAAGTTACTTTTCACTTGAAACCAAAGAAGTCAGAAAAATGATACTGGAATGCAGCAAGGTATCCTCCTAACTCCCATGGAAACTCCTCAATTATCACTTATTAATCCAAGAAACCCTGGGTCCTTGATCTAGCATCTCTGTAGCATCTGACGCTGTTTCACCACTTCCTCCCTCTCAGGTTTCCACAATTCCAACTCTCTCCTCATTGTTCTCGGGCCTTCCTGGCTGCTCCTTCTCAGGCCCCTTTATGGCTCACCTTTCTCCACCTCTGGATAACTCCTGGTATCTCCTCCAATGTTCCTTCACAGTTCCTCTTCAAATTTTCACTCCATACCTTTTCCTTAGTGACTTCATTTGTGTGGTGATGGTCACCCCATGGCCCTTATGTAGATGATTTCTATCTATACCTTCACCCCCACCACCCCTCCTGAATTCTTTACCCAACCATCCAGAGGGCTATTCACTTCAACAGCCTGGATTCAAACCTTCCTCATCCATCATCTCTCATTTGGTCTAATCAACAACCCACTGAATGGTCTCCCTGCCCCGTACCATTCATCTCTGTTCCATTCTCCAAATCACATGGTCATTTCACCACATATGTCACAGATGTGATCAGAGATCTTACTCCTCCTTCTTCACTCCTCTCGTCTTAGTAATCTTCAAAGACATCTTATAATGTGAAGCATAAAGTCCATGTGTCTTAATAGGGTACTGAAAGACCTTTGGGACCCATCTGATTCCTATAACTGCTCCAGCCCCATCTTTACTTCTCCCTTCCACTCCCATCCGCACCTCTGAACTCCATACTGAACTAATGCAGCTCGTGGATTACTCAGGCCTCCCTCACACTGCATCCTCTCCTTTCCCTAGAATATTCTTCATCCCCACGGCTGCCTGGTTAAGTTCATCATTCCTTTAGAACTTCTTAAGGAAGCACCTGAGTGGCCTAGACAGTTAACAGTCTGCCTTTGGCTCAGGTCAAGATCCCAGAGTCCTGGAATTGAGTCCCGAGTCTGGTTCCCTGCTCAGTGGAGAGTCTGCTTCTCCCTCTGCCCCTCCCCACTGCTTGAAATCTGTCTCTCACACACACTCTCTCTCTCTCATAAATAAAATCTTCAAAAAAGGTAAAACTTCTTTAGGTGTCACTTCAGAGACCCTCTGCTGACAACCCATCCCCAGCTGACCCAGACAGCCTCATATTACCTCATTACCCTGTCTAGATCCCTCTTATAGCACTGACCACACTGTATTTAGAACCAAGTCAGTCTCTCCCTCCAGATCATAATTTATTCAAGGATAATGATGACATTGTTTTTATATTCTCAGCACTCTGCACAGTACTTGATACACACAAGGTGCTCAATACATTTAGCATTTTAAATGAGTACATATGACTATAATGTCAAAAGGGATGTCTATAGTCACAACTTTGAGACTCCGGAACTTTCAAGAGACATGATAAATTTAACTTAAAATCATCTCCGCCTTTGTTATATCAGCCTAAAAAAATTCTAAAAAGAACTTCTATATTCTAAAAACATTAAATCACCAAAGATAAATCTTTAAAAAAAGGAGAAAAAAAAAAAAAAAAGCACGAGTAAATTATTGAATTCACCAGCCTTCCAGCAATCACAACATATTCTCTAAAGGCCTTTTATATAATATTTTTTAAAAGGCTATGTAAGGCAATTTATATACATATAACCCACAGTCACCAACAGCTCCCTTTTTTACAGTAATAGTGCAATCATACATATGCACATTCAAAACAAAGAGAGAAGCATATTATGAACCAAAATATGCTTTTCTACATTCCACAAGTTTTTCTGTTGCTTGTCTAGGGATGGTGGGATGACACATTATTTTTAATTTCTTCTTGCTATTTTTCTCATTTATTTAAATGTTCTACATAAGAATGCTTTGTTTTACAAGCAAAAAAATATACACACAAAAACCAACTTATTAGGGTAAGTCACTTAGAATAGGGCATGGACACTGTACCAAATACACTGCATGTTTTGTGTCATTTTAAACCTCACAATGAGAAGGTACTACAGAGTTGCCCATCTTATAAAAAGGAACTGAAGCCCAGAGGGTGGGACAATCTGAGATTACAAACCAGAACTCATTCCAGGCCTTCTCAGAGTTCACTATCAGCTAAAACTAATGTTATTTTATACATGATCTAGAAAACTGAAATAAAGACACATTCTATAAATGTTGAATTTGTGAGTGAGCAACTGGAACTTCCTCTTCCAATATGGCTGTACTGGCCACCGGTGAGCACGTACATTTTAATCAAACAGATTTTAAAATTTAGTCCCTTGGTCACAGTAGCCACATTCAAGAGTTCAGCCGCCGTGGCTGCATAGCTGTGGCTAGTGGCTACCCTGTTAGAGAACGTGGCCCTGGAACACTTCCATCATCACAAAAATCACAGAGCCAGACTGGATACTGGCTCCATGACAAGAGTCCCTGGAGGTGACAATGCAGAATGAAAAGAGTAGGGATGAAGAGGAGGGCCTTTGGCTTCATCCTAAATACTTTCAATCCCATTCAGGTATTTTTTTTAAGATTTCTTTATTTGAGAGAGAGAGAGAGAGCACACAAGTAGGCAGAGTGGCAGGTAGAGGGAGAGGGAGAAGCAGGCTCCCCCTTGAGCAGACAGCTCGACGTGGCGCTTGATCCAGGGACCCTGTGATCCTAACCTGAGCTAGGGCAGACTCTTAATGGACTGGGACACCCAGGCACCCCACCCCCATTCAGATCGTTTACTTGTTTTATACATTGGGTTTCTGCATATGATTTCATTTGGTGGCTAAGCAGTAGAAAAAACAATAACTTGAAGCCCAATGACTATAAGTGAGCTCTCAGCTCTGAAAAAGTGGGAGAGGAAGACAGGTAATCAGTAAACACCAGTGGAAATGCACTAATGAAAATGAAGCCAAGGACTCAGTCCTGGAATAAGCCAGTCAGAGGCTGAGCCAGCAGCAAATCTGGAATCAGACGACAGCCTGAAGACCAACGTCACAGCTTTAAAGAGCATGAACTTGGGTTAAGATGGAAGACAGGCAAAAGAAAAAAATAATTAATTAATTAATTCAAAAATTTAAAAAATGAGGTGAATCCACACGAATCTATCATTATTTCTAGACAAATGGCTTTAATAATGCTTGGGTCAAAATTTTAAAGATAAATAAATAAATAAAGCAAGCAAGCAAGCGAGCTTGGGTCATGTCCTTATGGGAACAGTGGGAAATTTCCCTTCCCTTCCTCTTAAGCATTTATCTAGCTAGTACTTGACATATTTCTCTTGGTTTTGAGTGTCTCCCCAACCATAGCGTCAGCTTCGTGAATGCAGAAATTTCTACCTGTTACCTCCAGCCTCCATAGCATTAAGAAGAGTGCTTGAAACAGTAGGCACTTGATTTGTTGGATGAGTAAGCAAAGCTAGTTGTTGACAAAACAGCCAGAGCCCTATTAGAAACTATGGTTATGCAGTGGGAGACAAAGAGTGAGGGAGGCAGACAGGAGACATGCTGGAAGACACACACCCGTTTAAATGGAGGGAAACATGCTTAGTAGAAGCAGGAAATAGTCTCGAGCACTCTGCTTATTTTTTGACAAAGATGACCTGCAGACCATCAAGAGAAAGCACTAAGAACATTAACAAGTACCCAAATGGTGGTTCTATCTAGAAAATTCTATTACTAACTTCCTAAAATATGGAAAGGACCTCTGGTCATGTGAATGGGGACATGGGAAGGCGGACCAGGACCCCAGGCATCTATCTCTGTTAGTTCCTTAGAAATGTCATCTCCCCCACAGCTGTCACCACCTTTACTCCTGTGATGCCTGCCTCCAAGTCTGAGAACCACTTTCTGGAGGCCACCAGGTGGGTATCATGCAGCACAGGGCTTAGCTACCCCACTTCAACTAGCACTGTTCCACGTTTATGTGCTCTAGGCACTAGTGTCTTTTTAAGATTTCCTTTGGTGGGAAAAATGGAAAAAAAAAGTCTCCTGTTTGAGAAGAGTTTGAACCCCCTCGCACAGGCAGCCAGCAAACGTTCGCTGAATGGCTGTGATAAATAAGGAAAAACTAAATCACTCAAATGCACAGAAAAGTAACTTCTGCTTATGTAAGGAGCAGAAAAAGACACAAGTATCGCCCAGGGCCCATAAATTGAGCATAAGTATCCACAGAACACCCCGCTGCCAAACTGCAGAGTATTCCAGAAAGTGAGAAAAAAATCATTAAATAATAAGTCATGCAAACATTTTACAATCTTTAAGTATGGACAATCTTCTTCCAGTAGCATCTGTCTCACTTGCCAGCGTTAAGGGCTATTAAGAAGGCTTGTGGAGCTGCCACGGAGGACAGTACACGCAGCCAGTGCTGTCAGTTACCATCATCCAGGTAAGAGCTAGTGAATCAAGGCAGAAAATGATGAAGGTACCCAGGGTAAGTGCCTGTGGCTAAATCGCAGATAAGTAGCAGGAGCTCAAATGAATATTTGTTGACTTTAATAGAATGTACGTACTCTTTAAAAAAAGCAAAAACAAGTAAGTAGTAATATTAGCTCAAATTCCCATTAAGGCAATTGGGAAAGCACTGAGATTTTTTTTTTTTAAGGCAGTTAAATGATATGCTCATTTCTATCTTATATTATGGATATGTATGGAGCAGGGAAGATAAAGGGCAAGAAAGGCAAGAGAGCTGGAGTCCTGGTTGGCAATAGCCTCGGCTAGAAATAATACAGGCATCCAGCATGGAAGTGTCTCTTTAGAATGGAGACAATAAGATTCTGGAGACGTTTTTTTTTTTTAGTCTATGTCAAATTCACAGAGCTTGGCAATAAAATACAATTAAATTTTGGGCAAGTAGAAATCTAGAGGTTTGTGGTAATGTGAAAAACCAAGACACAGCAGAACCATTTTTGAAAAGAATCATTTGTGAAAAGGCAGGATAAGTCAAGTCATAGTTTACTTAGAGATTTCCCTGCAAGATTCTGTTGTTCTTACATAGAACAGCCTGAAGGTTGTCTTCTTGCAGGTGGGCTGCCACCAAATTTTTCCTCCTAACTGTGCTTCTCTATTGCCAGGAGGACCCTCAAGTGCCACCACGGCTCCCCTGGACTTTCTCAGGAGCTGGTTGGCAAAACCCTTTACCCTAACTAACCCTGCCATCAGTTTATCCCACAACAGGCAGGATCAACAGGCAGGATCATCTTGTCAAACAAAACTATTCACTCACTTAAATGAAAGCATTTATAGAAAGAAGAAGGAGAGGAGAGGAGGAGAGGGGAGGGGAGGGGAGGGGAGGGGAAAAAGAGAGAGAGAGAGAGAGAGAGAAAGAAAGGAAGGAAGGAAGGAAGGAAGGAAGGAAGGAAGGAAGGAAGGAAGGAAGAAAGAAAGAAAGAAAGAAAGAAAGAAAGAAAGAAAGAAAGAAAAAGAAAAGAAAAAAAAAGAAAGAAAGAAAGAGCGAGCAAGCATTTATTCAAAACTACCTGAGCCATCTATAAAGCATCAGGTACCATCTTAGGGAGAGAAGACAGTCGACACAAAAGAAAAATCACTGCCCTCAAGAAATTTCCATTCTAATGATCAGATCAAGTTACTTCCCTAATTCAAAGTGTTTCAGTGGTTTAATCTTTACTCTCAAGATAAAATCCAAAACCCTTTAAATGACCTACAACCTAGACAGATTTAGTCTCTGCTGGCCTCCCGATCTCATCTCACACATCTCACTCGCCTCACCTCAGGGCCTATCAGCCTGGAAAACCCATCTCAGCTCAAATTCACTTACTCAAGGAAGGCGTCCTTGGTCTCTCCCCAGTCCCAGCGTTGTAAGTTCCCCGTTGTAAGTTCCCCGGTACCACCCAATTGCTCTTTATGAGGCTTCCTGCAACTTTACAAATAACTGCGCCCTTACTCGTTTGTCTATCACCCCCTACCAGACAGCAAAACGCTCTGGGATGGCAGGGAGCGTAACGTTCCACTTCGTATCATTTATCAACTCAGTCTCGGAATTTAGGACGCTGCCGAGAACCTAGCACAACAGTGGACACACACACATAATTTTCCATTTAAAAACACAGATCTGGAGGTACAAGCGGAGCCAAGCAGTTATAGTCTTTATTCTCCTTAAGAGGAATTTCAAAGTTTCTTCAGTGATAGTGATATTAAAATAATGGTGATAACAATGGGCACCCCTCCTGTCTATTATACCCCATTCCCATGTCTATGAGACTTCCACTGACACCATTCCACCCAAATCCCCCAACAATAGCTACAAACTCTAGTGACTAATCCAAAATACTGTTCAATCTTTATCTTACTTGGGTTCTCAGCACCACTTGATCTGTTGGGCCGCTTCTTATGCCTTTTCTCCTGTGGTGACATTCTTCTAGTTGTCGCTAGGAGTTTTAGTGAATTTTCCTGGTCTCTGGCCTCTCCGCCAGGGCCTCACCTCCTCCTCTTCTCCACTGGCTTCCTCCCTCTAGTCTCTGGTGCAGGCCTTCCCATCTACTGCAACAAAGCCTGCCAGCGTGCTCTATCTTCAGGCGAAGGACTCTCTCCTGAGAACCAGACAAGGCATCTAGCTTGCTTCACAACCCCTTGACACCTGTATTTAGAAGCATATCTAACATCTGACTTAGGAAATCTGGGCCTCCTCCTATATATCAACCTCTGTGCTTTCAGCTGCCCAAGCCCAAGGCACCACAATCCTCCTCAGACTCCTCCCTCCACACCATTCTCCTTCCACGTCCAATCCATTCCCTCTATCCTATCAATTCCACTTCTAAGTACATTTAGGATTCACCCTTAGTTGCCCTCTGGCCTGGGCTTCAGAACCTACAGAGCCTCTGAAGGGTTTTCTCTACCTCTGGTCCCTCTCTGCAAAAAACCCCCTCTCCTCCTTGCTTCTAGAGTGGTATTTCTAATACACGAATTTGACAAAATTGTCTTAAAATGCTCCTACAGTATACAATCTACTTAAAATCTTTCTATAATTATAAAAGTTGATGAGGATGAAAGAGGAAGGTCCTTATCTTTTTAACCTTCTCTCTCCATTATCTAAACAAGGATTTTGTACACAAGAGGCCCTTGGTTTTTTTTAAAACTTTTCTTTCTCTCTTTTTTTTTTTTTTTTAAGATTCCATTTTTGTTAAGTAATCTCTATACCCCACGTGGGGCTCAAACTTACAACTCTGAGATCAAGAGTCACACACTCCATGGACTGAGCCAGCCAGGTGCTCCCTAAACTATTCTTTAAAAAATTAAATTATCAAGATGTCTGTTTTGCGTCCATTTAGTATATACTATAATCATTAGATATAATGTAATCCCCAACCAAAATGCCATTAGAATTTTTCCAGATTTTCACAAATGTAAAAGTCAATCTGAAATGAAATTGAAAACAGCTAGGAAACTTTGAAAGTGAAGTGTAATGAGGAAATGTAGCTTAGCATTTATTAAAATGCACCACACAATTATAACAATTTAAACAATGTGCTACTGGTACAGACATAACCAATACAGTAGAATAAAAACTTAAAAGAAGCAAAAAAACATAAAGCTGAGAAACAGATACACATTCATCTAAGAATTCAATATATGATAAAGATGACTTGTAAAATTAAGAAAAGATAAAACAATTCAACAAACTTTCTTAGGAACTATTAGACAACAATTTGAAAAAAAATAAAATAAACCCCTTTCCCATACCATATATCCAAAGTCATTCATTTCCATATAAATAAAATATTTAATATAAATGTTTTAAAAATATTAAATATATAGGCAATATATTGAGTATATAAAAATAGATAATGTATGTATTTAACCCTAGGATTAGGAAAAAGATGCTAACCTTGATAAAAAAAAAAAAGGCATGACAGAGTGCCACTGTACTTATTAATAAATTTGAGTGGAAAAATTAAAAATTAAAAATAAGCAAAAGGCAAGTGGCACTCGGGAAACAGCCCTCCATTACATGACAACAGTGGTTTGATATCCTTGATATATAAAGACCTCCATCAAATCAATAATTAAAGCCTGAAAAACCTAACAAAAGTTGTAAAAGAGTAGGAATAGGAATTGTACAAAAGAAATATAAATGAAAAAAAAAAGAAATATAAATGATCTATAACCTAATGGGGAAAAGAGTTTCAATCCTGGCATATTGGTAGACTTTTCAAAATGACAATATAGTGGGACGCCTGGGTGGTTCAGCGGTTGAGCATCTGCCTTTGGCCCAGGCCATGATCCCAGAGTCCCTGGATCGAGTGTCACATTGGGCTCGCTGCATGGAGCCTGCTTCTCCCTCTGCCTGGGTCTCTGCCTCTCTCTCTCTCTCTCTCTCATGAATAAATAAATAAAATCTTTTTTTTAAATGACAATATAATATTAGTTGTAGTACAAATTGGTGTTTTAACACTCTTTTGTAAGATTATACCAAATTTCTTGTAGGACAATAGGAAACACGTATCCATTGTCTCCAAATTACATATATCCATTAATATAGCAACTGTGGAAATTAGCCTAAATAAACAATATCAAGTGTACAAGGATGTTTATACTGAAGAAGCCTGGAAATTACTGAACTGTCTAACAATGGGCATTTGGCAATTCTAATTCTAATAGAACCTTACAGTGGAACTGAATGACATGTGTATTTACATGGAAAGATCTTTAAGTATACCAAGTCAGGGAAATAGTTCTAAGATCTACTTAAAAAGCAAAACAAAACAAAAACTATCTTAAGATAGTTATAAAAGGTGGGATGTGTGTGTTTGTGTGTAGGTTAAAGTCTGGAAGGATGCGTATATAAGGTACCTACCTATCAGAATATTAAGAGTGGCTGGCTCTTACGTAAATAGTTCCCAATGGGGCAGAGCTTTCAAATCACCGTCAAATAGTTATGCCGTGAAAAGTCTCTTTCTTTTCTACTTTTGGCTCGCTTTTAACACTGTAGTTAGACAACTCTAAGGCACCCCTATTTTCTCCTTATAAAATCTCTCTGAAGCTGGGATGAGTGCTACATGGGTTCATGGAGTCAAAGCACTAAGCAGAAGTGCTCAGTGGCAGTATTTCTCTCTTGGTGAGTGATTCACAAAATAACCACGCGCCTTAAAATCAATTTAGATAAAACACAGCACATCTCGTTTTTTCAAGGAATGAAACTACCCGTGGAAAAAAACTCAAGGAACAATATACTTTGTTGTAATTGGAACTCTACCAAAACTATTCAGCTTTGGATGGAAGGAGTGAAAAACTGGAATTCGAGAAAACCAAAAGGAGGGTTCTGGGAGGTGGGGTTCTCTACAGGGCCTGTAGCACATGAACACCCTTGAACGCATCACAAAGGTACAAGAAGTGCCTTATTCACCTCAGAATCCCAAGCATCTAACAGTGTCTAACGATGGTGTTTACTGGATAAAGGAACGAATGCTATTTTACTAACAAAGAAGTCCATGCACAGTAGGAGACAGGAGAGAAAAGACCTACAGGTCATGGGGCCAGGGAATCCTCAAGTCCGCCAGAGCACTGTCAGAAGTAAAATCCCCAAGTAAAGGATCAAATTCCTTATAAAGCGTTCAAGGAGCACCCTGCAACATCACCAGAACCCTCCACATAAAGGAGTTTCACCAAAAAGCTAAGTCATCTCAAAGGGTTCCCAAAGACAAGCGTGAACTGCCTATGAATTTTATTAGCAACTTCTTTACAGGTGACAATATGGACACACCAATCGAGGCCTGAAGGTATGAGGTTAAATGGCTATTTCTCCTTAGCTTAATATGGTGAAAATATAAGGAGGTCAAAATAAATGCTGTACAGTTGTATGAATTTCCCATTCATCGTTTCTTAATAGATGCCGCCTCAGTTAATATTTTGCATAATACAATTTTGCATGGAGGCCCATAGCCTTACTTAAATGAATAAAGTAATTCAGAGAAGGTGCCCTAATTAATGAATTGCTAATAAATATTCCCTAAGGACAAAAGCTCAAGCTCCATTTACCAAAGAAATAACTGCATGTGTATATTCAAACACATCTGACTAAGTCTATTTTCACCTCCCTTATTTCAAGACCCTTTAAAGCCTGCATGCCTTTTAATCTCAGGAAGACCATCAGGGGACACAGAACTATAAAATTCTGGGTAGCGACAGTTTGAATGACACATTTTTAACAATTCACGCTCTACCACCTTAAGTTCCAGGGATATGTCTCAACTAGACACATAAATAAATTCAAGTTAATAAGTCCTTAATGTAGTTTCATCTGTATATAAGCTTTCCATGTGGGTAAACATGTTATTAAATTAAGATGACAGTCTAAATTCCCATCCATTTACTAGGAAATCATTTATATTTCATATAGCACTAGAGATGTCTTCTCTGAGCTCATCAAGAATGATAATGGAGGAAAATCAAACCAAACATTGATGGACAACTGCAAAGAGCACTCCTCCCATGCACAAATGAAAAAACGTCACTGGCGAGAGATCTATAAGATCATTTTCAAAAACACGACCTTCTTGACACCATTTGTCAGATACATTAATCGCAAAAGTAATAAATGTCTAAACACAAAGGAAGTTGTTCTCAATCAAGGCTCCCCACGTTAGTATTAACTTGTTACTAACAATAACTCGAATCAGGATAGATCCAAAAAAATCATCCCTATGATGATATCCCTACTATTTTCACCTTTAAAAAAAAAAAAGCAAAGCGATAGAACGTGGCAACAAAGCCCACTGGGATTGAGAATGTCAACATTCCTTGACTGGCACGGAGTAAAGATGTTGGGAACCTCTGTTTTGAGGGGTCAAACAAGCACCTGGTAAGTGCCATCTCCCTTCTTGGAAGTACTGGCCAGGGCATCTCAAGGAAGTTCCTGAAGCCTAGCAAATCATCCCACATACTCTTCATCTTCTTCCTTTGAAAGACCGAAACTTAGCTGTACAAGTGTAGACATGCAAGAAAACAACAGATTCTCCCCTGATATGTCTTGATATGTCTCCTTGGGTTGACTCCAGGCAAGAGTAAGAAGTCAGTCAAGTTTAATTTCAATGCCTCCTTGTTCTCCTGGGTTCTTCCTTTGCTCTGCTCACCTCTAAGCAATCTGGAACTCTCCTCCGGTCCCTTTGGGAACGATTATCAAAGATATTGTGACACCCACCTACACAAAGTCTGGAGCTTCACACTGGTCTCCAAAATGCGTATTTCTGGGATTACATCTGCAGCGATCAGTTAAAAGGATCCATATAATGGTGATGACTCGTGAAGTAGGCTACACACACACACACACCACACACACACATTTTTCCTTATGGGCTAGGGAATCACAATTACCTGAGTGGAGGGAAAAGGGGAAGGACAGAGGACCTACAGAAACACCAGTGCAACTAAGCGGAGGGAATATATTTTCATCCCGTTCCTCCCACCCCACGCTGAATACATCACCAGGTGCTTAGGAACAGCTGCATTTCCAGGTAACGTCCTTAAACAAACAAACCAACATGGTCCTTCTCTGCCTGCACATGAAGGATGATCTGCTACGGGTCTGCGATTGGGCCTTCAGAAACCAAAGCATCATCTACAGGAAAGACACAACCATGTCACAAGCAGGTCCTGGCAGTTACCTACTCAGAGACAGCAGCCAATGAAACTGGACATGGCAAGACAATGTTTATGAATATGGTAAATACTAGGAAAAAATTACTATTCCCCTTTTCCCCTCTACAAACGACGGGCTCACAGCCACCTTCTCTGCTCCAACGTCAGTGTCACCTCCTCAAGAGTCAATCCTTCTTCCCTGGCCATCCAATCTCAAACAGGTTCTTTCTTCTGCTCCTTCGTTAGTTTCCTACTTAAAAACTCGAAATTTGGGGATCCCTGGGTGGCTCAGAGGTTGAGTGTCTGCCTTCGGATCAGGGCGTGACCCATTAGTCCGGGGATCGAGTCCCATATCGGGCTCCCTGCAGGGAGCCTGCTTCTCCCTCTGCCTGTGTCTCTGCCTCTCTCTGTGTCTCTCATGAATAAATAAATAAAATTTTTTAAAAAATTCGAAATCCTTTTACATCCTTTTCTTTGGAGTTTAGTGGGCTCTCCCCCCAGAGCACTGCTGTACCCCAGACCCAGCCGTGTCTGCACAGAAGTGCTCCAGAAGATCTGTTGCAACAAATGAGGAAGACAGGATTCTGACTTTCAGTTGGGGGAATGGGGGGAGAGGGGGGAACAACAGGACGTGCACTGGTTATAAACTGAGCAAGAAAAGAAACAGGGAGGTGTCATGAACCAGAAACACAAAAGGGAGGGTTAACAACCATGAGTCCACGCCGAGGTCAAGGTCAGATGCGTGGTACGATAGGCAAAGAAGACAAGGTGAACAGGACAGAGAAGATGAAGAAGGCAGGCCTTCCAGACCGAGTGTGTCCCCAGCACGGCTGGGCACCCCCCAGCCCCCCAGACAAGGTGGGGCAAGAAAATCATGGGGTAAAAAACCAGGGTGTGTCCATCTTAGAGACCTCGCTGGACTCCCCTCAAGCCTCCAGCCAAATTCTGATAACCTCACGCCCTTCTTGGGAGAGCAAAGTGAGGTCATGGGGCATAAATCCCTGCCAACCCCTTCCTCAGGGCCCCTGCTGACCTCCCCACCCAAGTCTTGAGTTTGGAAAGAGGCAACTTCCCCTCTAAGGGCTTGGCTCGACCAGGCATCGCACCTTCTCACCTTCGGTCTGTCAGGCCCTCTACCCCCCTCTTCCAAGAACCGAGGCCTGTTCGAGTCTCCCCAACCAAGATCTCACAGAGCCGTCCCTCCACGTTGAGGGCATTCCCTCCAGCCTCCCACGCCCAGGCTTCTGGGGTGACTGGCAACTACCTTCCCTCCCGATGGCCAAATCCACAAGACCACCCTGACCCCGACCACTTCCTGGCCCCTCTGTGGCATTTCACACTGTGCACCACACCCCCCATGAAACTCTGCGCCCTGAGTTTAATGGCACTCCACTCTCTCCACTGCCCTGGCCTTCCCATTCAAGGCTCTCCTCTCTTTACAACGTATTTTCCTCCCGAGTCACCCCAAAGGCTTCAGCTATCGGCAGTGACTGTGAATCCAGGTTTCCAATATATATATTTACACGTCTCTACTAAACCTGGGGTCCAGCTCCTCGCGGACTATTTGTCATCACACACCAGATCAACCTGGAAGGTGTGCCTCAAGGTGAACGGTCTTCTCTTGATGTAGGTATTTCCTATTCTGGTTGTTGGTAACCAGTTGCCCAAATCAGAATTCAGATCATCCTAAATGACCCTACATCCAAAGGCGGGCCTTGTGGTTCTCTCTAGATAGTACAACAGAGCCTGCTGTCCCTCCCTCCCCCCTTCCTCCTTCCTCATGATGCTGCAGCCAATCATCACCGGATCTCACCTGGTAGACTGCAAACCCCATCTTCTTCAGCTCATCGTCCACATTACTCCCAGAGTGGTATGAACATTCAAAGCCAACAACCACGTGATCTGGCTTAGAAATATACACTGGCTTCCTCTCTGCCGCTCCCACCTACAAGGTAGATGTCTACTTCGGCTCCTTTCTCTGGCTCTAAGTTCCAGCATGCTGCCCAGGCCTTAGCAGTTCTGTTGTACATGCTCCCTCATATTTGAAATGTCTTTTGATTACACCAGGAATGTGCTCCTTCAAGGCACGGAACAAATGCCACCTCTTCCACGAAGCCTTCCCTAATCACCCCTGCTCTGCATTCAAACCGAAGGGAGTCAATGACTCCCTCCTTTAGGCTCTACTTTGCATATATCCGTTAAGTGGATCCAGCGTCGCCTATTAGAATTGTTATGCTGGCAGGTGTGTGTCCACATGGGTCACACTCTCCACCTGCACAGTGTGGCATGTGCGTCCCGTGAAAGGTTAAGGTCCTATTACTCCACCCCAGCACTCCACACAGGGCTTGGCACCTAGCTGGATCTTGAATAAATGTTTGCTGTCACACTGCTGGCAAGTCGGAAACACCAGGATTTAGGACAAGATAAAGAAATCCATCAAGTTAAGAAAAGAAAAGTGAGAAAGAAAATAGTGCTGCTACATGAGACTCTGCCCTGGGAACCAACTGGGAATTAGGAGCTCTGGTCTACTGGTCGCCCAAAGCCATCTGTTCCTTCCCCTAACATAGGGTAACACATATTTTATTACAAATACCTTCGTGGGTGTCTTCTCTGCCAGGGTGAAATACCACCACCACGGCTAAAAGTGTCAAAAGATCTTAATGGCAGTTGTAGTTAGTGAGCATTTGCCAAGTGCCAGGTGCCCTGCTAAATGCTTTGCGTGTGTTAACCCATTTAACCTTCACGATAAGCTAATACGATGGGTGTTATTAATATTACCATTTTACGGGTGAAGAAAATACAGAACCTTAAAAAGATTAGGCAGTGTGCCCACTGTCCCATTGCTAGTGAAGAGGATTCACAGCCAAGGAGTAGGATTTCAGGGCCTCCGCCCCGACCCTGTACCCTATACAACGATGCTGCAGAACTACCACACGATGCTACCAAGGCCCCCGCCAGTCATGCCCCACCACGTACATACATAAAGGCCACCTGGGTTCCATGAAGACATGGCTATGTTTGACTTATTCACGACTTGGCACACAGTAAATACTCCGTAAATATTTGCTGGCTCACTGGCTAGCTGAATGAAAGACTGTTTAAAACTCTGGGCTTGGGATCCCTGGGTGGCGCAGTGGTTTGGCGCCTGCCTTTGGCCCAGAGCGCGATCCTGGAGACCCGGGATCGAATCCCACGTCGGGCTCCCGGTGCATGGAGCCTGCTTCTCCCTCTGCCTGTGTCTCTGCCTCTCTCTCTATCTCTCTGTGACTATCATAAATAAATAAAAATTAAAAAAAAAAAATTAAAAAAAAAAAAAAACTCTTGGCTTGATGTTTTTATTTTCTTTCTCCCCCCCCCACCCCCCTGTAAAACGAAGGTATGGTTAAGATTTCTCTGAACTGCAAAAACTCTATGGTTTTATTATGTGAAGGTAAAGTGCTCCCTGCCCATGACATGGTGATGACACACTTGGCAAGAGCACCGGCAGGTAACCAAGAGCGTGGGTTGGAAGTCGGCAACCTTGACTGGAATCCTAGGCCCGCCTCCGAAACCCGGGCCAATTCCTTGACCCTTGAACTTTTAGTTCCTCACCTTAAAATATGGGTGGTCCTAGCAACAGCCTCCGGAAGTGATTTTGAGGATTAAGAGAGGAAGTAAGGACATGAAGCACATACACAAGGCTTGGAGCATACACAAGCACTAGTAAGTGGCAGCCGTTCCTTCCTGCGACCCTCAGAATCCGAGCCCCGCCATACGCTCACACAAAGGAAAGTGTCTACTTGTGAAGCAAACATTCTCACAGGAGACTCTGTCCCACATTATTTTACTAATTTACTTCACCTATGCTGTGGGACATATAGCATGTGTTAGAAAGAAAAGATTTAGCAAACAACTCTATTTTCATCCCAATTTACAAGCTCTCTTTTACCCCTTTCTCCTTGTGGCCTTAGTTGTTCACCCCCAGAGAACTTAACCCAACCTCAATCTCGCCCATTTCTCCTTTCTCTCACACAAAAAAACAAAACAAACAAACAAAAAAAACATGTTTCTTATTTTGTTATAAAAGAAGAGGAAAAAAAAAGACGGATGAGTATGGAAGAGGAATCTTCCTTCCTAAGGAGGAATCTTAATTCAAACAAATTTGTCAGTTCTCTTTGCTAGCTCATCTCTTTATAGAGCATCCTGCCCCCTCAAAAAAAAAGAAGAAAAAAAAATTTCCCCAAAAGTTAATTTTATTCAATTTAAACATTATTTTAAGAAAATTGACATTCGTGATCTAAGATTAGCTAAAATATCCTCAAATGCCCCCCAAACCAAGTTTATGAAATCCTTTTCCAAAAAGAAACATCTAGCTCTTTATCCTTTGTCAAGCTTCAATATCAGCAACCTAGAAAAATCCTACTAAAAGGAAAAAACAAAAAACAGCTAAGTTCTAGCAGGCTATCACAAAAGGGTAAGAACTTTATAAAAAGCTTCTATGATTCCGTACTGTCTCATAAAATTTAATAAATATACAGATGTAACTTTAGATCAGTGAAAATAAAAACTAGCATGACTGTTTTATATCTTCATAGTAACACAACCATAAAAAATGATGTTAAAAAGGCAAAGGTGAAATTTTTCAGTCACATTTTCTTCAGAATTTTGGGGAAGGCACTATTAAAAAATCCTAACACCTTGAAGTCAGATTTATCTCCAAATTTCTAATTTTTTTAATCAGATAATGGTCGTTTTCTACAATTGTCAATGCTTCCTACCCGTGATAATAGAATGTTAGAACGTTAGAAATTAAGTCAAAACTCAGACAAAGCTCATAGTAAATTACACAAGCTTCTGGGCTCTCAGAAATCCTCATGAACCAACATTCACCAATTTTAGTTTTATGTTTTATTCCTGCTCCTGCTGATTCTCGGTGTGGAAATTAATTAGCAGCGAGATGAGCAAAAGGGAGGCTGCACCAGAGAAAAGGTCAAAACCAATTCACTTTGAATAAACAGACTGTAACCGATGGTTGGCTGTGCTCGCCTTTTGTGAATGAGAAAACCAACGTGACTTCTGCAAGGTCTCGCAGAAAGGCGGCCACGGAGAAGTCAACGCCCAACTGCGAAGAGTGTCTACACAACAAAAATGGCTCAACAGGACCAAGAAGGAGTAAGTCTATCGTGTCCTGATCTGTCTTTTCAAGAGATGATAACATGAGCAACCAGGAAGCCCCTGATAGGGTGGGCTTAGCAACCAGGAAGCCCCTGTTCCACGGAAGGGCCTAGTTCTACTTCAAAACCCACGTGTGCAACACACCAAGGTGGGCATTGGGTAAACCCAACAAGGGTTCCATAGAATGAATATTATCGTCACTATTGTTGTCACTGCCACTGCTATTTGGCCAACCATTCATGAGTTGGGGGCCAGCAAATATGGGACTCTTCCCGTGGTGGCATTTCATACTCAAGAGAACCAGATGAGCAAACTGAGGCATGCGGAGCTAGGATGAGGAAGGCAGATGAGGAAATCCTACACAGTCTGTAGCACTACGAAGGATGAGCTCTTAAGCAACAGGTGACCCTCCACCTGGTTACCATAGCAGCTCAAGCAAGGACACCGAGGAGTCAACTAATTCCACACTGAGGAAGCTCTTAGGATACAAGCGACAGGCAGCTGTGGTGAAACACGAGGTGTGTCGGGGTGTTCGGAAAGGAGAGGACAAGGAATTCACCATTAGGAGATGCGACCTAGCTCTGACGGTGACTACAAGCACCACAAATGCTCTCTCAAAAGATAGGAGAAGAGGGAAGCCCAGGTGGCTCAGCGGTTGGGCACCTGCCTTTGGCCCAGGTCGTGACCCTGGGGTTCAGGGTTCGAGTCCCACATCAGGTTCCCTGCAGGGAGCCTGCTTCTCCCTCTGCCTGTGTCTCTGCCTCTCTGTGTGTGTGTGTGTCTCTCATGAATAAATAAATAATATCTTTAAAAAAAAAAGGTAGGAGAAGTAAAGGTCTCACGAATGGGGAAAACATAAAAGTTAATTTCAAAGAGGAATTTATGCGTGACCACAACAAGCCACCACATGATTGCCTTGATATTTCGGAGCTCCGATAAAACACCCATCTAGTATTTTCCACTTTCTCAAAATCGTCTGCCCATCGTAGTCGCGAACAATCTCGTTTTCTCCAGTTCAGTGTCCGCCTCTGGACTTGGCGCCTCAGCCAAGCCACCAGCCCAGGTGGCGCCCTCACACTGTGCAGAGGGG
This sequence comes from Vulpes vulpes, assembly GCF_048418805.1. NCBI lineage: Eukaryota > Metazoa > Chordata > Mammalia > Carnivora > Canidae > Vulpes > Vulpes vulpes. Next base: position 42,155,474 of record NC_132792.1, on the reverse strand, counting down.
GGTCCTGTGGTTCTGAGGGTCTCAGGCTCAACTTCCCAGGGAGCCCAGCCTTCCCACAAAGACGTCCTGCCTCCTGACTTCAGTCCCCGGGAGCACCGCCATCCCACCACTGCCCCGGCCACAATGTCAGCGGCCTTCTCACCTCCACTTCCTCCTTCTCTCGTATGACTGCACGCATTTGAGGAACTGGCATCTCAGAGACTCCAAAGTCCTTGGGGCTTTTTTTTTTTTTTTAATTTATTTATGATAGTCATACAGAGAGAGAGAGAGAGAGAGAGAGGCAGAGACACAGGCAGAGGGAGAAGCAGGCTCCATGCACCGGGAGCCTGACGTGGGATTCGATCCCGGGTCTCCAGGATCGCGCCCTGGGCCAAAGGCAGGCGCCAAACCGCTGCGCCACCCAGGGATCCCGTCCTTGGGGCTTTTAAGTCCGCCCCTTGCTGACCGGGACCGTCACCACCTTGCCAAACTTCCTCCCCACTGATCTCCACCTGGCTGCCTCCACCTCTGTGGCGAGCGCTGTTCTGACTCTACGAGGCCTGCTGGCCTTCACGTTCTCTCAGGACCATCACTATGTCCTCCCCTCTCTGCAACCCCCACCCCCGTCGCCGGCCGAACTTTTGGGACCAAGTCTGTCCCAGGGGCAGTACCCAAATAGTTGGGATATTCAAACAAAGCCTCTCGAACACTTACTGACACTTGGAGGTGGTGCCAAGAAGCCACCACAGCTCAGCGCTTTGGAGGTGAGGCGGCAACTTCCTAAGGGGGGTCCAAGGAAACGATGGAGATCATTAAAGTGACCATGGCCTGTGTCCTCCCAGGGGACACAGGGACTTCACTGACACCGTATATCCATTTGTGTATCATTTCAGACTGTCTCTGCCTCAAAGGAAGGAAGGAATGATGCCTACGGCAGAGCTGATTTCTCACATGCTCAGAGGGACTAGAGTAACTTGTCACCAGCCGAACCCACTGAAAAGGTACCGGGAAGCTGACATGAATGACTGGAACCTACCTAAGGAGGTTCTCAACTGTAGCTCACAGAGGAGTCACAGATGATGACCCTTCACACAAACGCATGAGTCACACAAAGATTTTCCATATTACTCTAGTCTGACTACTAGTTTGCCTCTGGTAAACGCCAGTTGCTCAGCACGTCGAACCTAAAGTGGGACTAAAAGCACTAAAATAAAGCAGTCATGACCCAAAGAAGACGGAACCTGTGGCCTTGACTAGCACTGGGTAGAGCAGTGGTTAGGTTAGGGAACTCCTCCCACAACGCGTGCGCGCGCACACACACAACAAACTGGATTGAAAGCCAGTGGTAGTAAAATAAACAACCGCGCGATGCCTGGAATAAAAAAATAATAATAATAACATCTGGCAATACCCATGAGGCACACTGAGGTCTTCAGCCTGAGACGCTGCTTAAATGCCTCCTGTTCCAGCATCACGTAGAGGAGAATAACGCGTACACCTAAGGTGTGGGTAGAGGTTCTCTGGGATGAGTATTAAATCTATGTACCAGGCAAGTCCTTAAAATGGCCTGAGAAGCCCTCCTGGATCTCCTGCTCATTCCCCAGTTATATGAGTCTCCTCTCCCAGTGTACTTCGTTCTCACTCGGGTCCAACCTGGCCACACTGGCCTCCTTCCTACTCCTGAGCTGCCCAGGCCACACCCCGGCCTCCGGCCTCTGCCTCCAGGGCCTCCCCCTCAGAAAGTCACATGGTTCCTTTGCTTACCTCTCAAATCTCTGCACAGAAGTCCCTCTTAAAAGAGGCCCACCTCATCCACCCGGACCCCTTACCTCAAAGGCCCCAAGCACCCTCCTTATCCTGCCCAAAGTTTTCATTATCATCATCTCCTAGCCCACCATGGAATCCACCTGTGCTTTGTTTACCATTGGTTGTCTGTTCCCAACCACTGCTACCCCCCACGCCTACAGTGGAAGATAGTTCTCTGAAGGCAAGGAATTATACCTGCTTTACCCACAGGCTCGACCCAGTAGCTAGAAAAAGGTGGCCTATCGATGAATACCTGCTACCTGCCTGACTGAAGAACCCAAGAACCACAGAGCTCTCACTAGCCGCGTTACGGGGCGGGCTTCTTGAGACGTCCATCACCACAGGACTTGAGAGACACTGTGCTGGGCACCACGGGTAAGAAAGGAGTAGGAGGCAAGAGTCTTTGCCCTCCAATAATTTGTTCCAAAATTGCCTCATAGGTTAAATTAGGGCAAAGGATGCCACACCCACTCAATCTATTCACCCGCTTCCTCCAACATCTGCTACACACCTGCCTAAATGCAGTCCACAACGCAAAGGAGCTGTGCTCCGAGCAGCTGAGGAGTCCTTCAAGAAGAGAAGTTCCCACATAATTCTTCCAAGGAAAACTATTGCATAAATTATTGAGATAGACAAGAGCATAACCTGTGCTCTTTCAATATGGGCTGAGTTACGAAAATGTTGCCAAATGTTTAGCTCACCAAAGGAACCAAGTCAACTTAATATATTTTCAATAAACAATTAACTTTAAATGCAAACATTTATGATGAATACCGACTGTCCAAATGAACATTCAATATAGTTATTCAGGCCTTTAAAGGACTTCTGGTCTTGTCAAAATTTATGAGGTGTCAGTAAATCACGTCTAGGCCCTGTTCCTTTTTCCGTCTTAAATTGAGGGAAAAGTATGACAGGTCATTATTGAGACCCTATGTGTGTGCAATATGACTTTAGTATCACTGAGGCTGGCCACGGATTTCAATCCCTAGAAATACCATTGCCTCTGCTGTAAATAAAGCATGTTGCAGAAGCAAGGGGGTGCCGGGGTGGAGGGGAAAGAGACAGACCCAACAGACTACACACCTGACACCCCGCCTGGCCTCCTGAAGGGAAGATGTCCATTTCTTGTAAGTAGACTGTGGGTAGCACATCTTTACGTATATTCTAAGAAAATGCAAGAAGCTGTTTCCACTATTGTAAACCAAACCACACCAACCCAAACCCAAACAAAAATATAAACCAAACCCCCAAAAATATATGTGAGGGAGATTGGCCAAAATTAAAGGCCACACTTACAAAGTAACTGAAATTGAAAATAATCACAAAGTGGATAGATATTATCCAAGAACAACAACAACAAAAAAAAAGACCATGGTCACTATCCTTAGTAGACAAGAGAGGAGAAACCTAGCAGCGTAATTTGCAATATTATATCACATAACCAAACAAATTAAATGAGGAGGCAAGGTACCTAGATCAGAAGTGATACTTGTTACCACGTAGGCTCTTACCTGTGAGGCCCCTGTCCTGTGAGACCCAACACAGATGAGCTCACGTATCCATCTCACCTGGCCAGCCTGCCTTTTCTCCCTCCTCCCTTCCTAGAGAAAAGCAAATGTAACCCCAGTGGCTGCATTCATGGCATCCTACAGAGTCGACTCAGAAGGCACACAGGGAGCTGAACAGACAGGATTTGGGGTGGCCTACAAAGTTCCCACAGGGTGATGTTTTAGTGAGGTTAACTATCTCTTCCGAATTTTCCTGAAGCTTTGCAAACCCATCACATTGCTAGAATCCAAATAGTGCTTAACTACGGAAAAATGATCCATGGGAACTGCAATTCCCACCCCCCAGCCTTTCCAGCTCTTCTCCTTCCCTTCCCTTCCCTTTCCCTGACAGGCCCGTCTGAATACGGTGGCAGCAATAAATGGGGCTCCTCTCACACAAACGTGCAGATGTTAACAGCTCTGTAGAGTTCTGTAGGACATGAAGAAACATTTCAAGAATCTTGTAAGTGCTGACGAAACTCGTCTGAATTACCCACACGACCTCCTCCCCCACATTCCTGAAGCATCATTTGTTTTCCTGAATGTTGGGGGGGGGGGGATAACAAACAAACAAACAAAAAATACCAATCAAGGAGGAGGGAACCTCTAAGCCAAACACAAATACACAACTATAAAAATAGGGAGCTACTTTAAAGATGAACTCAACTAACCCATACACAATCAAGTCATATCCAAGACAATGGCAACTTAGAACTCTTTAGATATTCAACTACCAGCAGCATCTGCCCCCCCCCCCCCGCCCCAATCCCACAATTCCTCTACAGAAAGTCTGACCAGCTAAACATTGCCTCTCAGACTAAATGAGAATAGTTGAAGGATTGTTCCCTGCAATTAAGTGCCTCACTCATGCAAACACTAAGGAGCTCCCTAATTTCCCCATTTGAGTAATATTAAAAAATTCTTTTCAAATGGCTTAGACCTAACAACAATATGTAACTATTAAACAGTTCCTGTTTATTATGAATTAAAACTCGTCATAATATCCTTCATATAACCACAATTATCACACCGAGTCAGAAGGCAATGTGGCTTCCTTAAGTTAAAACTAAAAAAAAAAAAAAAAAAAAAAGTTGTGTAAGTGTGTGTGTGTGTGTGTGTGTGTGTGTGTGTGGAAAGCAACTGATACAATGTTACTTGTCAAAATGTTTCAAGTTCCCTGAGATACATTTTGGATGGGAAGAAATTAAAAAAATACATAATAATGCATCCAGGTTGTTTCACTGGACATGGATTTTGCCACAGAATTCCTTGAGTTTTCTTCCTCCTATAATTCTAGATCAAGAGCAACAGACTGCAGATGCTGAGCCCTACTACCATAGCAATATTTTAACAGTGTTTTATTAAAAAGATAACAGTACCAGAAAAGGATTTCCAGCAGGATGCTGCCAACTGTTTAAATATTCCTCGAAATCAGCCCAAATGTTTTATTATGATCGGCACATCAATGGTAGATTAGGCGTCTATTAGGAACTGGGCACGGTGCTAGGTCTTTTTAAATGAATTATCTCATTTAATTCTCACAATCGTACCATGCTTTTAGGTGCTAATTTTCCCCTTCAACAGGCGAGAAGGCATAAGCTACAAAAGGTTAAATAATCGCTCCAAGTCAAACATCAAGCAAATGGCAAGGCCAGGATCCAAGAGTTCTTCTGATACTAACATCCACGCTCATTCCAATTCAACGTGATGCCTGCGTGGATTTAAAGGATCATCTCGGTCCTTCGATAGTTATTTAGTGCCCACTAAAAGCATGACACATAGCGGCTCAAGTTATCCTTTTAAAAGATTAATTTAGATCATGTCACTTCTGATAGCTTCTAGACATAGTAGGAATAAATTCCCAGCTCCTGGCCCAGGCTGCCTGAACTTGGATGCAGCTACCTCTGCAAACGCCAATCATGTGCCAATCATGTTTTCACCTCAGGCGTTTGAACTTGCTCCTCCTCTGCCACTAAGCCTTCGGATCACTCAGACCTCAGCAAAAACCTTACCTCCCTTAAAGGTTCCCTCCCTCTTTGACAATCCAATCTAAAAGGGCACCCCGCCCACTCTCCCACCCACCCACCCTCCAGCCTGGTTTCTTTTTAATCTTACTTATTAGTCCTGCCTGAAATGATACTGTGGCTCTATCTGTTCCTTTGTTTACTGTTCCACTCCCCCTAACCAAGGCACAAATGCCCCGGGAGGAGGGACACCCCCCCAGTCCCGCCCTTGATTCCTCAACACCTTAAAACAGTGTCACACCCACAGTGTAAGCTCGATAAATAAATATTTGTTAAATGGATGACCGAACCCTTGGTGCCATGGAGACACATACATAATTAGATCCAGGCCTGACCCTCAAAAAGTACTCAATCTGTAAGGGGACGGTGACACAAATAAATCCACAAGGCAAAATGCCCTATGTGCCATCAATGACATCATAAAATGTTATATGGTTTTAACACAGAATTTAAAAAAAAATTTAAAATATATCTATATATGTTTACCAACCTACTATTAAAAACTACTTATAATTTCATCAAGAAGGAAAGGAGGGAGGAAGATAAATTAATGCGGGAATAGGAGAGAACACACACACACACACACACACACATGCATACACACACACACACACACACTCATGTTATTCCTCAGAGCGGAAATGCTCAGTTCAGTCACGGCTTGGAAGATATAAACATCATTGAAATTCAAAAGCAGTTCTGAAAGAGAGGATGCCTCAATTGGTATGCAAGGGATGCTTCCTCCCCCTGAATACATTATGAACTTGCAGCATGCTAATACGCCATGCTATCATAAGCACCAGATGGGGCAGTAGGCAGTACATGTCCCATCAAACCTCAAGAAGATGTATTAATGTTCATGCTGTTTAAAAAAAAAAAAAAAAAAAAAAAGATCCTTTGCTTGTGTCCCTAGACTTCCACATTTCTTAGCATTCAGTCACTTTCTCTCAAAGCACAGTCCTCCAGGGCTGCTCCTCTTCACCAGATGGTGCCAGGAATCATTTCAATCTATTTTATCACAGGAGGCAAAGGCCACAAAGCGTGTCAGACTACGCTCACCGAAGGCACACCAAAGCACAAAAGAGAATGACAGGAGATACGGGAGACGTAGGAAATAAATCTTCTCTAGGCACTACTGATGAAACTTTTTTTTTTTTTTAATTATGCAGAATCCTTATTTACGCTCCACGCAAAGGAGGACAAGGGCGGGCACCTGGCGTGGGTCTGAACTTTGGGACCACCTGACCCCACTGTGAAATGGAAGCCGGCCCAAAGGTCCTCTGAAGATGATCAACCAGCTACACTAACAAAATGGTGCATAATCGGAAGGTGGCCTCGGAAGGGGGCAAGGGCGCAGTCAGTGGTGCCTGACGGTACTGGACATAGACTTGCTTGGTCAAAAGCAACTCGCAGAACAAATCACAGCCCAGAATCAGGTGCAGTGCACCCTCTCTCAAGTATCTCAATTTAGCTGGAATGTGTGCAAATATCTGAATACGCCATTTGAAACCAAGGAGCTGAATAAATACACTATTTGTAATTTCTTGAGTGTTATTTTTCAAATACATCGCTTGAAACAAATTAATCGCCTTGATTTCCATTCACCTAGGATCTCCACGAGTCTATTTATGATCACGGAGGGGTATTTTCTCTAGAACAGGGGAGGAGACACACATTGTAACTTAACAAGAGTGTTCCTCAAACTTGATTGTGCTTCAGAACTTGCTCAAACACGACCGCTGGGCCGCCCCCCCCCCCCCCCCCGAGTTTCTGACTCGGTAGGTCTGGGGTGGGGCAAAGACTGGGCATTTCCAGTAAGTTCCCAGGTGATGCTGACGGCTTCTGGTCCGTGAACCCTACTTTGTAAACCACTTATCAACCTCCTTCTGTACCACGTTTCCAAAATGTTCCCTTACCCTTAGGAAGTCTGGCATCTTAGGGGCACCCAGGTGGCTCAGTCGGTTAAGCAGCTAAGTGTCTGACTCTTGATGTTGGCTTAGGTCACGATCTCAGGGTCACAGGGTGAGCCCTCGCGTGGGGCCCCATGACAGGCTCTGTGCTGGGGGTGGAACCTGCCTATGATTCCCTCTCTCCCAACTCATGTGGGCCCTCTTTCTCTCAAAAAAAAAAAAAAAAAGAAAAGAAAGAAAGAAAGAAAGAAAGAAAGAAAGAAAGAAAGAAAGAAAGAAAAAGAGATCTATGTAGACAATCAGCAATATCCTTATAGAAACAGAGCCACGCAGCTGATAAGCTAAACTGACCTATGAATTTTTTAAAAGGCACAAATGAAGAGAAATACTTACAAAATACCTGTCAAATGAGCAAGCCTCTTCTTTCAAGCTATGCCATCCAATGACAGTCCCTGAAACTCTCCAATCCTGCCCTGCTTCCTTTCAAAGGCTTCAATGTGAATGTTGCAACAAACAGAAGAGGGCAGAAATATTTCAAGAAAGCTGCATTAATGCAAGAAATTACATGTTTTTCACAAGAATACGATCTATATCATGCACTGAATGAATTATCTTAGCAATCTCTCTGGAATCTTGAGGATAAATTTTATCAGGCTATCATATTACGACTCATCTAAGATTACTGGTTGAAGAAACTGCTTGGCTGAACTTCCTGTGTAACTGAAAAGATGAAAATATTTCCTTCATATTTGTCTTTTGCTAGAATCTCACTCGTATGTTTGCTGGAGAGCGAAACCCTCCCCCCCCCCCCCCTCAAATGACAAGCAAGTACTCAGGTAGAGGGGGAGCCAATTTCCCAAAATATTGTGCACAACCGTCAAAAGCCCTCGACATTGTTTCTAGTTTCAGTAATTATGCCAGGAAAGGTGTAAGTAGTTGTATGTATTATACTCTGAGTAAATATGATCGTGATAAATGAACAGGTTTACCATGCATGCAATCCTGTTCACCACCATGCAGCCAGTCACCAAGAAAGTTGTACGGCCAAAAAATAAACGCATTATTCCTCCTTAACCCTGAAAGCAAACGCTTGGTTCTTAAGCATTTGTTTACCAGTTTTACAAGATTTACTTATTTTTTTCTCCCCTCATAATTAACACGCCTTGTGCATTCTTTCTTCCCTTTAAAATCTCTGTGAGTCCCAGTCCACCTCTCATCTGCTCACTGACTCATTAAGCAAACATTTGCTGATTGCCTACTGTATGCCAAGCTCACAGGTAGCCTGGAATGGAATTATTAGAACCAAGAAATCAAGATCTTCATGCAAATGGCAGCTTTATCAAGGGGCGATGAGGATGTTTAAAATGTCTATCTTAAACAACAAAGAAGAGTATGTATCTTGGGAGACACAAAAGGTGAGATAGATGGAATTCATCTCTCTAGTAACATCCCCTACACGAGGAACAGGAGAATCACTGACAGGACTGGGGGGGTCGGGAGGGGGGGAGCCTCTGAATCACCCAACTTGAAGCCACACAGGAAAGCTGCCACTTCTTAGTAACTGAACACAAACCAGGATGGGCTCTTCTTCAGCATGGGCTTCAACATTTCACTCACCGTGGTGAGTTTGGTTCTCTTTTTCCAAGAGAGTAAATTTCTAGAGTGGGTAAAAGGGTGGGCAGATGATGGAGACACATGACAGAACAATCCCATCAAACGTAGACCAGACTCCTCAAGCTCAAGCATGCAGAGCCCTCTTGTGTGGCTCCAGCACGGGCCCCCTTCTGAGGTCCAGGGAGCACCACTGCCTGCCCTAAATAATGACTGCTTGTGCATAAACTTGACTTTTTTAGGGGCACACAGCACGTTCCCAATCATTATGATCACAGTCCTGAGAAGTCAAAGTCAGCAAGGCAGAGGAATGGTCCCCAAGACAAAGAAAGTGAAGCTGAGGCCAAGAGGAGGCTGACCAGCCCCTGGTTATGCCTCTAAATGGGAGCCCTCCCCGCCCCACCCCAGATTCACACCCAGGAGCTGACATTCTCCACACCCTGTGCTTTTTGAGATGACCTGATAAAATGCAACATGTTAAGTGTTTATAAGATAAACCCAAGTTGTCAAGCACAAGACAAAACATGTTCAGCACAAGCAGCTGAGCATGAAGACCTTCACCATCCACAAGGATTGACACCCAGGACGGAAATTTTAAGCCTGTAACCAGGAGCCACTCTGCGGCCTAGGGAGGTGTGCTTCCCCTCTCTGGAAAACCCCACAAAGCGGCTGGATTCTCCCCCCGGGTTTCGGTGAAAGGTGTCTATTCACGTCACATTAAATCCTTTACTCCCAAAACCTGAGTAAAATGGAAATAAAGATGAAAAACAACAATTCAGCTATTTGCTATTGTGTAGCAAATAGCTGAATAATAACAACATGTTAACGTCTCCTTTCAACACAGTTCTTCAGAGAGACTCCTAAATAGTATGTAACAGAAAAAGTTTCGAAAGCCTGGTTGTATCTACAGTTAGCCTTTTTGGCTTTTGTTTTGGTGTGGTTTTGGGTTTTTTTGTTTTGTTTTGGGGGAGGGGGGGCACTTCTTTTTCAGCCAGCAACGCTGGTACAGAAGAGTGTGCCCAGGTAGTTAAGAAGTTGGGTTTCGCCTCTGATTTCTATCACTCCGTACTGCGTCAACCAATGAGGAGGACTATCCTGGGAAGTCTCAAAGAAATTAAGGTGCTTTCTAAGAACTCAAATTCTCATTTCCTCTCCTTCACTCCTTCCCTGTCTCTGGGCTATACGAAGACCACCGATGCTAGAGCAGAGAGGAAGAGAAGAAACGTTAACAGGCCTTTCAAATGAAGTGTTCCCCTAAGTGCTGAGTATACAGGTTCAGATATGACCCTAATAAAGAGGGAACAAGGTCTATCTCCCATGGAAAGTGTCAAAACCCACGCCCTTCCCCATTCCAGTCATCTCCTCATCAGGACACATGGTAAGCATTTCCAATCCAAGAACATATAAATCGTTACCACAGGACCCTCAAATTTTATTATGTATTTTCCTCCCAATAACCCAGCAATCATTAAAGCCAACAAGTCCAGAGGAAGGCAGTGAAGTTAAATCATGCAAAGTTCCAATGTAAAGTAATGATATGCTCAGAAACACAGCAACTGTCCTCAAAGTCCCAAATAAGTACACACACCATCAAAATCATCCCAGATTATTCAGAACGTTCTGTTTATTTTGTCAAACTCTTTAAGACCCTTGTTAAAGCTATAAACACATGATAAAGATACCGTTACATCCCTTCTTCCTAAAGAGCATTTCTGCCCATCTAATTACATAGCTCTTAAGGCCAAACTCTTTACAGGATCATGTTCTCATCGGTACTCTCAAAATGATATTGTTCCATGAGCAGCAAGGACACTGTATGATGCTAATAAACCGCACAGAATTAAAAGAATCCCTCTAACAAAGCGAGTCCTTTTACACACCACACTTATCACTCAGCCTTTAAGAACGAGATGTGGGAAACAACAGAAATCAAAGTTTCTAGAGAAGGCATCCCACAAGTTTTAAAATAAACGGCTTCTTTTTACAGAGGGAGGGAGGGGCGTGATGACAAAAGGAATCTGCTTTCCTACAGTGTCCGGTCTTCTGGAATCAATCCCCATGTCTGCAAGCCCAGAACCTATCCGGGGCAAAACCATGGGTGCCCAACAGTCTCCCTAACAAGAGATCTGACTTTTTTTTTTTTTAACCACACAATGTTGGTGAATAAAGCAACTTGGTCTGCCAACGTGCTGAATATATCATTTACTTTCCAATTTCCTACTAATCTCAAACACTGGAAAATCATCTATCTGTGCTTCTGACCACCAGAAGATACCCAGGACTACCACATTCCCAACGCCCCGTTTTAGTTAGCCTACACAGCTCTGACAAGGAATAAATCTGTAATAATCTATTTTTTAATCTTTTTTTTAAAGATTTTATTTATTTGAGAGACATGGTGAGGGTGAGAGAGAGAGAGAGAGAGAGAGAGAGAGAGAATGCACATGAGTTGGGGGTGGAGGGGGTGAAGCAGGCTCCCCACTGAGCAGGGCTTCTTCATAGGACCCTGAGATCATGACCTGAGCCTAAAGCAGCTGCTTAACTGACGGAGCCACTGAGGCACCCCTAAATCTATGACTTCTATTAGACTTTTCAAAATAGTGACATCAGCCCCCTGATGCCTGTCACTCTCACTACATTCTTTCCAGAGGAGTAGGAATACACAAAGAACTAACCAGCATCCTAACCTGTTTTGCCCAAGATTATTCTTGCTTGATGAAGGCCAATGTCTTTCCATTTTTATTTTTCAGCCAAGAGAACAACCCTACTTCAAATTCAAACATTCTCCTTTAAATGTCTCCATCTAGGCTGAACTACCAAATAGCCTCTCTTCAAGCCACAGCGTCTTCACTCCTCCTCAAAAAAAAAAAAGAAAACAATAAGGAATCCAAAATCAAGCAAACCAGAGAATCCTTCCTCCACCATTTAACTATATCTATGGGTCCCTGGGGGGCGGAGGGGGGGGTAAATAAAAGCATAATTTACCTGATCTTCAGGTTTCAAACAGATCATGTGGCCACGGAAACTGTTTGTGAACAGTAGTGAGCTGTGGGAAGCATGGAAGGTGCCTAGCCCGGGGCCTGGCACGTGCAAGCTTTCAATAACAGGCTGCTCCTACTATACCATCAGAGATTTATTCCATTCAGAGATGGCAGTTATATATTCCCTTTGAGATTAAGAGGATTTCCTGATTCCTTTGATTGGAACTCTATGGGTTGAAAAACATAATTAAGCTAGACATTCTCAGAAAGTACATTTACATTAATATTAATTAATGCAAACAGCTGTTTGAGAAAAGCCAGCCAGATAAACCTGCTTCTTGGTCAGGTGTGAAATCCTATTGTTCTCAAGTTATGAGTCACTTAAGTTAATGACTTATTCCACTAGATACAGTTAGCTACCCAAGAACCGCAACTACTGTACACAAAGAAATTGCTCCTGCGACATGCTGTACCCACTCTCACACACAGAGAAATTAAAATCTGATAAACGACAATGGATGTCCCAGCCTCGGCATAAGAACAACAAACTAAAAACATGTTAAGTTCCATTAACGAAGATCCAACCTGAGGCAAGCATGAGAGAGAGAGAGAGGCAAGGGTTGCTAATAAGCCTTAGACTGGCCCAGTGCCCACCCTTCCCCTATAGCCTTGACTCCTAACCCATTTAGGGACTCTCTCATGGCCTCTGGGTTGCAGTACCCACCACCCACCTCCCACCTCCAGGCTCTTAATACTCTCTGCCATAATTGCCATTTACTTCTCTACCTGGAGCATGAGAAATCCAAACTCCTTGAGGGCCTGGAGGGACTGAATTCGAGCCATCTGGTCCCTGGCACATGTGCAGCAACCTACCAACGTGTACCACCCGAATGTCCTTACTACAGTGGCCCTTCTGTGGCCAGGGCCTTGCATTACGCCATCTGCTTAGTGCTCTAGCAATTAACCACCTCTAGGCTCTCTTGTTTCCAAACACTAGAAGGTAAGTTTGCTGGCATACTTTCGCCACAGGTCAGCCGATTACTGTTAGAGAATTTTCTGCCTCGGTCCTGAGGATAAGAGGGGAGGAAGCACACAGTGAGAGCCATCCAGGGTGGAATAAGAAAGACGAGGAGGTTAAGACTGACACTCGACATGGCAGTGTGATTCAATGCGTCTGTGAGATCCAGAAGCAGCCTGGCAAGGAGCATGGACTAGAGAATCTCACTTTAATAAAACCACCTGAGTGGGCTGCTTGGCCTCGACACGCCTCAGTTTCAATATCTGTAAGCTAAAAGCACCTGCAAGATCAACCTTCCAGCTCTGAACGGTTCCTCTGGGGGTTCAGGAGGCTGTTGAGAATAGTCCCACAACAGCATCTTCTAGGCAAACATCAAGTATCCGTGTAGTGATGAGATGGTTAATAAATATTTCTGGACTCTATAATGCCCAGTAAGTGAATGTTTACTCTAAGAAATAAAAATAAACTAGTTGTTCCATGAAATCGTCAGAAATGATCACCACCATCATCCCGCCCCACCCGACCCCCCAAAATTAAACACTTTTACTCTTTTTCAATAGACACAGGACGATGCCTTGTCCAAGTTTCCAAGTATTATTTAAAAATACATAGAACTAAAAGGTCAAGGACTCAAAAATATTAACAGAAAATAATTGAAAAAGAGAAAGGAAGTGGGGCCAGGGCTTGACAAGAAGTTGGAACTTCTGAGTGCCTGCCACAAAGAAGTCATGTCTGCACAATCTACATTTATAATTGGATATTTGCAGCTTATATGGGTTTCCTTTCATAGCTGGCAGGAGGCTTGTTTGATACAGCAAAGAGTTAGCCCAACACAATAGCAAAACAACTCGCAAGGTAAAAATCAAGTGACAGAGGATGGATTGTTGTGGTTTCTGTTCTTGCATAATAGCATTTATAGATTAATCTATTTAAAAAAAAATAACCAGGTGCATTATCCAAATGTTCAGTTACTGGGGACACTCACAGTTGTCTATCTGTGGCAATTTTCATTTCTGTTTTTTACACAAATCATCACTTGCAAGCACTGATGTTAAAAACAGAAAAACAGTCTAGTACACAGTGGCTATAAATGCCAAATCAATTTTCAGCAGATAATAAAGTCCATGTTTTACAATCAGCAATGCACTGTTTTACTACCCAAAAATGTAAGCTAATAATATATAGCTCTACTAAATGGAAAATGCAGATATGTTGTTAAAAAAACGGGCTGGCTGTGAGAGGATGGATCATTTCTGCAGGGACCTTCTTAAAGCTATGTGTAAGTGTTTTGAAAATATCACATGATGTGGCCATGTGTTAAAAATTACAGCCAGTTAAGTTCTCTGCTAAGAAAAATATGTGGGCAATTTATGAAATGCACTCCAGGATGGAGATGTCTTAAGTAAAACCAGATTTTGAAAACAAACCTTTTTTTTTTTTTTTTTGGAAACTTGAACTTAAAAAAAAAAAAGAAAAAGTTCCAGGCACATCTGGAGAGCAGGACCATTGAGAAGGGGTGGTCTGACCTAATACTAGCCATCTTCTGAAAGAACAGCACTATTTCTGGGCTCCAATGACTCTGCTCACTTATTGTCCTTTTAAGGAAACAGTCCTGAAAGCATTTTGTAGGTCAACATATGTTCTTTGATAATATCATACAAAGATTGATAAACATATAAGTGTTTCAGAAAGCCTGGAGTCCTCTCCTCCCCAAACAATATAATGCCCAGGCTTCTCCCAGCCATCCCGCCAGAAAACATTTCCCTTTTCTTAAACACAAGGATCTAGTTGTTACAAAGTGACAGGCAGTGAAACGATATTTCCTTATATTAAGTTAAATCGGAAAAATAGTTTAACCTATTTCTCTACAGCGTGCGTGGTCTCCTTTGACTTTTTATGGCTCATTTTGCAACCGTGTGCTATCAACAGCTAATGTGTGTGGCATTTTTCTTCTTAACCAAAATAGTTCTAGAAACCCCCAAACTAAGACCTTTTTTTTTTTTTTTACCTACCCACCCCCACAGATTGGTATGTCTTTGAATAGGTTCAGTCTCTGCACATCTGTTTCCAGGGATCCCCCCCATTTTTATATGAAAAAGGCCCTAGACATGTGAATTGTTCCATCAAGTTGGAGACAACCAGGAACCAGGTCTGACAGCTGACCTACCGAATAACAACAACAACCACAACCACCACCACCACAACAACAGTAGTATCCAATGTTGATATGTAAGTATGGGGTCAAAGGAAAAAAAGGAAAAAAAAAAAACAAAAACAAAAAACAACAGTGACAATATCAGATTACCCGAAACACATCCTTTTAAATCGACTTACACATAATGTCTTAGTTAAACACGTAGAATCTGTCCCAGATGGTTAAAATTGTCGATTAATATAAGTGCATATGTACGGACCGAAATATGCTAAAAAACAGAGTGAGAGGCAGTCCATCCGAGAGGAGAGTTTAAAAAGTGCAGATGGGTGTCCAAAATAGCCAAGTGTCAGATCTGCTCAAGTATCGCCATTCTGGCACATGCTCGCAGCCACAGCTGTTAATATATTCTCTGCATCCAAGTACAAGGCTTTCGAACACAGTTGATGAGAGAGCGAGACACGGCCACACTCGAGGCTACTGCTTTCGAACCAGACAGACGTTAACGTTAACAACTTAACGCCGAAACAAACTTCTCAAGGATCCTGAGACGTATATAATAGAGCGCGGCGTGTCCTCAGTAAGGCTGCTGGGAGGCGGCCTCACAGTCACGCAAGAAAGCAGTTAGGGGCAGCGAGGGTCCTAACTGACCTCGCTCAGTATCACCATCCATAAAGGGCTTGGGCTGTTTTGGGGGGGGGGGGGGTCGAACCAAAACAAAACAGACACTCCCTCGAAATGCTAACAAATTGGACCCTCCCACTGACATTTAGTAAGAGCACAAAAACCAAGAAGATTCGAGGTATGATGTGCAAAAAAAAAAAAAGAATCAGATGAAACTGTGCTATGATATTCTGGAGAAATAAATAAAACACACACACACACACAAACACACACACGAGCACTTTTTCACCCCGATTCCCGATCGCATACCCAGTGCACATTCCCCCCATTAGCCATGCGGGGCGTATAAATCAAGAGGAGGGCTCAAAGAGTTAAAATGACCTTTCAAAGACCCCAGTCATTGTCTTGCTGTAAATTGATTTTCCCCATATTTCAGCCACATACATTCCTTGTCCGCCGGACTGGTGGAAAAAAGCGCACTTCGGGCACAAACGCATCCTCTGCGTGCACGCAGGCCAATACCGGGGGGTGGGGGGTGGGGGTGCTGCAAGACACCTCCTGACCGGGAAAACATTCCTCCAACAACTGGCAATACCTACACACGACGGTGGCTGCAGAAAACTGGCAGATACTGTTTCAAAACACCATCTGGGAGGTGTACAAACTGCGACTGAGCACAGCCTCCCGTGCCCGTCCTGCCCGAATAAGCCGCACAGATCAGCCAGCTGGACCATCTCTATCTGCCCGGCGTGGGTTTTCTGGTTTGGGTTTTTTTTTCCCCCTTTTCTTCCCCCCCTCCCCCCAGTATCTGGAGCGAGGCTGCTCACAGGAGGCACAGGGCAATCCAGACAGTTCTGGAGAACAGCAGAGCTGCCCTTCCTCCAGCAGCTTCTCCCGGCCTCCCTCTCCCTGGCACAGACGCCTCCTTGGCCGGCAGCCGCCTCGGACGCCCCCAGCCCCCGAAGAGGACACGTTACAGAGCAAACAGACCCCACGCGGGCGGGAGTCCAGCAGACCCTTTCTCTTGCTCATTAAGCCATTTCAATGGTCCCCCCCCCCCCCCCCGCCCCCGATGACATCGGAGGACTGCTGATTTAGGGCCAGCCTGAGATCAGCTGTAGTTCCAAAGCCTCCTTCACTTTCCGTGACACGAACAGCTTTCTTAAAAAGAGACCTCGTCCCCAGCATCCTGCCCTAATCTGCAAAACTCTCTCCGCGCAGACGTAACCTCCGGGACACCAGGGGCGGACAGATGACGGTCCCGAGAGCCATGACAAACAATACTTCTCAGTTGAGCGCAACCTCTCCGAGTACACTGCCCTGGCAAACGTGCGGGGCTGCCCTTTGCCCTCCGCCTCTAAAACACCCCCCACCCCCCCATCCCCAACCCCCGAATCCTAAGAGCAAAGCCTCTGCACCCTGGACCCCTGGCCTCTGGGTCCTGATGGCTCTCTTTAGGCCACCTTCACTCTCACTTCGGTCACCCCCCTTGCCCCCCCCACCTCCCCGTGCAAAACACAGTCCAGCGTGGGCACGAGGTGTTTTCTGTGCATCATAAAAAGTAAGCTCTCTTCATTTCAAACCCAGAGAGAGAGAGAGAGAGAGAGAGGAGCACGGCTAACTCACCAGGCATCCTTGAATCCGGCGTCCACCCGGAAAGGGACTCTCTCCTAAAATCCAGCGCGATCGGGGCTCATGCCTCCTGTTCTGGAATGAGCGGCGGCAGAGAGAGGAGGGCCGTCAGAAGGGGCTGGGGCGGCATAGCCCGAGGCAGGGTGCTGGGCGCGTGCGCCTGCCAGGCAGAGACAGATGGAGAGCTGACACTCCGGATTGCACTTGGAGCAGAAATGTGGATGATGACAGGAGCACATGTGGCCTTGAACCCAGCCCTGTCTCCTCAGGCAGAACAATGACAGGGATGTGTGTGCAAAGTCTCGCAACCCTCACCTCCCCTTACCCACTCTACCTCTCTGGGCAAGTTCCAGAGCACCAAAGAACAGAAACTAAAACGCAGAATGATAAGCTAAATGCTGAATAATTCATTCCTCGCCACCCCCATCCCGTTACAAGTTAACCCTTGTTCTGCCAGCAGAACGGAAAGTACCCTGCTGGCCCCCTACCACCGCTCACAATGAAGCGCTTCCTTTCCATCTTCTCCTGTTAACAGCCATAATTGGAAACTCTATTAAAAAAAAAAAAAAGAAGAAGAAAAGAAAAAAAAAAAAAAGAGGGAAAAAGAAAAAAAAAAAACAACGGAGGCACAAACCTCAAAGCTTGTTTATTGAACTGGAAATCCAAAAACAGCGTCAAGACCTTTTTTTTTTTTTGAGACTTTTGTTTTTGTGCCAGTTTATCCTACTGAACAAAGTATCCGCATCACTCCCTTTGTCAGCTTCTCAGTAGTATGTGTAAAATGGAACACTTTGGAGAAGCAGAAGCAGACCACTTTTATTTTACCAGAGTGCTTTTAACCCCCTGGGATCCCTGCGTTGATACGCTCCAAACATTTTCAGCTTACTCTCCTCTACCTTGCATAGAGATCCATGGGAGATGAAAACAAAAATCTTCACTGCAAAGCCTTTTCAAAAGCTGAACAATCACATCCTCCTGATTTCTGAATTTTTTTTTTTTTTTGCACACCCTTAAATGTTTATCCTTCCCATGAATAACACATACCCAGCCAGGTTCAATGGACTCTTCCCCATAAGCCTTAATGGACACCATGATATATAAAACTACAAGCCTTTGTTACAGTGCTTTATCTAAAGCTGGCTATTTTCCTCGCAGCGGTCTCTCTTTAGTTCTTTGTAAAACATCCTTGCCTCATAGGAGAAACAGACGCCTGCCTGCCTGCCTGCCTGCCTTGCATGCCTTTTCCAAACGCACAAAATGCCAGGCGGAAGGAAAATACCGCTCGCTCCTAAAACTCTTCTCCTCCAGTTTAACACTTGTGCATCTTCCCTTAGGTCTGTGTGTATTTGTTTTAACAACAGGGCACGCGACCAGACAGTCTGCGCAGGCTCTCTACCTTCCCGAGGACGCGTGGTCAAGCCACTGCAAACACAGAAACAATCCCACTCAGGAGCCTGGGCCCAGCCCGCAGGCTCAACGCAGATGACAGGCAGGAGCATCCCCTTTAACTCTTGCCATCCCTACGCGGTCTTCAAGGCGTCCCTGGCCCAGTCTCCCCTTTCCATATGCCTTGGGCCCTTGGCAGATGGATTTTTCTTCTTTTTTCTTCACCCCCCCCTCCACTTGCTGCCTCAAAGACATCTCAGAAATCCATCTGAAAAACAGAGGCGGTGACGATGGTGACTACCTACCTACTCATCCTTCCTACACCTCTCCCCAAGAGCGCATGCAACCTGCTTCAGAGGATGCCCCCAGGCACGCACACACCCCACACGAGCTAAAAATAAATCCTCTCTGGCCAACAGCGTCAATCAATAAGAACGTCTACAGCCCCTAAATACTGCACACCCAAGAAGCACGGCTTCATCTAGCGAACCCCTCAAAAATCCATCACTGTCAGAGGCAACTTGTAAAAAGACTACAATTCATAATGATTACTCTGTTCTGTCACTAATAGTATACTGCACCCTATTTATGAGGCCAATCTTTTTGTTCATCTTAGTTAGATGTCACTTGTAATGAGGTTCTGTGTAATGGATTTCAGTACAGTTAAGCACCAAGCTCAAACATTCTTATGACAGAAAGCTTTATAGCAAGCCTGAGTTTGATAATCAATTAAGTCCTGCTATAAGGGCCTTTATGGAATCCAGCATCCTGAGTCTATGGATGTTCATTTTCAAAGAGAGGTTTTTTTTTTTTTCCTAAAGCCACTCACTGCTCCATGTCACTGATTTTTTTTAATACTCTACCTACGTTGGAAAGAAAACATTTTCACAGTGGGAGACCCAACTTTCATCAATATGCACGGTGCATCACTTCTGAGATAGAAAATCATAGGACAAAATGCGATACACTTTCAGAAAACTGGATGATACCCAGGTTTAAGACCGGGTCTTCCTACCGGTACACCGCAAGTCCCCGCGCCACGCTCACAACACTGAACTTCCATATATGCTGTGTGATTATGTATCTTTTTCTATATGTTAAAAAAAAAAAAAAGCTTTTTAAGCTGTGTTCTCTGACTACAGTAATTGCCACTTTAAATTGATCCACGCCAACAAAACCCAGATCCCTGGAGGTTCTCACCTAGAAGTCTGACTGCAGGAAGGGCCTAACTGAAACGTGTGTGCATCTGAGATGAGTCCAGCATTTTCTCAAGGAGCCAGTCCCCTCCTCTTATGCTTTAATCCATGGAGGCAAGCAAAGCAGCAACCCCATTTGGCAGTTCTCCCCGAACAGGGAGACCTGGATACGTAGCTCCAGTTACTTAGACAGGAATAACTTTCCCTTTAATAAAAGTGGGAAAAGAAAAAAAAAAAAAGCGAGCGAGCGTAAGGAGCCAAGATCTCTAACCTCCAAACTGTATAATAAAAATAGACAATCAATAACATGATGAATGCATTTATGTAGCTGGAAGGGGCTGGGGGGAGAAGAACACGAACTGAATATGTACTGCAGAAATGTTCTCCAGTACAAAAACACTGTCCTGCATCACCATCAGGAAACAGACTTTTAAAACTTAAAAAATAGGGATCCCTGGGTGGCGCAGCGGTTTGGCGCCTGCCTTTGGCCCAGGGCGCGATCCTGGAGACCTGGGATGGGATCCCACATCGGGCTCCCGGTGCGTGGAGCCTGCTTCTCCCTCTGCCTGTGTCTCTGCCTCTCTCTCTTTCTATTTGACTATTATAAATAAATAAAAAAATTAAAATAAATAAATAAATAAATAAATAAATAAATAAATAAATAAAATCTTTAAAAATAATAATAAAATATTAAAAAAAAACTTAAAAAATAGGGGTGTGCTTGGCTGGCTCAGCTGGAGAGCACGTGACTCTCGATCTCGGGGTCGTGAGTTCGAGCACCATGTTGGGTACAGAGATCACTAAACAGTAAACTTAGAAAATGCTCAAAATATGTTCAAAACAATAGCAAAAACTACAGTGCTGTCCAATTAAGTACTTCCAACAGGAGAGCTGTGTCAGTGAATGAATGAATGCCTGTCTTAATGAAATCGAGAACACAGAGCATTTCTAAGGCGATTTTTTTTTTTGAATCATCTAAATCATCACTTTCTGAATTGGTAAATTAAGTCAAAAGCCTGATGCCAGGCTCCCCCTGAAATACATGAACTGGTTTTGGACAAGAAAGTCAGATGGTTCGCTAGAAAGGCATTACGGTACTGCAGCCCTCTCAGGTATTTTTCACGTATTCCCAAAACAGACCAGCCCCGTCCTACAGATTCTTCCTTTGTTCGAGCCTGACTTACCAATAGGGATTACCAGCCTACTGCAATCGTCTGCAGTTAATGAAAGCTCTCTACACTGGTGAAGGGCGAATGCCAGTTAAAGCTTTGCCACAGGTCTTCTCAACTTTCCTCTGGGCTTCGAGCAGGCTGTTGTGATACACTGTGACTTCACACAGTGGGTATTAAGTGAGTTAATTCAAAGGAGCTGAAACCTCATTGATCCTAATTGAAAGCAATACACCCAACCAAATACTTTCCTACCCCATCTGCTCTGGCCTGCCACCAGCTATTCAATACAAGAGAATTAATAGTTTCAGATATTCTAACCGACCCAATAAAGGCACTCATTTAAGCAGGGCTGCATTAACAAAGTGAAAAAACAAGGGTAAAATGGGTTCAAATGGAGCATTTTACTCCTAGTTGGCTTTAACAAAGCTGAATAAGGCTTATTCTGACTTTTTATGTGCAAGACTTGATAAACTGAATGAGAAGGCACTCAATGATCAGCCAACGAGCATTGATGAATGGTCATTAAGACCCCCCTGCTCTTAGGGGAGACCCTTCCACAAAGTGGCACACCAGCTTGAAAGGGCGGACTCACTAATGTCCAGATTTCTCCGCTTGCTTGTTCCACTTTCAATTTCAGACCACTGGCCACCAAATGAGGCTGACATATTGGAAAATAATGTTTTATGGGCGAGTGGTAAAAAATAAAATGGAGGCATTAGCTCTGCTTTCAAATTCAAATCTGCTAGTTTTGTCAGACCCCAAAGGTCTTGATTTTCCACCCAGC
This sequence comes from Vulpes vulpes, assembly GCF_048418805.1. Lineage (NCBI taxonomy): Eukaryota > Metazoa > Chordata > Mammalia > Carnivora > Canidae > Vulpes > Vulpes vulpes. Next base: position 42,133,652 of record NC_132792.1, on the reverse strand, counting down.
TGGAAGCTATTAGTGTTTTCTAAAGGCATCCCACTGACAGGGCAAAGCTACCTAATGTGTGAGCTGTTGGGCTAAGGGAGATGGACCTCTCTTTTGGATGATTTCCTAACTTCTCATCACTTTGACAGTCAATTAAATAGATACAACACCCAATAAAAATGTACATGAATTTGTTTCTGCCACTGAAAGACATGTGAAACTGTATTAAGGAAAAGCCATAGTAGATCGTCTTCTGACAAAGATAAATCCAATGGTACTCTCGTCTGCCAGAGAAACAACTGGTTTATGTGGTAGTTAGGCTACAACAGAAGATACAGCCAACGACAAAGAAATGAATGGAAGAGGGAAAAAAAAAATAAGTTAAAAAGTTCACTGAAGTATTCCATAAAGGTAAGGGCCTACCTGTCACTGTGACGCCTATTTATATAAAGGTGTGCGTGTCAACAGCCAGCTACATTCATGCGGTTTCCCTCAACTACTTCCTTCTGGGGACACGACTGGCAAGTATTTGCACCTCAACTCCCAGCCAGCCCACAGAAGAGCTCACAAGAATTTGAGGGGTGTACAAACATCATGGGGTCAAAGGGTTATTTAGGACTGTCCAAGAGGACCTAAGTGCTGGCAGTAGGATGGAATCAGGCCAAAAACAAACAAACAAAAAAGCATGCCAGGTAAGGGCACCAGGTCTTCATAGGTGATTATAACAGACATCACAGAAGCAGAAAAGCTTCACTGCCTGGGATCGTTTGCAAGTAGACGACAAAGGGCCACACAACCCAGTGTCCCATAGAGAACACACTGGTGGTCTACGGAGAGCTCCTCATCTACCGGGGCAAGTGGCAGGTGGAGGACTAGAAGTCATGACCCCTTCCCTTCACCTACGACAGGTCAAACTCAAGGACTCGGGTCGCTTTGATGTTTGTTATCTCCATCAGTTAGAGTGACTTAACCTGCACTGAAACTATAACTTGAACATTCCAATCATAATGTATTTTTGAATAACAGTCCCTTTCTAAACTGAGGAGCCAAACAGTCTCTACAGGGTTGGTTTTTTTTTCTCCCTTCTTCAATGTCCACAGAATAAAATGTTATTACCTATATATCATTCCAACAATTTTTCTACCAATATATTTGATTGGGCGAAGTATAATATTTTCTACACGGGAATGAAAAGATGTGTATTAGTAATGTAAGTACGTAGGGCACATGTATGCGGGTTTCTGCAAAATGAAATCTGTGTAAGATAAAATATCGCTTGCTGGAAATAAACAAAGTTTATATTTGTAATCATAATAAATTGTTTCTGACAGTGCCAATGCCTTTAAAACATCACCAGATACGGTAATTCTTTTCCACCAACAACTTTTGACTTTTGATGCCAAACATTCAAGAACAGTCTGAAATGCTGTAACAACCTTAGCGCTTGCATTGATTGAATGTTATATCATTTAAATGCAAACTTTGAACCTAACTGATACCGTTAAATATGAATTACTCCCCAGGCACCAGCAAGGGGTTAAATGATTCTCAAATGTTTAAAGGAAAACCCTTCCTTAGGAAGCCACAAGGCTGAACACCAGCTATGTTAACTCTGCTTTTTCAAGTAAAAAGCATTTTCATATAAAAGCAGTCAACCTGAGAAAGTACACACTTGCAGGCCAATCTGCAAATAAGTGACCATTTGCACTTTCCTCAATGGGTTGTTTTTTTTTTTTTCTAGAACAACTGCCAAAATCCCTCAGCTAATCTAGAAGACACCCCAACCACTCTACCCTTAGCCCTTATCCGTTTGACAAGGCCTGTAACACTAATATGGAAAACCTTTGTTTCAATGTCACCACCTCCCCATCCGAACGGGCGAGTTAGTTTTGTTAAAACGCAAGGGTTATGGCGTATGCTCCAATGAACTTTCCCTCCTCTCAGCACCAGAGACAAAACCCTGCACCTCTGCTCTGTGCAGGCAGCCATCTGGACAGCTTTCCCTCAAAGCCCAGCCCACACCACACTGCAGGCAAAATCCGAGGGCTCCAGAGCTCTGTGGGGCTATTCATGACATACCAATTTCACATTTTCTGCTTGTATGCTTGCAACAATAAATGCTAATGAGGACTATGAATGACAATTTTAAAGACAATAAAAAGGTCTCCAAATCCCTTGCATATGGAGACACTGTTTTCAAAACTTCACCTTCTGCTACAGAGCTGTTAGAGTCTAAAGAAGGGGGGGGAAAAAAAAAAGAATAACCTAAGGAAAACAAGAAGATGATCAAAGCACAACTGAATCCTTAAGATTTCCAAAGAAAGCAGTCCATGTAAGCCCAGGGAACAACAGATCTCACCACCCCGAGGAGCGGCCCTATAAATTCAGGAGGCACCCTTCGCCAATCCCTACTCCTACCTTTGCCTGCTGTAGACATGCAGCTTCCTAGAAGCCCTTCCTGGTCGACGTGGACTTTTGGGGAGCCTGGGAATTCTAAGGGCAGCAGTTGTCCAAAAATAATTATAACTGTCATCATCATATTTAACCACTCCACATATCCTTAGATGATGGATGTCAATGCAAATTGCCTCGCTTCTGGTAACATCCTTTCTTAAAGACAATGCAATAATTCCGGATGGCGAAATTACAAATCATGTTTATTTTCCTTTAAAAATTTTTCTGTTTTCCAAATCTTCGAAAACGAGCCCATATTCCATTTTGAACCAGGAAAAATAAAAATAAAAAAAAAACCAGCAGCAACAAATATTACTTTCAATGCACTAAAAGAACGGAACAAAAGATAGCTATGTGTTTTGACTTAGGTGGGAATTAAACCATTTCACACAACAAAAATAAAACAAAAGCTCCATCTTCCTATAAACTGTATAGAGAGTATCCTTTTCATTAACATGGATTAAAACACTTTCAACAAAATCCACCAGGTGGAGCAAATACACAGCAATAAAAAAAAAAAGTCCCAGAATTTTTTTCATCATGTTCTTCTCTCACAGGACTTTTAATTTTTCTTTTCTTTTTTTTTTTTTTTACCTCTAACAAACTCTCCACTTCCATCTCTCCATATTCAAATTATCAAAATCTATGCACACACACACTCATTTGCCACATTTGTAAACAAATTCAAATGTACTCAGAAACTATTTTTAGCTACCGTGGATTCTATTACAAACTGTCATTCCAGAACTGCTTTATTTGTTCAGATAACATACCCAGGCGCAGCATATCTGGTAATTTTTTTTAATTGATGCTTTACACTCCAACCCAACCAGGGTTCATCCTGTGAGCCCCTTCCCCACACAGGGCCGGGGAGACCAGCCCTGGAGTCGGGACATCCTTAAATACACTGACCCGCAGTTAAAACCTAGAAACCCCAGCTCGATCCCTCTACTCGGCATGGAAATTCAACTTCTTGCTCTTTTTATCCGTTGTGGTCTTAATGGCATACACTGAAATCGTATTAAAATTCTGGGATCCTGGGATCCCTGGGTGGCTCAGCGGTTTAGGGCCGCCTTCGGCCCAGGGCTTGATCCTGCAGACCCAGGATCAAATCCCACATCAGGCTCCCTGCATGGAGCCTGCTTCTCCCTCTGCCTGTGTCTCTGCCCCTCTCTCTCTCTCTCTCTCATGAATAAATAAATAAATAAATCTTAAAAAAAATCTGGGATCCCATGACTTTTGTATGCAGTGAATAACCTGTTGGCATCCCAGGCTCGGCCCAGGGTCGCCAATAGAATAGGGTTTCTTTTCCCCTTCTTTTTTTTTTTTTTCCTAGAGTCACTCGCCTCCTCCTCTTTTCTTCCTGCACACATCTATTTTTTTTTCTTTCCTTGCCATTTCACTCCGTGCTGAGTGTGCACGTCTGCGCAAGGCACCAGTCCCGCTTGCTGCCTCCCGTCTTCTTCTGTGACTCCCGACGCCACCTGCAAACCACAACTTTCTCCATTCACTTCTCCGGGTCCTCCAAGCGTTTCTCACATTCGACGCTCCCGGCTGCCAAGGCTTCATGCGGCAAGTGGCACCAATGTGACTTGCACTTCAGCAAGCTCCAGTTGGACACAACTACCAAAAAGTTGAGGCTTGAGAGGAAGGTGCCCAGCATCTGCCACCTGCAGGAGGTCCCCGGTTAAGTGTTGACTGTGGCTTATTTGTGGATCTTTTTTTTATTTATTATTATTTTTTCCTCCCCATGTGTGTGGATGTGGGGACGAGGAGCGCCCTGCAAGATAATGCACCGGGCTGACGTGTAAATAAACACGCGCGGGCCCGGGATGCACGCAAGGCTTCCAGCAGGGCTGTCCCCGCGGGTGCCCACCAGGCCCCGGGGTGCCAGCCCCCTCGCAGGATGCCCTGGGCTGGTCCAATTATTTAAATGATCATGTACTTTTGGTCCAAGTGGTACGTAAATGCACAAAGTAGCGATGTTACCTCCGGTTAAGTCAAGAGGGGAGGGAAGTTTGCAGCCCGGGTGCTGCCCCAACCCCTTCCCCACAAGGGCTGGTCCTTTCCTGCTTTGCGAAGACTGGACGCAGCTCCCCGGGGCCGGGCTGCTGCACACCTGCAGAGGTCTCCCCGCCGCCCCCTTAACATCAGCCGCAGGCACATCTGTGCATCCTGAGGGCAGATGCCCTCCAGTCTGCGGCTCAGAATCCGACGGAAGTAGCTGGAAAAACCCAGTCTCCACACAGGGAGTCCCCCCTTCCCCTCCCTTTGCAGGAAACCCCACAGCCAAGGCCCCCTCTGTACCCTCACCCAGCGTGTGGACATCTCACCGGCCCACACGGGGGATAGAAAGCGTGCTGGGCGTCCCCCGGGGAGAGGACAGCCGGGTGGACTCTGGGCTCTCCCGGATGGCTGCACCTGCAAGCATCCCCAGGAATTCTTTATCCTGCACTGTCCTCAACTCGGCCACCCATCGCTGTCCAGATAGGATTCCTTGCCCCCCCTCCAGCTTCATCAGGGGGTGTGGCTCTTCCCCCAGCAAGTGTTCCAGGCCAAATTCAAATTCCCAGGCCCCAAGGGGGGGTGGAGAACAAAAAAAACACACAAACACCCCACAACCTTAAAAGTTCTATCACCTTGGCTTAAAGATGGGCTGTTCCCCCAGCAGATTAAGATTCTGAAACTGCCTCACCCAAACCACCTGTGCACCACCAGATCCACACTGAGCTCCTAGGGAGCCTGATCTCAGACACCAGGTAACCAGCCCCAGGAGAAGAAGGACCCATGGGCTCGGAGCAGCTCCCCACGGGTTAAGAGCTGCTGCTGGTCACAATGTTTCAGAGCCAGGCCAGGGTGTAAAATGAAAGAGCCCGATTTTGAAATTCATCCAAAAAATAAAAATAAAATTAAAATAAAAATTAAGCGTATCTGTCGGGGTAGTCCAGGAGGAGAAAGCAGGGCCACGGCACTGGCAGGAACCTCAAATTCCTGACCAAACCCTCTTGCACACAATGCCTCCAGAAAGAAAGGAACCCAGGGCGGGAGCCAGCCTGACGCTGGCGGACAGACAGGGCTGGCCTTGCAGGATGTCAGAGCGCCAGGCGGCTGCAAGAGATACTGGGTTTTCACACACTCCCAGCCTGTTTTGCTCTTCAGGTAATTAAACAAGGAAGCAGGGCTCTGGGTCTGAGCCTGACCCTGAAGCTGTGGCTCTGTGGTTCTGCATATCAACTTCCGCAAGAACTGCCCGGGGCATCAACAGAACATTCTCTGCTCTCTCTCTCTTCTCCCTCTCTCTCTCTCTAGCTCGCTCTGTTTCCTTCTCCACCTCTTCCTAAAGCTGACCCAGAAACAAATCCTCCCTACAAAAACATCCACAGCAAGGTCTGAGTCTATTTGTCATAAAAAAGAAAAAGAAAAAAAAAAAAAACCCTCCATGCTGTGGCTGTTCCCTGTCACTAACCCCTGGATTTTAAAAATAAAACAATAAAAATGAACCTCATGCAGGAACTTTGTAAAAATTCAATGTCACAATCTATGCAGAACACTGGTGCCTTGATTTAAGAGGGGGTTATTCAAAGGAAACAACACCCAAACAATAATCCTTGTTTTCTTTAGCACGCGTGCTAGAATAAAGTGTAAATCTGCAAATCAAAAAAAATTTTAAAAAGCTCCCCAAGACATGGTTTTGATAGTTCAGTTCATAGACGAAACATGTGTTGTGTGTTGTACAATTAATATATTGTCATTTTCAGTTTTTGATAATAGGCCTCATGGCACGTAAATACCACCTATGATCTGGTTTGGGAGGTTTCTTCGAAAAATCTCATTTAAACAAAACTGTATTATTTGTATACAAAGAAAGTCACCGTAAAACTCAGGAATATATATATGTGTGTGTGTATATATATATATATATATATATATATATATATATATGTATATATATATAAAACCCACACAGACAATATCCCTCAGAAGAAATGAAAGTGGGACACTTATACACGCACATACACACACACATTAAGCAATGATTAGAATCACATAAATAATATATTCTTCCTTCATCTCAAAATCCATAGAGTAAAATATTGGCTGAAAGAGACAGAGACCAAAGGAGAGAGGGATACAAAAGCATGCCTGCTTGTCTGTGTTCAACACAAAGAACATTAAATGAAAACAACTGGCATGCTGCCAAATTCCTATAGAGGCAAAGAGATTCAAATAAATTGATTTCACGCATCACACTGACCTGGGATCAGTGTGCAGTGCTACAATAAGCTCAAAGCTCCATGTGGGGTAAAGCCCATTAATGCTATCAGACCCCTCGAACATGACCAAGAAAAACTAAAAATAAATGCAGACGCTCTCCAAAACCAGCAATTTTGCTTGGGAAAATAACTTTCCTCTTCTCCTAATAAAGACGGCCAATACCTAAGGGGGCACAGCACCATTCACATTCAGTTTTTTGTTTTTGTTTTTTAAATCGCCCTGTTTAAAAATACAAATGTGGCTACTAAGACCCATATCCCATGTATAACCCATGTATAAATCGGGACTATGTAATTATGACAACCCAGACGGGCACACAGACGCACACCACCCTGCAACAGAAGTTTCTTCCGTCCTCATTGTCTTGGACCATGCTATTCCCCTTGTATCTTTTAGACCAGCCAATGGATCTTTTTGAAAAATTATTATTATTTTCAAATATGACAACTACTGGACCCTTCTCAGTGTTTTCCTTCACTAAGAGCAAGCACTTCTCCAGCTGTCCTAAAGCTGCCCACCCCTCAACAAAGGCAAGCCCTACAGGAGAGCAGCTCTAAACCACATTCTAGAGGACCAAGCGTCATGCTTGTTTGGGGTATGCTTCAAATCCCTGGGGGGATGGACACACACACACACACACACACATACACACACACACACACACACACACACAGAGCAGCGTGTTGCCTTGACCAGCTTCCACCTACGCTGGTGGCTGTCCCTTGGGCATCATCCCCACCCCCACCCCACCCCCCAGAAGCAGATCTGTCTCCGGGTGACCCCTGCCCCCACCCCCCAGACTCCCCACACAGACCAGACTCTCTGGCGCCACCTCAGGCCGTCCTCACTTAGAGCCCCGACTGTTCACCTCCCATAGTTCTTTACTTTTCCTGTCTCCAAATTACAACCCCAGGAACACAATGGATTCCAGGTGTTTGCAAATTTAAAGTATATGATTTCTGTTCTCCACTTCTCCGGTCAATGTGAGTCTGAAGCCCATATTTCTATATACCCATTACCATTACGAGAAAGGAAAACGAGGAGTAAAAGTGTCAATGCCACACACACACACACACACACACACACACACAAAATAAAGAAAACCCAACAGTTCTCCCACCAGTTATGAAATATATATAAGTTGCGTGTGTGTGTGTGTGTGTGTGTGAGTGTGCATGTGTGTGTGCACACCCATCATTTTTTTTTCAAGGAGGTACGCACGCACACATATAGGAAAGAGAAAAGGAACTTGGCATGGTGTCTGATACCTGACCCTGACGCTCTCTCCATTCAGTATTTGCATAGGATAACAAATAACGTGCATTAAGTCATTTTAAAATGTGTCTCGGGCATGCATTTTTTGCTTTTGCTGTGGACCTTCCACGCTGCATGGTGCAGGCCCAGCAGGCCCCGGCCAGAAGCCCACGCGACCAGAGGAGGATGGGATTATAACGGGCTGGGGGTGGGTAAAGACCAGGACCCTCCGGATCTGCAACAGATGTTCAAAGTTTTAAACCCGATATCCCTTGCAATTTGTAATCCGCACCTTAGGTGATTTTTACCATATTATTAAGAGCCCCCATAGAGACCCATAAGGCAAAAACACGAAGAGTTATATCCTCTTTTAAAACAGTGCTTTCTTCTGATGGAAGATGAAAAATTTCCTAGCAGTGGCTGCTACTGTTGTTGTTGTTGTTGTTACTATTATTATTACCAGTTTCCTAGAAGACCTTCACCTCTTTCTATTTTTAGACTTTGGAAATCTAATCAACCAAGATATGAGTTCCCCTAAAAGCGATTTTTAGTAGCAACAGTACATGAGGTAAGAAGATAGAGACAGAGGTGAGAGATGGTTCAGCTACTCAATACAACTCAACGAATACAACTCAATGAATACATTGTTGAATGTATGGCTCTTACTAACTACTAGAAAAGATCATCATATGATGAAGAAGGGGATGTGAGAGGAAGAGAAACTAAGCCACCATCGAGGCTACCTCAAAGGATTCTAATGATATGGAAAATTATTTCATTTTCTATGGTCTTTCAAAAACAAAAACAAAAAAAACACCCTCGTTTGCCAACACCTTCTTGGAAACTTACAGAACCAGCCAATAAGGATCTGTAGGGACTGCGAGAGTAGATACTGTGGGGTGAGCACCAGCAGCAATGTTTCCAGAACCATGGCCACAGATGGTAAATATTTTGCTACCCCTCTTTTCCATGCAGTCAGGCAGGCAGTCAAAGAACTTCAAACATCCCTTCCCAATCACTCGAGTGCCAACCAGTATTACACAACATCTGTGTTAACGCTCAACTTTTTCCTGGCACCGTTTACCCTGAATCGTCTGCTTTTGCACAAGCCCGCTAAACCTAAAACCGAGCTGGCTGCAGGACGCATCAACTCTCTGGAACCCACAATTCAGGGTTCTCCTGAATTTTGACATGTTACAGGCTTTAAGAAGTCTCTTGCCAAATGGTAATAATATACTTAGTTTGTATTTGCTGTTTTCCTAAAGTTAATTTTTTTCTTTTTTTTAATGTGCCCATGAACATGAATTCTGCTTAGGAAACCACACTCGCTTAAAAGTTTAAAAAAGAAAAATCTAAATCAATCAGGAGCAATAATAAATTGAAAAGCACTTTTTCCCCTCTTTAGTCAACAAACTGTTTCAGAAAACACCATCTCAAGTTACAATAAACACAGAAATCATGGCATAGCTTTTACTCTTTAACTCCAAGTATTGCTCAGCTTATAACAGATGTATTATGAAACATGGCAAGAAGCACTGCAACAAGAAGAGGGTGGGAAAAAAAGTTGGTACTTGATCATTTGAGATCTTCAGGCCCAAAGCTATCAAACAAGGGCTCCCACAGCCAGGCTGATTGATTGATCCCCACCCAATCCCACACCCAAAGACTTCAAAGACAATTAAAGAAAAAAAAAAAAATATATATATATATATAATACAAATTTAACAGGCACTAGAAGAAATAAGAAAAAGGAAAAAAATCTTCACAATTAGAATTTATTGGGAACATAGAATAACTTTCTTTTTTTGTTAAGTAAATCAAAATATTTGTCTGTTCCTTACCTTGACAATATTCAAAGTTCCCTTTTTTCCGGCAGTCACCTATTACTAAACTCAGTGCTCTCCAAGTGTTTCTTTTGACAGATATCATTCTCCACCAATCGCTCTGCTAATTTCCTCTCTCCTTTTCTGACTGGGACAGATATTATGTTCACCAGCCCAGAGATCAATCTTTTCTATTGACAACAACAAAGGGGAAAAAAAACGCATATATCACAACCAGTCTGAAGTATCACACCCGTCTACTTACACGATTATACTAGACCAGTTTTGTTTTGTTTGTATTAAGAAACAGACACAAGCTCTTCTCAATTTTAGAAGAATCCAAAACAATCCCCATTTTTCTCAGTTCCATAAGGACATGCTCTACTTCTCCCGTCATCTGACTGAAAGCTAGACACATTCTGAACCTGACAACTCCTCTTCCTTTAAACTGGTTTAGAACACAGGTACATCAATACCTTAAAAGAATGTGTTAGCTTTTACCTTGTTCAATAAAAAAATCAAATACTCTGTCAGATATTATGGTCCCCTTAGAAAAATGCTTTGAAACACTATGTGTTTGTTTTATTTTACAGAATTTTATGTGCATGTTAAATTCCATTTCAAAACAAAGTGGTGTCCATATTGCATCACCATTCTTTGAAAATTAAACATTACTATTATTACCTAAAATAGCCTAAAACAACTGATAAGAGTCACAAATAATCTATGGAGTCAACTAGTTTAAAAATACTAGTAACAGGGATCCCTGGGTGGCGCAGCGGTTTGGCGCCTGCCTTCGGCCCAGGGCGCGATCCTGGAGACCCGGGATCGAATCCCACATCGGGCTCCCGGTGCATGGAGCCTGCTTCTCCCTCTGCCTGTGTCTCTGCCTCTCTCTCTCTCTCTGTGACTATCATAAATAAATAAAAATTTAAAAAAAAAATACTAGTAACAATAATTATGGGTGAATCATTTTAGCAAATCAACAAACTTCTACTTTCTCTTTTTCTCTAAAGCAATCCAAATTTTCTCATTTTTCCTGCTAGATTTGGCAGCTTTGGAATTCATCCATTCTCAAATATTTATTGAGTGCCTAGTACTCACCCACTATCACTACCACTACTATGTGCAGAAAAAGCATCCCTATTTAATTCTCATAATGTGTGCACTGTAACTCAAGCACAATCATATACACATAAGGGAGGAACTCAGTAAATGTAAAGGAATAAAAATTTATAAAAGCAGTCTCAAAAAGTGTTATTAAAGCTGTGCCATTATTATTTTTTTTTAAGAAACCAAAGTACTCCCTAGAAATTAACATTGGTGAATATACTCTGATGTATCTACACAAGCAGATTTTACTAAATACATAAATGCACACATACAGATCAATGCCCTTTTAAGCCACATTGTGATTCTGTATCATGCAACCAGTTCTTATTCCTCAGGGTAAAAATTAAATAAACGATGATTAGGAAAAACACAATATTAGACATTTCTTAGTTGAAACTGCCTTGAAGCTCAGCAAAGATCACTAAAGACAATTGGCCAAAACTTGGAAACATTCAGTTTACCATGTAACCTAAAGATGATAAAGCAAACATTTCCACAAGAAAATTACCAAAATGCATAGATACATGTACACGTATGTAAACAGTCAAATACCAGGGGTGAGGTAGGGTGCAAGAAAGGGAGACTGGAAGTAAATACACCTAGACGTCAAATGATTATTTCAGGAAGAAGGAAATACGGCTAATTTCCTACACAATCCTATTTCCAATGTGTCTATACTAAGGTAAAAAAATATTTTATCAATATAGAATAAACAACTATTATGGGGGGAAAGAAGAAAATAGAATTTTTTCTTAGATTCAATAATATTTTGTAATATTTTGTGCTTCAGCAACCACCAACAAAAGACATCAGAGAAACTGATAAAACTGGATCATGCCTGTGTGGGCCACAGTTAATAATCTCCACTGAACAAACGGAAGAGGCAAAGCACATACAAATATCCTAGCGTCTAAGTCTATTTCTTCCTTTTCATGACTGCTAAATAAGTGCCTAATATCTAGATTTATTGATTAAAAAATGGTGTAGTAGATCTCAGTTTCGAGGCACATAAAATTACAACGTGGATAAACTGCCTTTAGAAGATAAGTTTCTCAATTATAAATGACCCCCCTCCCCCATGTAGAATATACTGTTTCACTTTTTAACTTGTGTCTCTCTTAATCAGAATATTCTGAAGCCAATGGAGAAAAGCTGGCAGGAAGACAGTTGTTACAAAATATTTCAAATGTGCATGTTTATAACTTCTCAAATGTTAACATGGCAGAGAAATACACATTCAAGTAACATACAACTTGAACCTAAAGTTACCCATGAGGATTTTGGCCACTGAACTATTTTACATATGAAACACTGTATCGTAATCAATAGAATAACAAAAAAAAAAAAAAAGAAAGAAGACGAAGAAGAAGAAGAAAAAGAAGCAACAGCAGCAGCAACAGAAGCAACAGAAGCTAATGTTTAATTTTTTTTTTAAATAATGTCTTTGGAGTATTACACTTCCAATACATTAAAAGAAATAATAATAAATTAACAGTACCAAACACTGTGAAACAGATACTCAGATATCTGCCATACATACTCCCCACTGAAGTCTGTATCCCCTGCAAAGGACAGTAAAACGTCTCTCTCTTTAATAATTGCTTTGTTCAGATCCTCAGCTCTCCAATTTGTTAAACACCATGATGAGGGGAACATACGCCGAGAAAAGTTTAAAAGCTAAACTCCACCAAGAGTAGAATGCCTCAAACAATTTGTATTTCTACAAGAGTGTTATTAAAAAGGCTCAACATGTTGTATTACCATGGAAATTGTGGAAAACATACATTCCCAAACAAATATTACTTTTTCTCAATGGTATGAAGTAATGAAAACCACATGTGTAAATCTGCGATCCGTGCAGTAGTTCAAGCTGCCGCTAATAGAAAATACAGAAAGTGAACTCTGCTATATAAAGGATTCTTGTTACAGAAATATAATGTGAAAACCAGATGCAGACAGAAAACCTTAATCACAGATGGGAATGTAATCACTGGCATACAGAATACTTTTTTGATCAATCTTAACCATATGCGCAATGTATTTATTTTCTAAGGAATGCAATAACTTGAGAGAACCTTCTATTTGAATTCAGTTAACCTCATATTTATAATGCTTTTATCTTACTCCCCCACCCCTCCAATGTGTACACAGAGCCAAGGTTTTAAAAGGAAGAGTTGCTAGCCTTGGCAAATCATTCTTGTATCAGTTTATCTTTCAAAAATTTAATAGGATGTAAAGACTACACACATCAGAATCAACCTCAAAAGAGACCAAGTACAGTTCCCCATTACGGAGTTTCTCAGTCACCGCCAGGAATCCCTTCACTGCCTAAATACATTTCTCTAGAGAATTAGATCAACATTTGGGGTAATTTTTCCTTTAGTAAATAATATGCGTATCGTTATTCCACAAATGAACCTTTTTAAGCACACTTCTTTATCAACCTGGATTGAATCAGACCTTAACTTTTCTCTTTCCTTTCATAAAAACATTTTATAGCAATAAAGACTGGTCCTTTTACGTTAATAAAAATACAATTACTTTTGTATTCCAAAGGGACCATCACAAAAGGAACCTGTTATATCTAGTCTCTAACTTAGAAAATATTACCTATTTTAATTAAGTACAGCCCCTGACACTGGATTGTAGCTTACCTTCGTCAAGGCCTCCATGATCTCATCGGTAGGACAATCCTCCTGCATCCCCCTGATCCAGAGCAGTCAACCAGGCACCACGTATGCCACGTTAGGATGACGCTCAGTTTCCAACAGGAAGTGACTGGGACATTACGATATCTGGGGGTCTGTCCCTCATCATAGTCACATGAACTAAACCTGAATATCCCGGCTACACAAGCTTCCTTAAGCTTCCGTGACAAACTCACCCAGGTTCTCCTCCTTTCTCCTAAATACCCATCCCAAAGTACACACAGAAACACACAGTCTTCAGTCTTGTGCCATTCAGATCTTCAAGACCCTCCATAATTTGGCACCCTACACTTTCCACCCTCTGTTCCAACCATGCCCTTCCAGGAGCTCTTTCCTGGATAACCCCCTCCCACCCACCCCCCCATAGAATGCATCATCTCATCTTTATGGCTTTATCCACCAACCTCAGAGGCCTCTTCTCAGAGGCAGTTGCATGCCCAGCTCCTTCTCAGACTCAGGTTTCATTCAAGTATAACCTCGTCAGAGATAATTTTCCAACCACCCAAAACAAAAATCTCACCAACACCACCAGTCTAACATTGATTTTTAATTGTCATCATTGCATTTAACACTATGTGGAATAATCTTATTAATATCTTTACTGCCTGTCTCCCTCTCCCATCCCTACACTATAGACCCTCAGAGAGCAGTGGTCTTGTCTCTTTTGATCATGCCTCTATCCCCCATACCTAAAACTGTACTTGCCACAGAGCAGTAGCCCAAATAAAAAGAAAAAAAGAAAAAAAACAACAACAACGAAATTCACCTACAGAAATTCTGTAAAGCCTGATTCAATCACTATGGTCTTCATAGACTTTTTCCTGACCACTCCTGAGGCCCATGGTCACTGTCCCTTCTTTAAACTGTAATAGCATTTTTGATCCATATCAGACTGGGCAGCATTTACCTGCCAGATATTGTTCACTTGAGCCCATTCTCATCAGTACTGTACACATACAGGCCTACATGGGAATCATCCAGGGCAACCTGGGCAGTGAGGCCAGCCCTTCCACCCACAATGAGCAACAGGACACCATGAGTAAGAACCACAGCACTGGGATGCCTGGGTGGCTCAGTGGTTGAGCATCTGCCTTTTGCTCAGGTCATGATCCCGGGGTCCTGGGGTCAAGTCCCACATCAGGCTCCCTGCATGGGGTCTGCTTCTCCCTTTGCCTGTGTCTCTGCCTCTCTCTGTCTCTCATGAATAAATAAATAAAATCTTAAAAAAAAAAAAAAAAAGAACCTCATTATAAATCCATACAACCTATAGGAGTAAATGCACTGCACTGGTTTTTACACGTGGGCTTCTCTCCCAGTTGTGTTCACCAATCGAGTTTCCTGGGGTAAAATAGAGATCTCACCTTATTCTCTCTATGCCTTCAGACCTACCCGGATGCACTTTACTCATTGTATTGCAAGGGCCATGAGGAACAGGGGCCATGTTTATTCAACAGTTTTCCTACCCAGAGCCTAGCACAATGCCTGGCTCACCCAGTATCCACTGAGGGAACAAAGGAATAAGTGATAATCCAATACTATCTAGTCTTTCCTCAAGCCCTTTTCTCTTATGGCAGCAGTGAGGCATTATTTTAATATCCTTCAAATATTATTTTATGGAATAAATTCATCAGAAGGCAGGTGACCAATCTACGATTTGTTTTTAGCCAAATCAGTAATGCGGGATGACCCATGAGTTAACCAACCAAGCAGTTTTAGATAGTACAAGGCTCTTGAGTGTCTCCTCTGTTACACATATAATTTAATTTTCAATAAAACAAAATATCCTAAAATGGCGGTGGCCTACACGTATACTAACCACTTAGGAGCCCACTGGATGCGTGCTCTGGTGGGCTGGAATCTCAGCTTTTACACTTATCAGCTATTTGACCTTGGACAAGTCACTTAACCTCCCTGAGCTTCAGATGGAAATCTCTAAAGTAAGATGGTAATACCTAACTCACCAGGATGATATGAAGATAAGAAGAACACTTATAAAGTGCCTATCTTAGTGCCTCTATTGCAAACACTGTTTTATCTCATGTGCTCAGATCCCATCATCTGATAGTAGAAAGCTGGTAATACCTATTTTAATATTACGGTTTAAAGCATTAAAATAAAAGCATTAGGTCACAACTCACAAATGACCCAGTGTAATCATAATTTTCCCCTTTCTGAAAGTCACTACTGTATGAATAGTGATAAAAATATTTATGATCAGTCAAGAGGTCCAAAATATGTCGAATTAAACCACAGGTCCTAAAACATTTTGCAGTAAAAAAAAAAGAAAGAAAATACCACAAACTAATGTTTTGTGTTTTAATTTTTTTTCTCTCTCCTCTAATTTCATCTGTGGAAGATCATCTCTGAGGGGGATAAGAGAATAGAGAACCAATTATTTCCAAAGACTGATTTCTCCAAATTAAGGCATCTATTCCACGTTGGCAACTTTCAC
Organism: Vulpes vulpes; assembly: GCF_048418805.1. NCBI lineage: Eukaryota > Metazoa > Chordata > Mammalia > Carnivora > Canidae > Vulpes > Vulpes vulpes. The sequence goes on along the minus strand of NC_132792.1, from coordinate 42,117,594 downwards.
ATGAAAGAAAAAGTATCTTTGAAGAGTATCTGCATTCATGGTGGACGGTCACACGTCTCAGAAAGGAGATCTACAACCGTCCAGCTGCAGATCCAGTCTGGTGGCTGCTGCTGCTCCTCATCCACTAACATCTCTCTCTCTCTCTCTCTCTCTCTCTCTCTGCCTGAGAAACTTACAAAACTGTGGCATTTTTTTTTATATTCTAAACAGTGACTTTCCTAAGTGCAATAATGAGTCTTGACAATTTTCCATTTTAACTTTAGTAGCATTCCCACCTGCAGTCAGCGTGGCGGGCCCTGCTCCTGGGCCACCTCCCAGGTGGTAGGACTTGAGCTGCAGGAGAGCCCAGGTGAGTTCTAGACCAGAGAAGCCTGGGAGTCATGGAACCTGGGTTCCGACCTCGCCCAGGGTGACATCGGGCAGGTGAAGAAACCTCTCCGAGTCACTTAGAAAATGAGCTCAATCCCAGGTGGGGGTTAAGGCAATATGTGGGCCTCGTCCCGTGAAGACCTCCCAAGTGCCTCCTCCCCACGCCTGTGCATCTGAAACTGCTCGGCCACCTATACTAAGCAACTGAAGGCTGCTCTTCTGAAATGATCTCCTCAAATGACCATGTTACCTGGACGGAAAAGGGGACACTTCTCACTCACTTGCACATTCTGCATGATGGATCCGTCATGCTACCCAGTGCCTTGCCTTGCTGAAGGGCCAGCTCCTCAAGCAGCAGAGCGGTTGGGATCCCACACAAGGATAGGAAAGGTAAGACTGGGGGTGTAGGGTAGTAGTAAGGGGTGGAGAGGTTTTTGGAGGTGAGGGGGTGCTCAGGCAGCAGCGGATCTGTCCAGAAAGTGGACCTGGGCAACCCAAGGACAGAAGAGAGTCCCTGGCAACTAAGGGATAACCTGGGGGGACAACTGGGAGAGGAGATGCTGCGAGCCACCACTGCTGGGCCCCTGATCAAAGGGACAGTCCCAGCTCATAAATGCGTCTAGACACACGATAGTTTCCTTACAATATCAGGGAGCTCATCCTTTACGAAAAGTACATTTGTGAACTTCAGGGCTAAAAAAGTAAAATAAAACAGGTAAAGATGGGCATGCAAGGGATTTGACCCTTTCACAGTCTGCCTGGAGCTGATGCTGCACCTGGGGTTTGTTTTGGTTTTGCTTTTTTGGTTGCTGAAACTCCAAGCCAAAATACAGTGGCAATAAATGGTACGTTCCACGATGAGAGAACACAATGGAAGGGGACCAAGATAGAGACAGGGAGAGAAGCGACATGCTGTTGAAATCAAAGATTTCTTGGTCTTAGCAATGACACACTTCAGGACAGTACCAAGTACATAACTTGAGTTCAAGGAATAGGTTTTCAAAAAAATATTTAACTTAATAAAGCATCAAACAGTACCCCAATCGTTCCAGACGCCTACCTTCAACAAGCTTACAAGCCAGCAGAGAAGTCTGAATCACATGGACAGTAGCAAAGAGTTGGATGTGATAAATCCAAGCTTTGAGGAGGAGACGTCCTGAAGGCTTCAGAGAGTAGTTTCATCTGAGACGTAGATGACAAGTGTGCTCCCTGCAGAAATGGGTCTTAATTAAGGCTGAGATAAGAAAAGTCTAGCAAATCAGGGTGTTGGGGGTCTTGAACATCTCTATCTCCCCAGATATCAAACAGGACCAGACTCTCCAGTAAGCATTTGCTGAGTGAGGGTGACAGTCAAGGAACATCCAGAGAGAAGAGAAGGTCCTACAGGGGTTTTCTAGAAGAGTGGCGGGCAGGTCCAGAGTGGTCAAGTCGGAGTCTGAGAATAAGCAAGACTTTATCATCCATGGTTATGCTCCAGACACACCACCTCATGGAATTCTCATGACCGCCGCATGAGGTCATGCCATGATTATCCAGATGAGAATTATCTCCAGATGAACAGGGGGAGTAAAAGCAGATTCAACAACTAGTAGTACACTTGGGATTTGGGCCCCTTCCCCTCCACGCTCCACTGCCTTTTGGCAAAGAGAGGAGCATCTCTTTGCCCCCCAAGCACCACTCAACCCCAGTCCGATCTGTGGTCTCTAACTTTACAGCAAGTGAAACAGGTAGAAGATTTGCGAGAGGGCTCAGAGGACCGAGGCGACAAACAGGTCTCCTTCCAACCACCAATGCCTGGGCCTCACTTTCTTCCCCAAAGAAACAACTCTGGTCAGATGTTTGTACCTATCTTCACAAGTAGAAGCGTATGCCTATTTTTTTTTTTTTTTTTGGACAAATGTCACATACTGGACACACTGTTCTGCTCTCCGCTTCTCCCATCTCACAATGTATCTCAGGAATGATGGCCTCTCAACACCTAGAAATCGGTCTCATTCTTTTAAACACCATTGGTTGCTTTTTATGCTGAGGTCCTTTTTTGACTGCCCGTGACTAATTCTTCTGGAGGACACCTGACAAACGGACTTAAAACATTCCATTCTGACAGATATTATAACAAAATCACGAACGCCAAATCTGCTTCAGGTTCAAGAAGTAAAAAAAAGAAAAAGAAAGGGCGGGGGGAGGTGCACCTGGGTGGCTCAGTTGGTTAAGTGTCTGACTTCTGACTTCAGGTCAGGTCATGATCCCAGGGTCCTGAGATCAAGTCTGTGTCGGGCTCTCTGCTGGGCAAGGAGTCTGCTTCTCCCTCTTCCCCTCTCCCTTTGCCCTACCCCCCCAGCCACTCATGCACACTATCTCTAAAATAAATAAAATCTTAAAAAAAAAAAAAAATTCTCTCCTCCTCCTTCGGCCCCTCCCCTCCTCAGTAAGTAAGTGAGTAAATAAAGAAAGAAGTGCCAGTATGTTTGCAAATTAAATGATACTGGACAAAACACGGTATTACCTTGAGAAGCAGCCCCAAAAGTCCTGAAACTGGTAGATTTTTGTTGTTGCTACTTTCAATAACTAAAATCCCTTCAATAGTGGAGATGATTAGCAAGCAACTTAATCATAAGGATTTAATCAAGGGATTCCTTTACTTTTCCAATAGGCGGCCTCGTTTAAAAAAAAAAAAAAATCGTGGTCCCTCATAGGACAGTAATTTGTTTACTATCAGCTGCCTGTAAAATAAAGACAAGTTTCTAGTAGCTCAGTAAAACTGCAATACATATTTTTGTTATTTTATTTTCATTTTTGTGATTTTTGTTTAAAGTATATTTGAAAACTGTCATTGCATGGTCTGCGAGACCACCCTGGGGGTACCTAATGAATGAACGTGGGTTCAAAGGCCCCTTGAAACAACTCCCACTCCCCGTCCCCACAAAGTCTGCCCCAGTAGAAAGGCAAGGGGTCCAGACCCGGCCCACCTGACCACCTCTTATTCCCCAACATGGCCCAAAGGTACCTACAAAAACAGAAGGAACCTCAGAACAGGTTAAAAGTCATGCAAGAAGCCAAAGCATGTAAGGGAGCCAGGTCCCAGAGAGATCAATAAAGACCCTCATGCAACCAGGACTCTTGAAGGCACACCTGCCACTTCACAGCCCCATGACCATTTGCAAAAGTGGCTAGAACACAAGGACCCCCGGGGCGGGGCTGTCCAAATGGGCTGGAGGCCTCTTTCTCAAGGAGGCCCCTGCCTCTGGGGTCACAGGAGACTCCGAGCCCACGAGGGGTAGGGAAGCTGCTCCTTAAACATCCAAAGGGATTATAACCTCTGGCAAGCTAAGGGCGCCTGGGGAGCTCGGTCAGTTAAGCATCCAACCCTCGATCACGATTTGGATTGTGGGATCGAGCCCTGAGCCCCCTACATAGGGCCCAGCGGATGGTGGGCCCAAGACCCTCTCTCTGTCCCACCCCCCCGCCCCCACTCCAGCTCCTGCACACTCACATGCTCTCTCTCTCTCTCAAATAAATAAGTAAATCTAAAAATCAAAAATTCTGGCGAGCTCAGTACCCTGGACACAGACTCCACGTGGTCAACTCTAGCTTCTCTAAACACACCCCTACGACCGAGTTCTAACGCTTACCCCTCGGCTGTGTCCTTCACCTCTTGCCTCTTTCTTTCCATCCCACAAACTCAATCCTGGTCATCCTGCTGCCAGAAGCTTCCCACTTGGCCTTGGCCTCCGGGCCTTCCTCTATTCCGACCCAACCAACTGATCACAGTGCAACCAACTCTTGAGAAACGTAACTTTAACTGGGTCCACGGCTTCCTCCCCTTGCCTCTTCCCTTTGGTTTTACTGACACCCCTTTCACTGGGGGGCATCCTCTGTCCCAATGAAGCCCAACTAGAAAACCGAACATACAAAGCAATTTGTCATCACAGCAGAACTGTTCTGGTTTCACAGGACTAAGACCAAGGAAAAGGTGCAAACCCAGGTGGGGCGCCCCTCATGCCCAGTTCCACCCTGAGGGGGTCCCACGGGACACAGTTTTCCAAACTCCTGGCTTCCTCAGAAGATAAAGCTGAAATCGACACGCTTCATAGACAAGACACTTAGGATCTTTCTGCTTATTTCCCAATAATCACCCTTGGGTCCTTTTTGATACAATCACATTCTTCAATTCACTCTCCACCCCAAAGGCCCTCCGAATGCCTCTTCCACATCTGGCTTTCTGCACTCCACATTCCTACTTTACAACCCCCCACACCACCATTATAATAATTACTTGACTTTGATAAATCCTGTCTGAAGACAAACTGAAATTCCAGCTCACTCCCCTCCTCTCAAATCCCATTGACTGTACCATTTAAAGCGGTTAGGCCGTTAAGCCTCACCATCTTATGTAGCAATTTTATTTGTCCTGGGTGGGCTCATCACTCAAGTACACACTGGATCATATGTATACCCCCTTTATGTACACAAACCTACTACTTAGCCTGTGTCTCCATCCTCACACATGGCTTTACACATAGTAGGCATCCGTTGATTCATTAATTTATTAACTCTTGCCAGCCAAGAGTAGACATGTCTTCTTTCAGATACTCTAAAAAGGGTCATTGCCAGGACTACCCAACGAGCATACTCTTTTCTTCAAACAGAGGAAAAGTAGGTTTAATTGGTTGCCCATTTTACTCATCCTCGTTTATCTTTTTCTCTGCCATTTTATACCCACTCCTCTAGCCGACTCAAAGCTTGCCTTGGACAAGTCGGTGGAAACCGATCACACTTACTTTCCCTTTAGACCTGAACAGACCTACCTCTCCTTATTTAAGCAAGAGGATGAACCTTTAAACAACTGTCCACCTTTGCTTCCCACCAGAGGTCAAACATGGATCTCCCCTCTACGTAAATCTAACTGCAGATGAGAATGAAAATGTGAGACAGGTAGGCAACGGGGTGAGGGAGGAGAGAAGACTGGCCCGACACATGATAAAAGTTCCAGAATCCTAACAGTCACTTAAAGAGAACACTTCCAGGGGAAGGAGGATTACTGTGTCAGTCTGATAAACACCACAGTTCCAGTCCCAATATCATCTGCTGTTCTTCCCAGCTGTGTTTGCTCATCACTGTGTACATAACATATGCATAGATTCAGAAAATAAACTAGCAGTCTTTCATGACCTGTCTTACAGCTCACATCTTCCTAGATCCTGAGGTTAGGGAAGGGAGTCCAGTCCATCGAGTTCTAACCAGAGAGGCCCACCTGCTTTCTAAGACTTTGTCCTTAAAGCACCACCTGTGCCATGCTTAGAACACCTGCCAGGGTCGGGGTGAGGGGGTGGGGGGGTTGGGGATGACTTTCCAATTGCGGGTATTCTCTTTGCCAACAGGATGTGCATTGAGAATACTCTCTGCAGTGCCACTGTGCTGGCTCCCTGCACAACCCGACACCAGCCCCTACAGGTGCCATGTCCTACCTACTTCCCTGATATCTCTCGGGTCTCCTACCTGAGCATCACCGGGTGCACTCCCTGAAAGTCTAATGGAAGGGACCTCCCGAGCCCTCCTTATAATCGCATCATACGCTAGTTTTCCCCCCTAGTGCTGTGCCAACCACCTCTACCTCATCACTGCTCCGGCCTTGTTTCTTCTCATTTCACTAGTGCCCACCTGGCTCTCGAGCTGCTTCAGACAAACCGCCTTTACCTCTCATGGCACCTTCTAATTTCTCGGACGCAGTATTAATCCAGTCGAGCCAGACTGAGCTAAGAGCTCACGGCACACACACACTTTGAAGATATTCTCCTCCGTGGCAAACGCACACACACAACACTTCAGTTTGGCCTCCCACTGAACGCTGAATGCCAACACACAACTCTCCTACGACCTATGAAGCAACAGTAATTCCTGTGGCTTCCATTTCTGACGACAGATGATGACATTAACATCACTTCCAAGTCCTGCCAATTGCGGATACTCCGAGTAAACAGAAGTTTCTACTGCCACCCTGGATGATGACAAGGGGCTCTCCTCCTTGGTCCAATCGGAATCGTAAGAACGCGACGGCTTCTGAGTTCCCAAGATATCCAGCTCGCTTTCATTATTAACAGTTTTGCAAACTAGGATTAATCGTCCAATAACGTCTGAACTGTGTACAGATTAAAGTATGAAACCAAAAGGTTGGGATCCCTGGGTGGCGCAGCGGTTTGGCGCCTGTCTTTGGCCCAGGGCGCGATCCTGGAGACCTGGGATCGAATCCCACGTCAGGCTCCCCGTGCATGGAGCCTGCTTCTCCCTCTGCCTGTGTCTCTGCCTCTCTCTCTCTCTCTCTCTCTCTCTATGACTATCATAAATAAATAATAATAAAAAAAATTTATAAAAGAAACCAAAAGGTTACTGGTAATAATTGGGCTTTTAAAACCGACGGCAGACTGTTTCTTCAGACAATGGGACAGGGCAACTTCAGTCCTTCCTACGTAGGAGCCCATTCCTAACCATGTTAATGCATCCTGGTTCAACAAGCTGTTACTTACCAAGCTCTCTCCAAAACATGGTCAAGAGGTCATTTTCTAAATTGCCCAGCGACTTAGGTCCCAACCTGGAGACTGTGGGGGTATGGCCAATGCCTCGTAGGACAACCAATGACCACCACACCAGCTTTTACCCACTCATCCCTGCACCCAACACCAAGTTCATCTTGTCCAGCACCCATGAGGTGAAACCATCCATGGAGGCTCTCTTCCCCAAACAAAACCTGAAATCTTCAGTTCCTTCTCCCCATATAAACAGACTTGTGCCTTCTTCATTCACCTTTTACAAAGGGATAGTAAGTCAGAGCTGAAGGTTCAGTCATCTAAGGTCCAGGATGACTATGGAAAAAACGGCCCCCTGTTCTCAAGGCCACTCCTTTACAATGGAGAAGGGTAAGGTGATCTTGATGTCCTATACTGGTTCCATCTCCCAGCCATATAGAGGCGAGGAGCGCCCCCTATACTCAGAATTAAAAATTAAGGATTTTTTTCTTCATTCACCTTACCATGGGAAATTCCTGAAAGCCACTTCCAGCATCACACACAGACTCATACATAGGAGAGCTGAGAAGCCTAAGGATCACTGAATCTGCCCTTTGTTTCACTCCCGAAGAACGCACCTGAAGGGTGGCACGTACCCCAAGTTATGCAGCAAAGAAGTGACTGCACTGGAAGGGGAACCCCAGTTTACTCATGAGTTGGGGGGATGCACACACACCGTGTCCTTCTTTCTATAATACACACTTTTTTTTTTTTTTTACATTATGTAACTACACCTGCAAACTCCAAATGGTGCATAACCCCTCTCCTCTTAGGAAATGACCAGGAAGTTGGACTTGGCTGGTTGGAAAACGTGGAGATGAAAACACTGCCATTAGCAACGGGCAGGGACCGAGCACCAGGGATGGGCACACTGGGCTGAAGCCAACTGCAGGGTGTTGACTGAGATCAATAAAGGGAACAGCCTGATTCCTCATGGCTTCAGTGTAGCTCAGGAAGGTGGTATTCTGATGAGCGAACAGAATTCAGCAGTGGAAAAGCCGGGATTAGGACACACTGGGGGGATACACACTGGCATACACTTGGGTGCGTCCAAGGGTGTCTGTCGGCTAGTGATTCCTAGGCTGGGGCGAGGGCCCAAGATAACAATGGAGAATGTTATGGAGAATATGAAGCCAGGTATTCAGAAAATAAGTCTCGAGCTTGAACCAAGTAGGTAATTAAGTTGGGAAGAGGAGGGAATCTCGGTTTTTCCATATTGAGGCAAAGGTCAAGCCAGAAGAGCAACTTTGGCCGGGCTTCGAAATGAAGTAAGGTGCTGCTTTGTCATCTACTTAAAATCAGCAATGGCACCACATGTGGGGGGTAACTCCAGGCTCACAGTACGTCTCTAACATTAGTCTGTTCCTCTTCTCTCTCCCAAGACCAACAACTAGGGGGCAGCTCTTGAAAGCCCAGGCACACTCACAAGTGGTCTATGACCCAGCTGTCAAAAGATTAATGAATCTAGTCCATCACATTCCCTAAGGCACTTAGAGGGGCTGAGATTGTAGGACAAATGGGAAATTTTTACATTTGTGGGCTCATTCACCAAGATCTATGTTCTAAAGGAGCTATTCACCCCAACCGTGATTTGCCTTAGAGAGCTTGACCGGTATGAAATCTATGAAACAAATGCCTGCTTTATTCCCTCATGGGCTGTATTAGGAGGTAATCTAATTAGAACCGTCAAAGCAGGGGGATTTTTAAAAGTAGGTCTCTTACGGCCCGCGACAACGTTAGTGGATCTCAGCAGCACTGACGGTGTCAACCTTCTTCAAACAGGAGGGTCTCTCTTGCGCCTTAAACCTCAACCGTGGGGCACGACTGGCTGGGTGGTTCTGATGTCAGAGCCTGGGCATCATTTGTTAAAGCATGAAGGTTCTGAAGAGAGTCACAAGAACCCCCCTGTTGAGGCCTTCCAAAGTACTGAGGCTCCACCGCTGAATGTGGCCTCAGGACAAAACCATCTAACAACCGATGACGGGGTTGTGCCCCCGTGAAATACACTTTTCTTCCACGGGGATGTGATCCAGCCCCAGTTCTGGAGAGTGGCAAAGTAGTGGGTGCAGTGGCAGGGAATACACCCACGTGGCTGCCCGGGCCTCTGAAGGAGATGCCAGCACAACATGCCACGGTTTGGCTTCAAACTGGAAATTAGGCTGCCTGAAAGCATCATTCTTGGGCTGGCCACGTACACGTGATCACAGGTTCCCACACTCCATACCGGTCCTCAGAAGACCACTCCTTGCAGTTGGTGGTGCAGAAGAAACATTGCGTTTCTTAAGATCCACCATCCTACTGCATCCCAATGTCTGTCCTCCCCTTAATCCATTCTGGAGATACTCTGAGCTTAGCCGTGAAGAGTGTGCCCGGCCTTTCAAGGGTGAAGCCACAAGCTACACCGCCTCTAATTGATCCTAAGCAGTGATCACTCTCAACCTGGACAAATTACTACAGCCACAAGGCAACCCAACAGCAATTGTGGATAGAGTCAATATTGAACCCGATCCAAATTTCATCAGTCTTCCTTCCACCTTAAGTCTCTGTGCCCAGCATCACACGGCTAGCAAAGCCATTCGGGTTCTCATTAGAGGGATGAAGTATTCTGTTTATTACGATTATTTCAGATGCGTGATAGAGTTTTCTTCTTAATCAATACTAGAGGATTTAGAAAGAACTTGTCTTTCCCAGAAACGTCACCAGGAAAGTGCATCCAATTTTTCTCTAATGTGGTGCTTTCCCTGTCCATAAAACTTATTTGATTAGCAGTACTATAGAAGCTAAGGCTTTTGTATGCAGGCACTCAAGCATAATTTAATCATTTTATTTAAGCATGAAAAAAAATTATTCTGAAAGCCCTGTTAGGTAAAATATCCCTGATTAGTTTAAACTTACATTTGCAGGTATATTAAAGGTGAAATAAATCACAGAATGTTCAGTATGTAACAGAACAGTGTTAACTTTGCTACAATAGTCAGCAATAAGTTAAAAATTGCAGTATTCGAGAATGTAAGGAATAGCTATCTCATTTTAAATAACTATATTTAAACAGATTATTTGAAAATGAATTTTGTTTTGTGTGGACCCTTTATATATTACCAGCATTGTCACCTATGGAAACCTCTTTCACAGTCAAACAAGCTGAGGTCCTAATTGCATAATACCATTTATCTGTTGAGGATAAAAGTGCCAACAAATGAAAATGCACATTAAGCAAGAGATTGTCAGAATAGAAAATTGTCTTTTTATATTTTTTTATTTTTTTTTTGTTTTTTTTGTTTTTAAATAACCCACTCACACTAACAAAAGACTGCAGTAGCTTCCAAATTATAGGCTGTTATTTTTAGTGGAAGTAGTTCAATATTCATATTGGAGCAGATGTAGCAGTTTAACAAAACAGCTCTTCAAATCCTGCACAAATTGAAAACAGGAAAACTGATTGCATTTTCTCTTATCACTTTCCTTTTCTGAATTGACACTTTTGGCCTTCTGAAAATTTACACATGGCTTTCATCTCAACAGCACCTGCTGATCAAATAGAAACCTAACATTTTCATGAAAATGGTATAAAGGACTAGTTTTGTTCTAAACACTGCAAAGGGCATCAGTTGCCTACTTGATGGCAACAATTGCTGTGTATAAAGCACATTCATAATAGTTTTATATTTTCATTAAACTTTTTAAAAAATATGTTAAGTCCCTCCTGGTTTTTTTTTTTTTCCCCTATACTCATTCTGTATGACTCACATTTCTTTGACTCTATTCCATCTAATACTTAGTTGTGTTATGCAAAGACTATGCAAAATGTATACAAGGGTAGGTTTACACTAAGTAGATAAGGACAATACTTACTATTTTCTCTGCCTCTGCCTGGAATGTACTCATGTTCGTTTTTACATATTACTGTCTATGCATGCCTATGGGCATAAAATACACACATCCCATTTTCATTTTCCACCCGCCAAAAGTAATCCAGAAACAAAAAAGTCCAAGTCAGGCCCTATTCTGGAAGCGGCCTTACAGGTTCGTTTTTATCAGATAGAGATTTAGCAGGTGCCTGAACGTCTGAGCACCCCGGACTAGGGAAGGGCAGTTCTCACCCAAGCACCAGCTGATAAACACCTAAATGGTGTGACGAACCACTCCCCGTAGACACCTCCGGAGGAGGTGAAGATCAATCTTGAAAATGGGTATTCTCGTATGTCCCATGTGCACGATTAATGGCTGGGACGCTTCTCAGATTTGTCAATAAAAGTGCTATTTCTCTGTAACAGCCGATTCTGCTATTTCTCTGTAACAGCCGATTCTGGGTAAAATTAAAGATGCTCCCAAGCCAGGCTGCCCGCCAGTTTCTTAGCCAAAAGAGCTCTACCCCTTGTAAAGGACTCCAGGCTGTCCGTCCCCATTCTGCCTGGGTGACAAGGTAACCTGAAGGCAGAGATGACATACAGTAAAGCATGTGCCACTCTGACCAGTGGGTCTGTGAATTTCAGTGTTTCATCATGCTCACTGAGGCAACAGCAAACCTGAAATGTCAGTATGTTCAGTCAATGGAAGTGAAATAATGGGACTCTATTGTCTTACCCAATCGATCTGCCGCTGTCAACAAGGAAACATGCCCCCCCCCCCCAGCTTTAAACAAATTTTAATTAGGCTTTTAGTTACTGGATCCCATTCACCTAGGAAAACACCTATCTTGAGGACGTGGATGAGGCAAACGACAATTCTGTTCACTTTTCCCCATTTTCAGAACGTTACAAAGTTGTAATTTTTGGAAATACACTCAGGAGTCCATAAAACATGTTTTTACTCCTTTTTTTTTTTTTTGAACCCACTCCAAGGAGGGGGAAAAAAAAAAAGATCCCGCGTTTCAAAGGCAACATACAAATCTAACAGGACAGCATCAGAATGATGGGTTTGGGGTTCTTTTTTATTTCCTTTTTATTATTTTTATTTTTTTGCTCTGAAGCATGCTGAATGAACCCCTACCGTCAAATCGACCCTTAAAAGTAGTCTCCATCCATTCGCTTTCCTCCCTCGCTCGAGGACCACCGTCAGCATCAGCTCAACACCCATTCGAAACGAGCCACACAAAACCCAAAGGCGAAGGACCAGTTCCAAAAAAAAAAAAGCAAGCCACTGCCCTTTCCACTTGGCAGATCCAACCGACCCCCCTTGCGAATGGCAACTGCAGGTAAAAGGAGGGAGACGGAGCCTGAAAAGGGCCGGGTGGGGGGAGAGGAGGGTGCGGAGGATGCAGGGGATGCAGGGGATGCAGAGAAGGCATCGCGCTCCTTCCATCTCGCCCAAGTTCTGCAAGCCCTTCCCTGCACCCGGGGGGGGGGGGACAGGCTCGCCTTGAAATAAAAATTAAAATAAACTCAGCAAGTTGTGAAAGCAGCTTTTCCTCTCCCCCTCTCCAATCTCAAGGCTTCAGCATTTAGTCAATAAATAACCTATTGTGTGTGTGCCCCCACCCCCCCCCCCCCGCAGTCCTTTATCGAATCCCTTTACACCCACTGAGGCTGGCCCAAACTAAACCCAATTACAGATAAGCCCCCACCCCCCCAACGGGTCATCTCACCTCGCCAAGTCCTGTCTGGGTCGCAGAGGTGATGGGAGATAGCGGCCAGGCCAGGACTGATGCCTCCTCCTCACCCCGCACAACAAAAGGCAGATTTCTCTTTCTCTCTCCGCTAATCTTTAAATGTAAATTCTCTCCGCCAGCTAAGAGGAGCGACAGATAACATGTTACATCTTCACTTCTCCTGCTCTTATCGACTTCTGGATCGTTTGGAAAGGGAGAGAGAGGGAAAGAGAAAAGCAGCTCCCCCGCCCCCCCACCCCTGCGCCCCCCTCCCCGCCTCCCCCTCCCCGTTCACGGAGATTACCTTCTGGCAAAGGAGCGCAGGAGAGGCGGCCGCAGCCGAGGCGGCACCCAGACCGCGGCTTTGTATTCATTAAACACACATCGGAGCTTATCAGAAGTAAAAGGCTTGTCAGGATGGCACATTGTGTGTGAGTGAGTGTGTGAGCGCAGGAGGGAGAGGAGAGGAGCCAACGTGCATCAGGGTGATTACAATATCAGCAGGGCCCAGATGGAGGCAGGAAAATAAACAGAGGGTGCGTGTGAGACGGAGCGGGAGAGGGAGGAAAAGTGGGAGAGAGAGGGAGAGAGGGAGAGGGAGAGAGAGGGGAGAGGCACAGGCTGCAGAGGAGAAACCCAAAGGGATGGAGGAGGTGGGGGCTCGGGCCCCAGGGCGTGGGGAGGGGGGCCACATGGCCGCCTGGTACCCCAGAGCCAGCTGGGATGGGTGGGGTGGGGGGTGATGGCCTGGGGCCATCGCCCTGGACTGCCCCCTCCTCCAGGGGAAGGGGAGGAACCCAGGCTAGCAGACTGCCTCACCCCCGTGCCAGGGCCAGACTACACCTCCGGGAGAACCTGTCAAGGTCGGGAGGGACGGGGAGCTCCCTCTGGGGCAGAGCATGACAATGAACCGTCACCGCCTCCCCTCCAGCCCACTTGCCACAATTTGCAAGACAAACCTCAAGGAGCCCTCACAGCTCTCCCCGCGGTCTTGCAGACCCACCTGGAGGGGAAGGCCTGGTCCCGCTGCTCTGCTGGCCCCAATATCCAACAACCGCCCCCCCCATCCCCGCGCCAAATTCCACCCCTCCCCACCCACACCAGCAGATGTAAAACAGCTTCCCTTGGGCTCCAAAGCGTCCCAGCAGAAGACTCCCGTGCAGCCAGCATCCCTGCGATGAGGAGGAGCACTTGTGATTGGGAGCTACAGGTGACTCTTAGACCTGCTCCACCTCCAGAAATTGGGGGGGGGGGGGGAGGAGGGGGTTCCCCTAGGTGTACATCCGAGAGTCTATTTGGGAGGTGGGAATTTGAAATCGAGGTAATCAATCTCGGCCTGAGCTGCTTCACAGTGCTTCACCCACCCAGAGCCCGAGAATCAATCAGGGAACCAGCAAGGGCTGATGCTCCTCCGTCAGACCAGAGTTCATCCTCCACCCCGTCAGGGTCGGGTGGGGGGGAGATACACCTGAGTAGTCCCATGGGAGCCCCTTTTCACTTTTAAATGCGCCCATCAGACAATCTGAACATCTGATCAGATCCTTAATGGAGTGCAGATAATGCAGCAAAGAAGGTTATTTTATTGGGGGAGGGGGCGAAGGGGTGTATTTGGTTGTGTTGTATTTCCAGGCATTGAAGCTTGGTTAAGAAGCTCTCACCGCAGTGTGAAGAGCAAGTTCAGAATGAAGTAGCCAATAAACTGCATAATTGTTCATGACATACACTGTAGCTGCAGCCACAGTGAAAGTTTGGGTTGTAACATAGTTTATGGACGGGTCTTGGGGTAAAGGGACAAAATGGTAAAGGGCGGGGAGGGAAGCATGAGGCCAGCAGGAGAGAGGGGGGGAAAAAAAAGGAAGAGATTCTCTTAGACACAAATTTGATGAGAAGCATTGTTTAATCAAGCACTCCTTTCCAAAACATTGAACCAAAAACCAGTTTTATGGGTAGTAGGCTCCCCACCCCCTGCCCCAGCCCCATGCGCCCAGGCCCAGAAGAGAATCCGGAAAAATCTGACAGGTAAGGCAAAGTGAGCATAAGCTGGACGTAGGTGGGGGAAGGGCGTGTGTGAAAAATCTTGTCATGCAATGAATGTCAGATAAAAAGGGGTCCGCCACAATCCTCCAGTAATCCAATAATGTGGAAAACCTCGTGGTATCACTGAGACGAGAACAAGGTAATATTTCTCCATAAATCTTCAAAAAGTGGCCAGGTTCAATTGTTAGAGAGGGGTGGGAGAGTAGGAAGTGAGCCATTTGGCAGGGCACATTACAAAATCAAGTGAACTTTAAATGGGTGAAAATCAGTCATTCTAACATGTTTTAAATTTAATAACGGATTTCTGGAGTATCATTTTAGTCCTCATAAAAGTTCCCCTTTCACCTTTTCCCTAGCTGTTATAGAGAAGTGCATTCAGAATAACCAGAGGCAATCACACAGACCTTCCTCTTTATCACATTTCAGTCAGATCAATTTGGACACAGGCTACATGCAAAATGCCTGTAAATCCAACACAACTCTTAGGAAGAAAAAATTACCACTCACAAAGGCCACTGATTTTTCCATTACATGCTCTTTGGGAGGAAAAACCAAATGCTGTTAAAAAAAAAAAAAAAACAATGCACCACCACTCTCAAACCCAGAGAAGTCTTACATTTTTTCTTTTAAAAGCATCCAAACATTAAAGGCATGAAGAAAACTGTGCAAAAGCTCATCTGTCAATGTTCTCATTTTGTAAATGCACAGTATTTCTATTACTACCTTGTTTGTTCATTGACTTTTGGCTCACAGTTCTAGAAAAGATCAACCAATTCTCAAATGGGAAGAATCCATGACTCTCTTCCAAAGCAAACACTTTGCTGCAAAGCTTTCAATTTCAAAAAAAAAAAAAAAAAAAAAAAAAGCGCAATATAATAATCAAGAAGTATAATCACAGAATAAGTGTACAACAGAAAGTGGTTTCTATAATCACAGCTGTCTTAAAGTCCAAGCTGGAGACTGGAAATCTTCATTTCAACTAGTTCTTTTCTTAATAATAGGTTACCTTCCTATAAAAGCAAGAAGTCCATCTGCCCCAGGCAGATAAGTTTGGAGGCATTAATTCAGATAAAAATCTAGCATTTTCTTTCTTTCTTTGAGTATGTGAATTCTAGTGTGCTATAATGTGAGAATTCCAACATATGACCATTATGGCATAATATCTCATTGCTCAGCTTGTCATTATTTCATTTGTAATTCTTATGTTAATTATGTTCATAATTACTATAAACAGATGTGATAGACATTCATGTGACCTTTTATTGCAGAATGCATTCCTCACTCGTTTTGCTTTAATTTCTCATGGATGTGAAACTGAAATGTAGGACAAAAAAAAGAGAGAGAGAGAGAAAAGCTCTCTACTTTTCTAAGGTTTTATGTGCCTAAGTTAAAACAAAACCTACCTCCTACTTCATCTGCATTTCAGAATCTTAGAAAATCCTTAACACTGGAGCTGCTTTACAGCACATTTTTAAATTGTACACTGAACCTCACTGCTGCCCACTAAATTGTAGCTCTGGATGCCAAACAAAGGCCAGCATCCATGTCTAAGTTGTCGGTCTTTTTTTTTTTTTCCTCTGAATATCAAAGGTTAATGCAGCAGAATTGTGCTTCAAAACCAAGTGCCTAGCAGCTACATCCCGATTTATTCCCTCATAACTCAACCATCACCCTCTTTACATAAAACACATTTACAATAAAATCAGTATGGATTTCATTAGCTGAAAACCTCCTCGAATTTCATTTCTTTGGCCCTAATCTATAATTAGTGTGGACAGACAGGTGCAAACCCTTCTCTTCCACAGATGGCTACTGGAAATGGTGCAAAGTAGCTCCTTCTGTTTAAACAACACAGAGATAACCTGCTCTGTCTTATCATTTACAATTACCTCCATTAAACTGAACTAATGTTTGCTTTAATAAAATGCTCACTGTTCTTTAAACATTATTTAGGAACTCTTATATTAATGGCTGTAAAAAAGTGAAGTTGGAAGGTGTCTCTTTGGGTAATAATAACTTATTCTGGATAAAATGGTCCCACTGATGGATAATACCAGGTTCACAAAGGTGCTTTAGTGGATTTCACATTCATTCATTAATTTTGCATAAATAGGGTCAGATAAGCTATTCTTAAAAGGCACTTTTAGGTGAGGATTTGACAAGTGGGGGGGAGGGGGAGACATTTTTCCTGAAGTTGCGAAGTATGAAAGGTTTCACTTTTTTCCCTATAGATTTTAACTTGTTAGCAAAGTCTACATAACTCTTAAAGTCCTAGACTGCCTTCAGAGGATATTTATGTTCACTTCATTATATGGATCTGTTTAACTTCTGATAGATCATTCTGAAAATTGTAGGAGTTCATCATTTTCAAGCCACATTTAAAAAATTAACTATGAATGTAAGTGCACTCTGCAAGCACATGGTTAAAAATCACTCTATAATAAATAACTTCTATAAAACCAGAGACCGCTTCCTCCTCCTCCTCCTCCTGCCAGACACAAAGTCTGTGCATCACTACATGAGGAATAAAGTGTCCATAAAACAAAGAACTTTTAAACGCCCAAACAGTAACAAATAAATAGCTTTTCTCACTGAACTTACATAACTTACAGTAATAGACTCCAACCAGTAAAACGCAACTGACTCGGTTTTTTTCACATGCAAATCCTGCAGGTGCCAATTTTTCAGACTGCTTTGCTATGAAGAGCTATGTTGCCTGCATAAAACCTCAATGAAGAAGGCTTTGCATTCAGTGCCTGTCAGCTGATGTTCATATCAAAGAAGTGAGAAACAGGATTTGACAGTGAAGAATGTCCTAAACTGACAACCACTGGCCAGCATTCCTATTGGAAGCATTTCTTTCTCGTGATCCCTTTTCAATGTTAAAAAAAAAAGTGAGCCCCCCCTCTTTTTTTTGGCTAAGCTTCTATTTTCCAATAAAATAAAATGATAATGGCACCTTACATTTGTGTACTCCCTTGCAATTTTGAAGTGCTCTTTCATCTGCAAACACTAAGACTAACACCCTTGATGGGAGAGCTCATCATCAAATACTAGCATCAAGAGCAATATTTCACTTTTCTTCAGGAAGGAAAAATTGTAAAAATATTTAAGAGCTTGCGGTTCTGTAACTGCCACACACACCATCCTACCCCCTCCAGCAACTTGCAACTGACTAGTACAGTCTACACTGGATTGGGAGGAAAATGCCTCTTATGGGCAAGGTCCTTGAAGAATCATTTTTAAAAAAATCAAATTAACAGCAAGTATTAGTGGGTCACAAAGTGTACAAAGGAAAATATCATTTCAAAGACTTCTGGTCGGCTTTGAGTTGTCCAAACATAAAGGACAAAACATACCATTTCCCCCACTGCTTCTATTAGGTATGAACTGGAGACGGGAGAAACTGCATACTCAAATTATTCCACTCAATATTTAGCTTTTCAAATAAAGTGCTGTCTAAATGGTTTACAACAAAATTATTTATGCTTAAACAAAGACTGTTAATATCAAGTTCTTCTCCTGGTATAAATCTTAGATAAAGTCAGTGTTTAATATGCACCCAGAATGGGCCGGATTCCTGGGTTCCTGGGCTGGAATTTTTTTTCTCTTTCGAAAGAATAAACCGAAGAAACATCAAATGTTAAATACAGTATAAGCAAAGCAACGACAGGCTTCAACTTCCTCAGCATCCATCCTCGCTGCAAGAAAAGCCCGGGTCAAACTAAGATTCCCTGATGTATCCTGGGTGAGGCCGTCCGACCTCTCCCTTAAAAAATAACAACCAGTAAGAAGAAAGAAAGGAAAGAAAAAAAAAAGAAAGAAGGAAAGAAAGAGAAAAGGAATCAGCTAGCCCTATCTATGCGATTCGAAAGCGCCCATAACATTAGTACCAAATTCGACTTTAAGGGGAAAGAAGGAGAAAAATCCAGCGAATTACAGATTTGCTCCTGTTTGTCTGCATCACAGCTGACATAAACACCCAGGTGGGGGCTGCGAGGGTTTAAGAAACAATAGTATTTGTGGACCCTTCCTAAGGACCTGTGTGGCAGGAGAAACGGCACCACAGGACACTCACATGGTCAAGGCAAAACCCTACAGTAAACTAAAAGGAGGCCCCCAACACTAACAAGCCGTTTATCACCGAGAAGCTGGTCAATTTGTATTCTGGGGAGTGTGGACTCCCTGGGCACAGACCCAGTTCCACTCCTGTTCCATGCAAAGGGAGGGGTATGATCATAAAAGCCACTGAGTGCACTTAAAACCCGTACAGATGTTTAAAAGGAGCCTAGGAGTGGGGAAGGGGGGGAGGAAAAAATGAAAGAAAGAAAGAAAGAAAGAAAGAAAGAAAGAAAGAAAAAAAACCCTGCAAAAACAGATCTCAGCTCACAGAGAGGGTAGAAAGAAAACCGCTGCGGTCAGCAAGCCGACCTTTACCGGGGGATAAATCAATTGGCAGCAGCTGGCGGGGGGGGGGGGGCAGGAGGGGGACAGGCAGCCCCTGACACGCAGGTCCCCGGCCTCGTCATTACGGGGAAGCCAGGTTAAAAAATCGAGGGGCTCCGGGTTACATTAGGGACGTGCAGTTGGCCTGAAGGGGCCCCTGCAGCTCTCCCGGCCTCGGTGGCTGCGCTGCAGGACCTCCTCCTCCTCCTCCTCCTCCTCCTCCTCCACCGAGGGACCCGAGCCATCCTCAGGGCGACATCCTGCAGGTCCCCCCACCCCCCGGGAGGCAGCAGCCAGGCTGGGGCGCGCGGGGCTTGGAGGGGCCCGGCCTTGGGGTGGGAGCGGGGGACGAGGCCAGTCGGCGCGGCCCGGGAGGAGGAGGGCGCGGGCTGCAGAGCCCCCGGCGGAGCCCTGAAAGCCGGAGGGCCCGGGGCGGTAAAGGGAGGGAGGGAGGGAGGGAGGGAGGGGTGGGGGGATGGAGGGATGGGGGGGTGGGGGATGCTATTTTTAGTAACAGTCTCAGTTCACATCCTACTTCCCGGCATCACAAGTCCTCAAACTTTTCCAAGGGTTGACCGCCCTTACAAAATGGGGGAAAAAAAGAAAAAAGAAAAAAAAAAGTTTTAGAAAATGCACGTAAGCGGCCCGGACCGACGCAGCTGGGCTTGCTTAAGGAGGTCCCCGCGCGCCCCGCACCCCGGCCTCCCTCCCCCGCCACCCCCCCGACCCGGACGGTTGCAGAGGGCGCAGGGCCCCTGGCGCCTCACCGGACGGGCTTTCTGGAAAATGAAAGGAAGTCCGCGGACGAGGCTCCGCGTCTGGGCTCCGCAGGGCGAGGGCCGCCGGGCCCCGGGCTCCGCTCCCCGCTCGGGAGCTGCGGGGGGACCCGCTCCCCGCCGCGCCCCGCGCGCGCCCCGCAGGGCAGAGGGGCGGGACCCCCGGCGCAGGTCCAGGCATGTGCGGCGCCCGCCCGGGGCCGGGGAGCGGGAGCCGGGGGGGGGCTCGCGCGGGAGCACCCCGAGCGCCCGGGGGCGACCCGGCCAGGTTGCAGGCGGGGAGCGCGAGGGCGGCCCGCAGCCCGGGCGCGGCCGGGTCTCCAAGTTCGCGCTGCGCCGCTCCGGCTGCCGGAGCCAAGTTTCCCACCATCGAAACGTGCCTTTGCCTTCTAGTTAACCCCCCCGCCCCCCAAAAAAAGAAAGAAAAAAGCTGCCGCGATGCGGGTTGAGGGCCACCTGCCCGGCGGCGCCGTCGTTGGCTGCGCGCTCCTGCTCCGCACCCCTCCCCGCTCCCCACCCCGCGGCGACGGAGGAACAGAGGGAAAGGCTCGCAAAAGGCAGCGCGGGTCGCGCCTCGGGGCCCCGCCAAGTTCAGGGCCGGGTCGCCGTGGGGCGCCCCCGCGAGGTGCCGCGGCCGGGTGACCCCGCCGCCCGCCCGCCGCCCGCCGCCCCCGGGCACTTACGCGGCGCCGGGCTGGAGAGTCCCACCATCCGCCGCGGGCTCCGGGCTGCAGGCGGGAGCGGCGGTCGTCGGGGCCGGCCCGCGGGGCGAGGGCGCGGGCGAGGGCGCGGGCGAGGGCGCCTTCCCGCGGGGCCCGAGCGTGCGCTCCCCAGCAGGCCGCCCGGCGCGCCCAGGCCCGGGTCGGGGGACGCCGGCACCGCAGCCCGCGCTCCCCGCGCTCCCCGCGCTCCCCGCCGCGCTCCCGCTCCCGCTCCCGCTCCCGCTCCGCCGCCGCCTCCGTCTGTGGCTGCCGCTGCCGCAGACAAGTGCGCTGCGCGCGCGGGGAAGGGCCGCCGTCCCGGGCGGCGTCTGCGCCGGCCTCGCCCGCCCTCGCTCGCTCTCGAGGAAGGCGCGGCGGGTCCGCGGGCGGCCGCCGGGGAGCAGGAGCGCCGCGCTGTGCGCACGGGGCGCCCGCACCCTCCCGCCTCGGGCTGCGGCGGCGGCGGCGGCGGAGGCGGCGGCGGCGGCGGCGGAGGCTCCGGCGCGCGCCCGGGGCGCGGCGGCCGCTCGGGAGGGAGGCGGCGGCGCGGCCGCTACCAGGTGCAGGGGGGAGGCGGGGCGGGGGGAGACATCTGTGTGGTGCGGGGGTCGCCGAGGTCAAGTATATGTTAACAATGGGCAGGCCCGGCGCGCGGGGGGCGCGCGGGGGGCGCGGCGCGCGGGGGCGCACGGGGGCGCACGGGGGCGCGCGGCCTGCGGGGCGCGGGGCGGGCTCCCTAGCGCGGCGAGCCGGGGCGACCGGTGCCCTGCAGTAACCCAAGCCGAGCACTTTCCCCGGCCATCTGGAGCGCTCCCGGCCGCGCTGCCTGGGTCTCATCACCGGCTGCACAGACAGCCCTGCTAGAAATCAAGCCACTCTCAGATCTCCCCTCTAATCCCCTTCTGTTAGCTGATTTCCAGACTGACTATTTGCTTTCGCATTAGATAATAGCCTTAGAGAAAACAATTATCATTTTCTTTCTTTTTTTTCCCTTCCCTTTGTTTTTGTTTTTGGTTTTTTTTTTTTTTTTTACTTCACCCATCGTCTGCCGTGGAGAGGGGCCTCTCTCCAGCTCACGTTTTGGTCGGATGCCCACCCACCCACCTTCCGACGCCCCCAGACATTAATATCAATACTTTGAGGGGGGGGAAGTGTGGTGGGGGGCAACAGGGGGCGGGGAGTCCCAGAGGAGAAGATAGGGTGAAAGAATTTCAGATATTTCCAGAGTAAATAAATAATCTCTCAGTGAACAGGGCTGACAATTTGTTTGTACAGAGCAAAAAAAAAAAAAAAAGACTTGAATGATAATGAAAATATTAATATGTAGGTCAAATATGATCAGATAATGGCTTGTAATAAGTAAAATGAAATCTTTTGAAATTATCGTGGAACGGTGCCACTGCTACAAATGTTATTAGATTTAGTGCAACAATTTGCAATCCTACCCTCAACCGTGTTCTTTTCCCAACTGGCCTAAATCGCTGCAAATTGTCTTCTGTGCATATTTCGAAACCTCATCTTTACAAAGGAAAAAAAAAAAAAGAAGTGCTTAAGATAGAGTCAGAGTAGACCTGATGCCGTGGGAGCTGATGAGGCATTCCTGGATTTTATTTTTTTAAAGTGGTGCTTCAGATGTGTAATAGTGAGTGATTTCCCTTCCCCCATCCTTTCAACCCAGCTGGAGCTTCCAATTCTGAAGTCTTTTTAGACTACTAATTTTTAGCAATTCATTTCCAGAAAACACTCATTGTACATCATGCCCTCTCCTTGGGACATTTGACTAATGAATTATAATGGATTAATGAATTGTAATGTTAAGTCTCGGTAGTTGATATGATGATGATGTTAATTTGAATCTCAAATTTTATCAAGTTGTACGTTCTACAGTAACTTCTGCATTACAGCTTTTTTGTGTGCTTCTTGCAAAATCTTAATACCATGACCAGTCTCAAGATACAAAATTTATAAACACTACTGTAATACCTTTGTGTAGGAAATTATGTCAGAGCTTATATTTTCTTCGAGGAGGCAAAAATGTTTTGATATTTTATTAATTACCCTCTTACTTGTATTATTTTTCTGCCCCCCCCAAACTGAAAGCAAATGATGAAACTACACATTTATCCTTATTTAAAATTAATAAACTGACCTCTGAATCAGGAATCGTTCTTGCAGTGCTACTTCTCGAGTCGTATTTTAAAATTTAGAGTAAATCAACAAGTTTTAGGATGCAAAAAGTAGGGGAAAAATAAAATATACATATCATGCCATGTTTTTCTTCTCTGTATAAATTGTGCCAGTGTAGGTGTGAAATTATAATAGAAAGGTTAAACTTCAAAATCGATGGACAGTAAGTTGCAGGAAATCAAAATGGAGTTTTACATTTCCAGGCTATATTCACAACACCAGGGCATATATTTAAATCAGATTTTATAAGATTCTACAAATCTTACAGGATCTTCCTTTATGCCAGCCATACGTCTCGAAAACTAATAATCACTGTTCTCGTTGTATTTCTTTTTTAAAAAGGGAAATACCAATGTTTTCTACTTGATTTGGCTTTGCATCAGGTAAAATATATCACTAGATCTGAGTTGTGTTTTTTAATTATGATGACAGCAGCTGAAGACCATACCTCCTTGACTGATGCAGAACGACTGAGTATATTCCTTAATCTCACTTTCCACCCCCTTTCTAGGCCTCTGTTCTACAAAACGTAGAACATATTTTTTCTGGAGACTTTATCCGTGTATTATCTCCTAATTCCTTTATTTGGAGCAAGTAAGTAACTATAGGGACCAACTCAAGCATGAGGTGATTCTTGAATTGCAAAATCTAGGAAAATAAAACATACTAAATGAAAAGGAAGGAGTTGGGATCCCTGGGTGGCGCAGCGGTTTGGCGCCTGCCTTTGGCCCAGGGCGCGATCCTGGAGACCCGGGATCGAATCCCACATCAGGCTCCCAGTGCATGGAGCCTGCTTCTCCCTCTGCCTGTGTCTCTGCCCCTCTCTCTCTCTCTCTGTGACTATCATAAATAAATAAAAATTTTAAAAAAAAAGGAAGGAGTTGTTCATTGATATTTGTGGTGGGAAGCAGTACAGGTCTACAGAATATTTGCTTACTCTAGCCTTGGGTTAAGGGATACACTTGATGTAACATCCATCACACAAAACTATTCATTGATACATTTTTTTAAACCAACCCAGGGAGGCAGGGATCAATAGTAAGTCTTCCTATCTGCCACTCACAAGAGACATCAAGTTTCTGTACCTCCAAGACTGTTTCATCTGCTGCCTCTCCCCAAAATCATAAAAATGAATTTTTAAAAAAAGAGGAGATTGTTTAGAAAAACAGGCACCCTAATGAAATCATTAAATTGAAAAAGAAAATCCACCATGATGTGTTAAACTATTAAAAAAAAAAAAGGTCCTTACCAGCAATTTTCTTTTCCTCACACTTTAGAAGATTTTTTCTCACATCATTAATTTTTCATTATTGTAAAGGTACCGAGTCCTTTAAGTTCAGATTTTTTTTTTTTTCTGTAATGTTACCTGAGGATGCTTTTGGTTTTGCCTTAAGCCAATCCTTAAAAAAAGCTGAGTGCTTTCAATACACTTTTCGGATGAGTGATTATTACCTTCTTTAGAGATGTGTGATTCACCTCTCACAAAAAAAAAAAAAAAAAAAAAAAATCCTATGCAAAATGTTAACAAGTACTTAATTAGCACTTTTAAAATTTTTGCTTATGGATCTTAAAGTTTAAATGACTCCCAAGCTGTGATATTCTCCAGCTTGAAAAAGTCCTCCTGTTTGCATAGGTTGATGAAAATCCTTAATTGCCCTGTTGCTTATTTCTAACAAAAAAAATATTTATTCTTATATTTGTGAAAAAAATAGACTATGATAAACATAAAGAATGGCAAGCAATAATTATGTTTCATAAATTTAGAACTTACCATTTGTCATATCTCTCTTCTTACCTGTGTAATTTTATGTAGTTTACTTTTTGAGCTTTGCATGGACAAGTTTTATTCCAAATCTTTGCAATTTTGTTATTTAAATTGTTTAAGGTTTCATTTTAGGACGCAGACAACCAATAAAGCAATAAATTTCAGAGGTCTTTTTTATTTTATTCTGTACCAGTTAAGCCACATATTCTTAGTACACATTCAATGTACAGTATAAATACATGAGCTTTTAGGAGACTTCTAAGATAATAAACAGATTTTTTTAATGGAAAATTTATAAGTCAAACCCCAAATGTCTCTCATATCATCCCTGCAAATAAGCTGATCGTTTGGTATGACTTAACTGCAAGCCTGCAGACAATGAGTTTGATTTTGATTTATAATGCCTATGTATTCAGATAGTCATGTGTGTTTTTCTGTAGTGCTTTAAAACCAGTCTGCACCCAAAAAGCCAAAGTTGCAGAATTCCAGTTACTTACTCAATTTGCAAAAATAATATATTTTTTTTAACTTTGGATAGCTTTATGAAATAATTCACATCAGGATTTCTTTCATGAGTTTTACCCTTTAAATATTTAAATATTTGTATTTGTCAGATTTTGACACACTAAACTGCAAGAATGCATTTCCTGCATATAAAACACACACACGTATGCATGCCATACATATGTAAGTTTTTTACATGCATAACTGTCTGTAATCCAGTATTTATCTCATGTGATGTTTTATAACTAATCCATGAAAAATAATGATGCCAAATAAAAATCTTATTCCCATGTTTCTGCTTTGAATTGAATATTTCCCACCTCCATTTTTGAAGATTGATTTTTAAAATACTATAAGCCAGAATAAAATCCTGTATCACTTCTCCCCTGCTGAAATTCTGTATTCTCCATTTTTTTATGTAATGTGCCCAAAGAAGTTATATTTTCTTTTTTTGCTGTTTTTTTTTTTTTATTGGTAGTTATTCTGTCTATATAATTCTCAGTTTGGTGCATATTACTGTGACGTAACTGCACAATGGCAGGAGTCTTTGTTTTGCTCACTGACCAGTGCTTGGCACTTCCTAGGTGCTCAGTAAGTATTTGTTGGATGAATGGATAAGGTTTAAAGGCTCCATCACTTAGGAATCTTATCTACACGAATAAAAACACCAACAACAACTTGACTCCTTTTTTTACTCAATTATTAAGAAACCTAAGATTTTAACATTAGCAATATTTTACGTGAAGAAAACGTGGGAAACCAAAGGAAAAACCCTTCTGTTTTGTTTTATATGTGCATTTCAATACTTCTTAAAATAATGACAAATTTGATGCGAAACACATATATTCTGATGTGTTTTTAGCTGTTTATAAAATTCATTTAGGTTCAACAATAAACCACAAATGTTTCTGAAATTTCAGTTTACTTTCTACAGTAAGCTAGAAAATTTTAAAAATACTATGGAAAGGAACTTGAAGCTGGGGCTTCTGAGAGAGAAGTGATTCTTTCCTTGCAACCTTCTACAGTAGTCGAACTATGTATGTATTCTTTGGTACCCACATCAATATGCAGCAAAAATTCACAAGCTGGTTCATTTGTCTGGGGCATGTTCTCACTCTTTGATTTAATTATTGTATCATTGATAGTGTCTATAATCCAGATTGTTTACATGATGTTTACATTTAGTAAAGAGTCAGTTTTATTTGAATATTTATACCTTACTTATGCAGGATCAGTGTATCTATGTCCACATTAAATCTACTCTTTAAAAGACGCATATGTTTCAGTATTTTAATCATCTTATTTTTCCTAATCCTTTAAAAATATCAACTTGCTCCCCAGAACACTCCAGTCTGATGAATCCCATATCACCTCATGAGACTATTTTCATGCAGGAATCACTCTATCACTGTAGAGCATTCACCTCTAGGGAGAAAAACAACAGCCAACTGGCTCACAGCACAGCAGTGAGAAGAGAAGACATTTTTGGCCAACAAATCTGTAGCAAATATAAACTGCTGTTAATCATGTTTGGCATGAAGTTGTTTTGAAAAGTTCTTACTTTTTTCTCAACGGGGCTGGCCACCAACTGAGAGACCCCCAGTTTGTCTCAGTGGAAGACACTAGAAAGGGGTCTCTGTTGTCCGAGCCCAGTGAGAGTCTCCTTCCTAAATTCCCCCCGGATTTTATGCATGCCTTCGAGGAAATTATTTGATTCATGTACCCTTTACATTAGGCACCTGTAAAACCACAGGATGGGTGATGTCAACAGCCCTGTTTGCCCTATATGCCTTGCGGTTTGGTCCAATTCTCTTGAAGGGGAAAAAAAAAAAGTCACATTTCCTAGGGAAAAAAAGTCACTTCTAGACTGACGTTTGTCCTAACTGTTCAAATTTCTACTTTTGAATAAATATTCCTTATTCAATATCTTTACAACAAAAGTATGTATGTATTTGCAATTATTTGCAGTCTTAATACATTTCATGGGAAGTATGTATTCTTTCAAATGGAGAAGAACAAATGCATATTTTTTTAGACCAACACAGGTCAAACTCTAATATACTAAGCATCTGGGGGGTTGTGTTCAATCGCAGAATCTGGGTCAGTGGGTCCAGGGTGAGGCCTCAGATTCTGCATCTCTAATAGGCTGCCAGAAAATGCCAATGACGCTGGCCCAAACGGTCAGGAGCAAGGCTTTAGAGATGACTAGATGAACTGAGAACATCATACCTCACCATCCTCCTTTGACACGAGGAGCCCCACCTCTACGGTTTGCACAAAAACTAACAGCGTTCGTGTGCTTACAAAATATACAGAACATCATCCAGGACTCTGAATTCACACCAGGAGAAAAGCACACGCCTATACGAATAGCCTCCTAACATCCACACCTGCTGTTCAGGTACCTGCCATCAACCATGGAGGCCCATTATCAGAGAGGAAGAAAATAAGTCACAAAACTGTTCATCTAAACAAAACTGGAAGCTGTTCAAAAGTGGAGCCATTTGTGGGTAATATGATTAGGCCACTTGCAACTCTTCCTTAAGGGGTCAGTGACAGCCATCCCTTGCCTAGGACCACATATGTCTCCGGCAAAGTGTGGCTGAGAAAGGATACTGTAAACTAATGAATTCAAAGTGTGCAATTACAAAATTATTACAATTCTGTCATGGGGAGCCGTGAGCCATTTCAATCCTCCTTTCCTCTGCAGTGGTGAACAGAGGGGCTTCACTCAGCTTTAGTCACCTCAGCTCACTCATTTATTTTTTTTTTTTTAAGATTTGTTTATTTACTTGAGAGAGAGAGAGAGAGAGAGAACAAGAGGAAGAGCAGAGAGAGGGAGATATCTCCAGCAAACTCCGAGCTGAGCACGGAGCCCCACACCCAGAGATCTTGACCTGAGCTGAAACCAAGAGTCAGTGGCCACCCAGGCACCCCTCAGCTCACTCACTTATAAAACTAGTTTACTTCATCCTATTGATGTGTCCTGACAATTATGCCATGGTGCACTGGTTTAACTGAAAGTTCTAATGCTTTCAAAGTTTAATGACAGTCGAAGACTAATAAAGACAGAAATCTGTATATTTTTCACTTAAACACTATCACGTAGACATTTTCGTAGTAAAGCCTTTGGTTTGGGTCTTATAGAGGAGTTTTGAACACTGAGAGGAAGGCTAGGCCGCCTTTGTTTCTTGTAATTCATTCTGAGCCTTTCGAGCTGAAGGAGCATCCACTAAAAGCTCTTGAAACTAAAAAAACAAAACAAAAAGAACAGACAAAAAAGTTCATGTAATTTGACAGTCATTCTAACACACTCTCTCCCCATCGGTAAGTGGATATATTTTTGTGCTACAGGCCTGTTTCGTTTTCACCTCATTGGGTACCATAATGGCGAACGATTTATGTTCACTCCAGCAGAATGCCACTTCTTCAGCTTTAAACAACAACGACAACAGCAACAACAGCAAAACCCAAAGTATGGTAACCAGGAACTCTTCGGAGCAATTATTTCTGCAATCAGAAGGAATCCATACTTTTCCCACCTCTTGCTACTGTTGCTAATAATGGAGGAGGATTTATATTTTTTCCAAACAATGGATTTTAATTAAGAAGATTTATTAAAGACAGTTTTCATTCCTGTGATTACATTTCCAGTTCCAGAGACATCTGCATTTCAAAATGCACCACATATTTTCATAAATATTCCACAATTCCCTTGGAGCTTTTTGGTATTCCAATTTCCTCCAGCCTCTTCTTAACATCTTCCCATGCATTTGCGCGTCCCATGCATTTGTACACAGTCAGGATTAGGTATTTCTTCACACAGGTATTGTGCTCCAAAGCAGATTCAAAGCATTCCTGTTCTCCGGGAACCAAGACTTTTAAAAGGAACAAAGACAAATTAAGCTCAGTAACATATGTCTAACAAAAGATCTAGATATCTTACAGAAGTACTCAGAGTGGCAGGGTAAACAACCAGGCTGAGCTTGCTTTGAAGTTAAAATCATTGTGATTTTAATAGAGTGGGAAATTCATTTAGATAGTAGAATCTGATAGTTACCCAATTAAAGCTCTTTTTTGTCTATGTTAATGTAGTTTAAAATTTTTCGGTTTTGAAACCACTTTCGCCAAATAATTATTTGAAGATAGAAGCAGCCCGAGCAGTTGTCTTTAGACGTAACTCTTGAGTGACAGTAACTTGTGGATTAGACCTTGTGAGTGTTTTATAGAAAACTGTAAGAAAACTGTAAGCCAACGTATTAATTTGATCAAGATGCAAAGAACAGCACTTACATTCAGCTTATTTCAATTCCCTCGTAGGGATTCAGCCTAAGGATCTAAGGGCAAAGGTGGAAGGCAGGAAGCTACCTGACCTCACAGGAGGGAACACTCCCTAGAATTGTCTTTCTTGTTCTTCCCCCTGCAGCCTACCCCAATGCCCCATTGGCTCCCTGCCTGGATGTCAAGGTCTTATCATGACCCAGTGCTCTTCGTCCCTCTTCAAAGGCTGTTTTCACTACCAACTAACCGATGCCCTGGGCCTCCTTACTTCACAGATTGTGCTCACTCGTTGCTTTGACTGTTGTGTGGTTTCTAATAACTCATGGCTTCTGCTTATGGTCACGTCTGTGTCTTTCAACCCGAGTCCTAGTCACCGACACACATTCTTCTGAAACGTAGAGATACACAAAGAGAGACAGACAGAGGGATGGACGGGATCAGTTGACCATGGGTTATACTTTGGAACCAGACCATTTCATGGGCTGGGGGTTGGGTCAGGAGCCCAGCCAATCAACTGTTGTCAGGGTGACAATGGTCCTCAGGAGGAAGCCCCTCTGAAGTCTACTGGATTCCTTTCTGAGATGGCAAAATAACATGAAGTGGTTTGGGGACAAATAGGGTTATTTGAAACTGACCGTAGATAGTTCCCTGACGTGTGCAAGGGGACAAATGTAAATTAACATTGATGTTTAATTCTGGAATGAGTACTTAGGAATTCGGACCATTCCTGGGAGGTTTTCCGGTTTGCATCCTGGTTTGCAGTATCACCCCTATAAAGACAGTCCCATATAAAAAGAGATCTTAGGCATTGCAGACTATGAGGCCTGGAATTGAATTGCTTTTCTTCCACTGGTGAGCTGGGTGGCCTTAAAATCACTCCCTTTTCTTTCAGTTTCTGTGTCCTCCCCTGGAAGTGCTTACATCTCCAGATGCCTATTCAGCATGCCTCCCATATCTCCCCAAAGTAGTTGTGAGTGGGTATCCAGCCTCAGTGTGAAGAGTGATTTTTTTTTTTTTAAGATTTTATTTATTTATTCATGAAAGACACACATGGAGAGAGGCAGAGACACAGGCAGAGGGAGAAGCAGGCTGAAGGGAGCCTGACATGGGACTCTATCCCAGGTCTCCAGGATCAGGCCCTAGGCTGAAAGCCTTGCTAAACCACTGAGCCACCTGGACTGCCCAGAGTGATGGTTTTTTAAAAATAATTTTCTACTTCTTTTAGAGAAGGGAAACCTAAATACTTTGCCCTTGGGCTTCTTTGCTCACTGGCTGGGACAGGAAGTACAACGTTCTTTTCATTTATCATCACTCCCCTTCCTACACCTTAATGTCTTGTCCTGTCTGAGCTTGGCCTATCAAAAGCTGATTCTGTATTTTTTATTAGCCACACATCTGCATTTTCTTTAACTCAAATTACATCAGACTTCTAGTCCTCATCCCAACAGATGAGTAGGAAATACAGGGGAGGGGGATCTTTTTCCAAACTCCTTGTATTCTGTGGAAGTCGCTGAG
The DNA here is from genome assembly GCF_048418805.1 of Vulpes vulpes. Lineage (NCBI taxonomy): Eukaryota > Metazoa > Chordata > Mammalia > Carnivora > Canidae > Vulpes > Vulpes vulpes. The sequence continues at coordinate 42,086,863 of NC_132792.1, read as the reverse complement.
CCTTACTGACAAAGCATATGAAGAAGCTAGTTCATTCTTCCGTTCACACTGGTATCAACGGAGCTTCCTCTTGCATGAGTGACAATGGCCTCTTGAAATCCACAACTTGACTCCAGTCCCTTCTGAGGGAACAAAAATATTTGCAAATATTAAGAGTTCATACTAGGTGCCAGGCTCTGTTCTAAGCAGCACTTTCCAGGTATTACCTCATTCATTCCTAAAGCAACAGTGCAAAAGAGGTACTATTATGTCCCCAGGAAAACGAGCCCAGAGCTGGAGTAGCTTGCCTAAGGCCTCACAGCTCATAAATGGCAGACGCAGGATTTGAACCCTGGTGGTCTGGGTTAACATGAATCTGGTCCGTCTCATGAGTCTTGCTAGGGTTTCCTTGACCCCCTCTAGAAGTCACAGTTCAAGTCTCTGGGGTCAGGAGTTGCAAATGCCATTGCAAATCTTGTTTCTCTTCTCCTAAACTTCTCAGGGCAAATCTAAGGGTAGAATAAAATTAAAGGTAGTCTTCAAGCTCAATTGCACAGAGATCTGACTCTGAAATCAAATGGTAAAAGACCGGGGCAGCCTGGTGAAATCCGAGCTCTTTTTGTGGGATCACACATCTCAACACCGGAACCCACAGAAACTGTCTCTACTTCCTTAAAAGGGAGTGGGCAGCAGGTTGGCAAAGCAACCCCTAACTAGGAGCTGCAAACCTGGGCAGAAAAAAAGGTCAAGGTTGTTCCAGCAGAGGAAGCAACATCTGCTCTGCCTCAGGGCCTTCTTAAGGAAGAAGATCCCCAAATTAAGTTTTTAAAATTACTTCCACTCTCAGAATGGAAGGAAGAAGGGAAGGAAGGATGGAAGGAAGAACGTGGGGGGAGGGAGGGAGGAAGAAAAGGAAATGAAAAGTCAAAGAAAAAAGGTCCAAATCTCTCTTCTCAAATGTTCAGGAAAAAAAAATAGCAGAGTGATGCTAATTGTGAGAATTGTCTCTACCGGTTTCTGGTTACCTACCACATCTCTTGAGTAGAGCATATACCAACACACCCCCTCCAGGGTTAGGATGTTTGAATCTTCCTTCTCCTGAGGTATAAGGAAACCCACCTTCAAAACACTTACTTCCCCTCTAGAGAAAGCCCTTCTGACTTCCTTAATTATCTCCCTTTGTTCTCCCTAACTGCTCAAGACAATTATAAAAAGGGTCTAGATCCTATTCTTTTCCCCTGGGATGAGACAAGCTCATTCATTCACAAATGTTAGGCTTTAGGCCAGTGGATATGATTCAATTGCTAACTACAGAGACTAGGTATAGGTGAGAAATATAGAGGATGTATATCTTGAATATGTATATACTTTTATTACAATTGGTGTTTTTCTGTTTTTGTACTTCTCAATCACTACACTGTTATTTATTTTCCATAAAGTCGCGAATATATTCATTTCTGCTATATTACCATTCCAGGTAAAGTGTTATTCTAGGGGAAAAAAAATTAAGAAACTCCAATATATTCAGAGAAATTACCTAGCATTCAGAGTCTTGAGAATGTGCATATTAGCAGTTAGAAATATAACATATTAAAAAAAAAAGATTAGCTGTCTAATTACAGACTTCACACATAATCTGTCAATTGGCTAAATATGTGCTGACTGTCATTAAGCTGTTCAGTGAAAGATGGGTAGAGGGCTGGCCTGCTGCTTCTCTCAGAAGTACAAGGAGTTGTCTTTTAAAAGAGAAATTTTTAAGTAATAGCCACATTCTCACTTTGTTTAGAAAAAGATTCTATTTATTTGAGAGAGAGCACAAGCAGGGAGAGGGAGAGGCACAGAGGGAGATGGAGAAGCAGACACCCCTCTGAGCAGGGAGCCCAACAGGAGGCTCAGTGTCAGGCTGGTCCCAGGGCCCTGAGATCATGACCCGAGCTGAAGGCAGCAGTTTATTTTTTTTTTATTTATTTTATTTTTTTTTAATTTTTATTTATTTATGATAGTCACAGAGAGAGAGAGAGAGAGAGGCAGAGACATAGGCAGAGGGAGAAGCAGGCTCCATGCCCCGGGAGCCTGATGTGGGTTTCGATCCCGGGTCTCCAGGATCGCGCCCTGGGCCAAAGGCAAGCGCCAAACCACTGCGCCACCCAGGGATCCCCGAAGGCAGCAGTTTAACCAGCTGAGCCACCCAGGCTCCACTCCAGAGTCTCCCTCTTCAAGTCAACTAAAACAACCCACAATTCAACTTCCTTTTGAGCCACTAATATACACTATGATGGCAATCGATTTATTAAAAAAAAAAAAAAATTTATTGGCCCCCTTTTCAGATTTGTTAAATCCAAATCTGAAGGAAGTGAATTTGGAAATTCATTTTGAACCCTTTTCAGTGAGTCCTTTGCTACAGGCATAGCATTTCTCTGTTGGAAACCTCTGAAGCTTGAACCCCCCCACCCCTCCCCGCCCCCTGTGGTCTTCAAGATTGGGTTCCGTCCCTGGCCAACAGTGTAATCTTTGGTCACTCTTCATCTCTCTAGATCTTAAATTTTGTATCCGTAAAGTGATACAGTTGCTGTAGATAATCTCAAAAATCTTTACCAAATCCTTTGTCCTGGGATGAGTCTCTGTAGGACAATTCGAAAGCTTTTGTCTCTGATTTAGATTGAGATGTGATAATAATATGCATTTCAATAGCCCTTCCATGTCTTAAAATGCCTCTGCTTTATAGGTCTCACCTGAGCCTGATAGTGTTGCCTGGTATAGAAAGTCCAAGTATTACCCTGTTGTCCTTACAGATGATAAAAAAAAAAAAAAAAAAAAAAAAAGGTTTAAGAAAAAAAAATAATAAAAGGATTCCCTCAGTGCCAGACCAGAATCTTGGTGTTCCCATAATGACACTGTTACATATTTATACACATTTATATCTGACCACAATCGAAGTAACAGTATAAAACCAGTATGATCAAAATTTCCCTTCCGTTTCAACTGTTTCCAGGAACAATGGTAAAAACACAATTTTGGAAAGTGATGATTATGTTTTCATAATTGGCTTAAAGTATTTAAATTCAGATTATGAGTTTTTCTTATACCCTCCCATTTCCTTACCCATCCTTTGGCAACAAAGGCAATATCATGTGCTTAACAAATAGTTTCACGTTTTTCCCAGACCCACTGCTAAACTACATTTCCCAAGCTCCTTGTAGACAGATTGGGGCCCCAGGACCGAGTTCTGACTAATGGAATATGAGTATGAGGGAGCCGTAAAACTCCCCAGGCTCCATCATCCATCCATTCTTTCTTCTATTTCTGTGGTGACTGAGGAGGCCACAAACTGAAGGTAGCAGAGCTGTTACATGAAAAGATTTGGCTCCTTCAATGAATAAGGAGCATTCACATTCTTAATCCCAAACCCATCAATACCATTGGACTATGTCATCAGAGTTAAACCAATAAGTGTTAAACTAATGAGATTTTGAGGTGGTTATAGCAGTTAAGCTATTCTGATTAATGACACTCTTAAATAATGTATATTGTCTTTCTATTTTTTCAATCAGTTGATAATTCATAAATTTATTTATTTATTTATTTATCTATTTATTTGTTTATTTATGTATAGTTGACACACAATGTTACATTAGTTTCAGGTGTACTATATAATCATTTCAGGTGTACTATATAATCATTTCAGGTGTACCTTATACGCAGTTGCTCTGCAAATGAGACATCATCCTTGACTTACTTACTTCCTCCTCGAGCAAACCAAACACCTCAAAAAATTTCTTTAGGGTTATTGTATGCCATTGCTTTTGAATTTTGATATTCTCTCTTCCTCTATCTGTATCTCTAGCACCTAAGTCTAGGCGGAGATGGAGATATAGAATATATCCACAAACACACAATACATGAACACATTGATCCATATAAATCCATGGACATTCTTCTTCTTTTTTATAATGAATATTCATTTAGATCTCCCCAGATATTTATTATTTTAATTGCTTTTTTATTCATTTCCATAATGGCAACCTTGTCTCCAGACTAATTTTCCTTCCTCCTAAACATCATCCTTTAGAGTTTTTTTAAATGATAGATCTACTGGTAGCAAAATATATCTGGGTTTTATTTTGTTTTGGTTTGGTCAGAAAATTTGTTTGATCTCTGTTCTTTTATCCTCCCTAGCTTTATTGATAGACATTTGACACATAACATCACGTAAGCTTAAGGTACACAGGGGTGCACCTGGCTGGCTCAGTTGGTTGAGCATGCGACTCTTGACCTCAGGGTCATGAATTTAAATTCCATGTTAGGTGTAGAGCTTCCTTAAAAAAAAAAAAGAGTGTACAATGTGTTTGAAATATTTATAATTGTAAAATGATTACCACCTTGGTATTAGCTACCATCTCCATCCTTTCACATAGTTAATTATTTCTTTTTTGTGGTGAGAATTTTTAAGATTATTCTCTTAACGACAATCAAGTATTATTAGTTATACAGAATTATTAGCTATAATCACCATGTTGTCTATTAGATCCCCAAGAGTGTCAGTCTTAAAGCTGGAAGTTTGTACACTTTGAGCAATATCTCCCCATTTTTCCCACTCCCAACCCCGGTAACCATTACTTTACTCTCTGTTCTGAGTTTCTCTCTTTTAGTTTCCACATATAAGTGATATTATATTTCTTTCTCTGACTTATTTAGCATAATGCACTCAAGTTCCATCCAAGTTGTTATAGGCAGTAGAATTTCCTTCTCCCCATGGCTAAATAATATTCCATTGTATGTATAGGCTACATGGTCTTTTCTATTCATCCACTTGGTTTTCCATCTCTTGGCTAGTGTGACTGCGGTTGCAATGGGAGTATAGATATTCTTCCAAGATCCTGATTTCAATTTCTTTGGATATATACCCAGAAGTGAGATTGTTGATTATATGATAGTTCTGTTTTTAATTTTGAGGAACTGTGGCCATACTGTTTTCAATAGTGGTGGTATTAATTGCACTCCCACCAACAGTGATCTAGAGTTCCTTTTTTCTCTACATCCTCATCAATACTCATTATCACTTGTCTTTTTTTTTTTTTTAAAGTAAGCTTTACACCCACTGTGGGGCTTGAACTCACGACCCTGAGGTCAAGAATCACATGCTCTACCTACTGAGCCAGCCAGGTTCCCCCATCTCTTGTCTTCTGGATGATTGCCAGTCTAACACGTGTGGGGGATATCTCATTGTGGTTTTGATTTGCACTTCCCTGATAATTAGTGATGTTGAGCACCTTTTCATATGTTGACCATTTGTATGTCTTCAGAAAACTTTATTTGGTTCCTCTGTCCATTTTTTAAAATCACATTGTTAGTCTTTTTTGCTATTGAGTTCTAAGCATTCCTAATATATTTTGATATTAATCCCAATCAGGTACATGATTGGCAAATCTCTCACTTAGTAGATTGCCCTTTCCTTTTTTGACTGTTTCTTTTGCTGGGTTGAAGTATTTTAGTTTGATATAGTCCCACTTGTTTATTTTTGGTTCTTAAAGGCTATAGAATTCTAGATCGGCACTTATTTTTTTTCATATATTTCTTTCCTTTGAATATATTTCTCATTTTTTACTTTCTTGGTTGCCGTTACATGTCAACTCTCACTATGTCCTTTCTCTCTGGCTGCTATCAGAAATGTTCTCTTTGTCATTTTCAACTTCCTTCTTTCCTCCTTTATTTCTTTGTTTGTAGTTTTTATGCTTCCTCTTGTCCTTTTTCTACTTTCTTCATTTTTTAAAATTTCTTTTTTTTTAATTTTTATTTATTTATGATAGTCACACAGAGAGAGAGAGAGAGAGAGAGAGAGAGAGAGAGGCAGAGACACAGGCAGAGGGAGAAGCAGGCTCCATGCACCAGGAGCCCGACGTGGGATTCGATCCCGGGTCTCCAGGATCGTGCCCTGAGCCAAAGGCAGGCGCCAAACCACTGCGCCACCCAGGGATCCCCATTTTTTAAAATTTCTTTTCATTCCTTAACTTTGTGTGTATTTAGGCATGGACTTCTTGTTTTCCCTATTGGGATTTGTTGGGCTTCTCAAATGTGCCCTTTTATTTCTTTCATTGGTCTTGAAAAATTCTCAGCCAATACTTTTCAAATTATCACTTTTTTCCCCACATTCTCTATCTTATTTCTTTTTGGTTTTCCATTTAAACATGTGTTAAATGTTTTATTTCATTCTCTTTAGGACTCCCAACTAAGGTATGTTAGGCCTTTTATAGCACGTTCTCTCTACATTTCCTTCTTCTGTATTATCCTTTCTCTTGACTTTCCATACCTCATTCTGGATAATGTCTTCTGCTTCATTTTCCATTTCCTCAATTCTCTTTCAGCTGTTTCTTATCTTTTCCAAAGCCCGTTTACTGAGTTATTTTCTAGTTATGATTCTTTTACAATTTTTCTATGACACGGCACTTTCTAGCTATCTGCCAAAGCTTTCTATTTGAACTTATTTTACAGCTGTTTTATGGTCCATGTCTGATAATTCAATATCACAAGTTATTTTAGGTCACTTTCTGCTTGTTTTATTGATTCTTGCCTGTCTTGTTTTGTTTCCTCACGCAATTAGTTTTTTTTTTTTTTTAAGATCTTATTTATTTACTCATGAGAGACAGAGAGAGAGAGAGAGAGAGAGAGAGAGAGAGGCAGAGACACAAGCAGAGGGAGAAGCAGGCTCCATGCAGGGAGCCCGACGTAGGACTCAATCCCAGGTCTCCAGGATCAAGCCCTGGGCTGAAGGCAGTGCTAAACCACTGGGCCACCTGGCTGCCCGCGATTAGTTTTTTTTATTGTGTGCTGAATGTTGTATTTGAAAAGTTATTGGTAGAAATTATTTTGGACCTAGATGATCTTATTTTCCTCCAGAAAGGGTTTTCATTTATTCTTATTAGTTACTAAGAAGCGCAGTCTGGGATCACCTTAATCCAGTTTAAGGATTTAGCATTTTTTCATCTCTTAAAATCTTGCTGTAGGCAGTCAGAGGGCTAGTTTACTTCTGATTGACCTTTGTACTGAGAATGCTCAGCATTTGAGCTCAAAGTGGGTGGTAGGCTCCTAACCTCTGTAGGCTCTGGAACCCAACCATTTTTATGAACCAAAAGTTCTCCTTGGACTTTATAATGCCAACAGGGAAAAAGCAGCCTCAAATACCAGGTTTACTCTGAAGTAAGCTAATAAGGTTCATCTTCTCTAAAATTTTAATCTAGCCGGCCTTTACTCTTGTTAGGTTATTATGATTGATATAAGAAGTGGCATGGCTTGAAACGAACTCAGTTCTACAAGCCTGCGCTCTTACCTATGCTTTCATGCTTTCCTCCAAAATTTGTGCCTCATTTATATTTTTGTATGTATATTTCCAAAACCGATTTTAGTCATGTTGTCACCTACATCTTACTGTCTGTTAAAATACAGAGGAGAGTTTGTTTTTACAGTCAATCTGAGAGAAACAATACTAAGGAGAGGCATGATGATGCAGCGATAGAGTAAGTTTCTGTATTAGAGAGATGCATATTTTACCTTCTAATTGCATGTGACCTTGGGCAGATTGCTTATTCTCCCTAAACCACAGTTCATCATTTATAAGGACAAGTAAAGCCCAACTTGCCAGACTCCTAGTACTCATGCTACCAAAGTGTATTCACTTACTTCAAAGCTTGAAGGATGCCTTTTGCTTTTGTGCTCCATAATCTTCAGAATATTTTCACAGCAGGAGCCTATTTGTTAGCTACTATTATGCAAATACTCTAAATTTCAGTTATTATTAAACTTATATCTTTCAGAAGCCTCTCTTATGGATCTTTTGCAGTATGAAATAGCCTTATTGGTTGGGTGTGTAGTCTAATGAATTACTTAAAAAGAGGTATAGACAAATAGAAATACCTGATGGATTGAATTACTTCAGAAAATTAACTTGTTTGGGGCACCTAGGTGGCTCAGTCAGTGAAGTGTTCCACCCTTGATCTCAGCTCCAGTCTCCATTTCAGAGTCATGAGTTCAAGCCCTGAACCAAGCTATACGCAGGGTGTGGAGCCTACCTAAAAAATAACTTGTTTATATTTATTTTAAAAATCAGTCTTTGGCTAAGATGTCTTTTAGTGAGTGTTTTGATAACTTACATTGATTAAATTCACAAAAAAATCTGATTCCTACAATAAAATATGTCTTGTAAGAAATAAAAAGAGTGAAAGAGCTCCACTTTCCTCCCTAAACTTTCTGAGATAGACGAGATGTAAGCATTTATTTCTGCAGAGAAGCCAAAGTTATGGATAGAGTTAAATATAAGGGAGGAGTTCAGTTTCAGAAGGAAGAATGAGTTTCTACTTTGTCATCTTTAGTTACAATTTCTCTACAACAAAAGAACTGCCAAAAATTCCTAGGAGCACTATTCCTGACTAAATAACTAGTAGGAATCAGAGCTCAGCCCAAGGGAAGCAGTACCATAGACTGCTGAGCAAAAACCCTTCTTAGTTATTTAGTACCTGGAGTCTTTTCACACTTAAATCTTTGTTTATTTTATAATTGTCTCTGACTCCAAGAGGCCTGAAGAAGACATTCTGCCAAACATGAGTTTTAAAATCGCTTATTTCTCCTCACTTGCCCCAACACACTCACAAATTTAGGAAACCATGGAGCCCTGGATCTAAGATACAAATTCTATAAACTTTCCTAAAACACTTTATCCACACTCGTTCTTCCCCCCTATACTCTCCACCTCTCCCACACACACACTTATTTTCCATTTGGCTTGGAAACTCATCCAGGAAGTGGGGATGGTAGCAGTGTTAGGTGCCATTTCAGAGTAACTCGAATGGTGTAATCAGTACTGTTATTTTGGGTGGGAAGAGGCCTGCCATGGCTGCAGCTATGACTATGATCTGGGAAGTTGTTTTCTCCTCCTGATTATCCCTTCTCAAACAAAAAAGTCTCCTGGTTCTCTTGGCTCCTGAGATTTAGGCAAGAAACCTAAGGGTGAGATCCTGGTCAAGGATCCTCACACTTAATTTTGCTGACAGCCCAAGACTAGGAACCTACGCTAGTTATTCCTTTAGTTGTGGTTCATACATTCAGTCACTTCACAAATTTACTGACCAGGTTTTTTGTTACGTGCACTTGGCTGAGATCTGAAGATATGATGTTGGACAAGACAGATTCATAACCTCTTGGAATTTATTTTTTTATTTTTTTATAAGATTTTATTTATTTATTCATGAGAGACACACACACACACACACACACACACACACAGAGAGAGAGAGAGAGGCAGAGACACAGGCGGAGGGAGAAGCAGGCTCCATGCACCGGGAGCCCGATGTGGGATTCGATCCTGGGTCTCCAGGATCGCGCCCTGGGCCAAAGGCAGGCGCCAAACCGCTGCGCCACCCAGGGATCCCCACCTCTTGGAATTTAAAGTCTAGAACAGAAAAAGTTTCCTGTTAAGAGTCAGACCGCAAATGTTTTCACCTTTGAAGCCCCGACAGTCTCTGTCACCCCTACTCAGCCCTGCGAATGGTGTCACAAGGTAACTGTAGACAACACAGAAACAAACGCGTGTAGTTGCATTCTAATAAGATCATATTTATGGGCTCTGAAGTTTAAATTTTATATAATTCCCATGTGTCACAAAATAGTATTCTTTCTTTTGATTTTCTTGAACTTATGTATGGAATGACCATTGTTTTTGCAGCGTGTACAAAGATAAGACAGTATGCCTGGTTTTGCTCACGGATCATAGCTTCCCAACCGGTTTGGAAGGAAAGATAACAAACACTTGATTATTCCAATTAATACATGGTTGCAAACAGTAATAAATAAGTGAAGAACAAGAACAATATCCCAGGGGGCCCCACCTAGATTGAGGGGTGGTAATGGATGTCTAGGCGCAGACACAAAAGATGGATGGAAATTAGTTCGTGCATTCAGCGCTCTGGTGGCTTAGAAGCACTTTCTAAGAAACTTCTTTGGCCGTACATAATATTTGAGTGTTTTGGTCACCTCTCTGCAATTCACCCAAACTCTTTGCCCTGTGTCTGGGCCTCATGGAATCTGGTTTTCTTTTCTGGTGTTGTTTTCTTTGCCAGAAAACGGCATTAACATGTAAGAAGTTGAATCATGGTCGAGACTCCAATAAAACCAATTCTCACAGCATTTTAGATTTACAACATATTCTGAGGGACTAGGAAATAATAAAGCTGGATTAGGAGTTGCCTTCTGTGGAATATTGAAGAGGATACATTTGATAATTTTTCTGTATACTTAGAACACTGGCCTCATTTTTTGTTTTGTTTTTAATTTTTTTGGTTTTGTTTTGTCAGCTCTTATTTGCCAGGTTAGTAGCAAAAGCTAATATTCGGAATGCAGAGTTACTCTAAAACACACCAAAGAAACAAAATCCACACTAGACTACCTTTAAACCAATAATCAGGGGGAAATATGCTCATTTGTTTCAATTCGCATGGTGTTAGTCCTATGCCATAGGCACTTTGCCCACCTAAAAAACTGAGCATAATGACTTGCCGGGCAGGGAAATGAATAGGCTTCATGGTTAGCATGAGTCTCCTAAAATGCCTCTTGTGCCTCCTTTTCATGACAGGGCTAGCGGCTTTTTGGCAATCAGCAAACTGCAGAAACAATTCTATCCAAAGTGAGTCATCGCTCCAGTGACCAGAAACGGGACTCTCCCTTGGGAATCTCCTTTAGTTGTTATGTGTGTTTCTTGCTGTTGTTGTTTGGGGTCCTTTGCAATCACACTTTTATGCAAAAATGCCACTGATTATTTTAGTCTTTAAATGATGCAGTCTAGGCATGTGTTCTGGAAAACTTCAGCAGCTGCCAAGCTAATCTGAAACTCGGCGACCTGAATGAGGTGATTCTGCTGAACACAACCACTGAGCAAACAGAGTCAGACGCAGATTGCGAAGATCCATATGCAAATTGTGCATCTTCATGTGTAGCAGGCACGGTGAGAGGCACTTCGGCACACGGTCTAATGAATCTTTGTGACAAAATACAAAGTCGGAGGGTTACTGAAATGCAGTCATGAAGAGCAGAGACCTGGTTCTAGACCACCTCGCTTGCTCATTGGTTGGCAGTTTTGGGACCTTGGGCGGTAATGTGATGCTCTGTGCCTTAGTTTCCTCATCTGTACAGTGGTGTGAGGTAGTTGTGCTGTATAAGATAGTTGTAATGATTAAAGGAGATAGTTTTTAAAGTGCTTAGCACAGAACCTGGTACATGGTGAGCACTAAACATGGAATGGCAACTGTTGTCCTTATTAACAGACAGGCGCCTGCAGTGCGAAGTGCTCCCCTGACTTGCTTACCTTCACCAGGGTAGCCGGAGAGCTGAGATTTGAACTCATTTCGTCTCAAGAGTCCTTGCACTTAACAACCACGTTATTGTCTTCCTCACTATCATCCACGCTATTATTATCTATAATTAATGGTCTCAGCACAAGCCAAAGGAAATCCTTGCCAGGCATACAATGCGGGGTGTGTACACATGGCCACAGAGAATTATTTTTAGTCACAATCACAGACAGGAAGAAAAATCACTGTGAGTATGAGGAACTTTGGATAAAGAGCTGTCAGGATCTATAGCCTACACATTTGTTCACAAAGATTACCTCTTCCCTTACTGCTCCCCGCCCCCCACACCACATACCATGGGAATAGAAGATTAAAATAGATTTCATGCCAAATAATTGATTTTTCATGAGAACTGTTCACTGAAGTAGAGCCACAACTCAACAACATCAACAACAACAAACACTTTCGCATCTTAACTCAGAGCTAACTCTTCATCGGAACCCACTGACCTATAGAAAATACTTGATTGGGCTTAACATTCACAACATCCTAGAATTCAAGGAGAGTGGAGTTTTTTAAGTTTCAGTGTGTTTTTCTCGGGAGAGAGGCTACGGTCACTGTGAGTCCTTCCAGGCCAGTCACAGTGGTGGTTCCTCAGGAAGCCCAGAGAGCAGCTGGTTCCCATGAGGCCCCTCATCACTTTCTCTGCTTCCTGACTTGACTCCTATACCCAATCACTCAAGAAGGCAAAGACATTTCATTTAGGATAAAAGTATCCAACACATATGCTCCATAAGTGATGAGCAACTGGGGAATGTGAGTTAAATCTCGATTTAAATGCATTTCGGATATGGTTCAGGAGTTGGCCATCTATAGCCTGCACCTACTTTTGTAAATAAAGTTTTATTGGAACATAGCCATACTCATACTCGCTAATTTATATATTGCTTAGGTCCACTTTCCTGCTACAAGGGCAGAGTTGAGTAGCTTTGACAGAGCTTATGAGCCTCAAGGTCTAAAATATTTACTATCAGGCCCTTTCCAGAAAATGCTTGCCAACCTCTGATGTAGTTGAAAGAATCTTGGCATCATAATCGGGGTGAGCTTGAGGTCTGGCTCTTCCATTATGTGTGTGACCTTGCACAAATCATTTAATTTTTAACCTCAGTTTTTCATGTTTAAGCTGGGGATTACTTCTAGTCACCTTGACTACTTTCATAGTTCTTATCATCAAGATCAAACATGCTAATGAACACAAGCTTTAAAGTGCATTATTTGTTTTATTAGGAGTAAGATCACCATTCGTAGGTTGTGTACACATGGTGACACAGTACTTCTCAGAAAGGGGTAGAAAAAATAATTAAAAACCAAAACAAAATAAAAAAAAAAGACAATGGCAAGTACATACTATGCCATGAAATGGCTACGCTTGGTGGAAATGCATGAGTTGTGAGGCAACTCATGATGAAGTGTTAATTTTCAGGGAGGAAAACCAAATATTTCCTGAATAAATTGCCAAAAAATGAGGTACTAAATAGAAATAACAAGCCTTAAACACATTTTCTCAGTCAAAGGTCTGTTGAGTTGAGATTTTTGCCCTTGATTCTAATTAGGCCTTGCTGTTCATGGTCAGAGACAAGGAAAGGCTGAGATAATGTGGCTTATGAAACATGAGGAGAGTGAAATATTAGAACTCTCAGCTTGTGAATTTTAAAAAATTCTTATGTTTGTGACTATCGTTAATGAATGATTGAAATTTAAAAAGAGAATGGCGTGGCCTATGTACCAATTTTCATGAACAAGAAATGAATGGTTTATCCATAATCTCATCTATCCATTCAATATCTGCCTAAGTTTAAGGAAAGTTTCGAACTTTTCTGAAAATATTTAAATAGTATTTATCCCTTCTTTTCCCACAATTCAAACATAACTAGAGAGACTATAAAAGTACATAGTTTTTCTCTTTAGTGAGTTATAGCATGATATATTCTTTTAGTTTCACTGAAATAAGTGAGTGGTTGTTATTTCTCAATTATTTAGTTCTATCAATGATATTATGTAGTTTTGAACCAAATAATACTTTGTTACCTTCTTCTTCGCCTGTTAGAATCGGGGTACAGGAAGACCAAATCAGGGAGAAGGAGCTCACCTCTGGGCAGGAAAGAGATAGTAATCAGGGAGTGGCCAGGGTGCTTGCAGATTTATGCATTTCTGAAACACACTCTAGGAATATGAGCTAGATTACAACCAGATTTTCTAAGCAATTAAGCTATTTGCAAATACACTAAATAATTTTGACGACCAATTTCTATTTTAATATAGAAGGGGGAACCAATGTAGTATATTGGAAAGAAAGAAACTAGGCTTGGATCTTGTGTCCATCTTGAGAAATTTACTTATCGGAAGATAATAACGTGTCTCAAAGAATTGAAGGGAGGGTTGGAGGACGACTCTCAAGAACTGACAAGAGTTAAGTCACTTCTTGAGGAGCAGAGAGCAGGCCCTCAATTGAGAGCCTCAGTAAGGCACTGCTGGGGTAAGACCAAGCTCCACATGTGTTCTTTATCCTCACATTACTTCATTCCAACGCAAGCCCTGGAGAATGAGTAGATGTAGCTTGGGTTGTGCGTCTTGCTCTTGACTAGGTGTTAGGTGGAGCATTTTGGGGACAGCACTCTAAGAGCCTTTGAGACTCCAAATTAGGATGCCATCAGCAAAAGAAAAGGATATGGAGCTGAGGCCTCCAGAACAATAGCCAGGGTGATCATGCTTCCCTCCTCAGCTTGTTGGACACATGAAAGGGGTGCCCGTGTTAAAAACATGTATCACGGCGAGTTCCACTTTAGAACAGTAGCTGAATGGTGGCCTCCATCTAGCCTCTTTTCATTAGTAGAAAACAATAAAAACATACCATCAAAGGTTAGGGGGCAGGGAAAGACCCACTCTCCCTTCACCTCAAGGCATAGCCTGCCTTCGTCGCATGAAACAGAAACTACTTGATCACTACTAGGAAGGTATTACTTACCAGACCCTGAATTTGTCCGAATCCCAGAGAATCACGTTGAATGCAGCTAAACTATAGGGCAGCCATCCTCTTCTGCATGAGTACTACCTCCCAGAGACTGTGGTCCTGGTTTCCACAACCACTGCCATCTTGCTGCAGTCCCCCCCAAACAACTAGGTGGGGTCATGAGACTCTAAATAACAATTCTGAGAGACAATAATCACCTGTTGCAGTCTGTTGAATTGGGAAGTTGAGTTTGTTCAAGGCCTCGTAAGTGGTGGTGGAGGCAGGAGGAACACTTGTGGTCCCACAAATTAGGAATCATAGATTTTCTCCCACTCCATCAATCTATAGCATCAGAGAATCAGTCAGGAGGAATAGCAGAGTGCCAGTCACCAGAAATGAGGATTTAGAGAACCTTAGCTAGTCCGTACTCCAGTCGGTCAGTATCAATGACTTGCCTAGCGACAGACAGAAAGCAGGTGTTTCGCAAATACTGGATCTGGGAGGGAAGCTGTCCTTTCATTAACACAGGAGGGAAAAGATATGTGCCCGTGGCCTCTGACAACTGTTGCGGAACCAGGCAAAGTTATTTCTGGCGGGGAGTGAGATGCTGTGTTAAAAGTAGTTTATGGCCGGGGAGAGACACTGAGCACAGAAACGAAGAGAGTCCAGAGGGGGTGGGAAATAAAACCAATGGCAGAGCCGACCCCTGAAAACAACCTCTTTTGAAGGATCCCAGGGACATTTCAGAAAATGGTTTGGCATGAAGAGAAAGCTCCATATCCTATAAAAACTGGCACTCGTGGCAATTTATGCAGGATCCGCTTCATACCATGTCGGCATTGCTAACAGCTCTGTGTGCCCCGCGAACTCTGGACGCCTCTGTTCCTCGTGCTCATGGGCCGGAGTGGGGGGTACTTTGGACCCTCTGCTTTACCCGTTTCTAGCCATTTATACCGCAGGCTCTGTGTAGGATTTTATTGGGTTGACTACCAGCACCCTTCAAGTGGTTCCATATGCCAACCCTGGCATAACTAGCCTTTCCGCTGATCCTTTACCGAGGGTTCCAAGTCTTTTCAGACTTTTAATCTGGGTTCCTGTGTCTTTTCCCCCTTGGCTGCTCGTGGCCTAATAGCCTTTCTTTCCCCCGTGGCTCTGTTTCATAGCCCTGCTCGAAAGCAGATGCTCTGGCTCCTTCCACAGCGAACACTGCCAGTTTCATGGCATTTTCTTGCTGCTTTTGGCTGTAACTCTCAACTTTCCAAGGCCCAATTGTAAGACACCATGTGGGATAGACCCGAGGGGGGGTGGGTATGGTGGCTGGGGGAAGGGCATGTTGTGTAGAACATGTGAAACGAGACTGAATTTATTCTCGAGGCATAAGTCACATTTTTCTATCAGCTTGGTTTCTGCAAGATTCAGATGTCAATGGATCAAAGTGAACACTTTCCCTGTGGGATGGGAAGAATGGTTTTCAGTGGAGATTGTCCTTTTAAGGGATACAATTCAAGGGGCCCACTTTTGGCAACGGTTCTGTCTTTAATCTTTGCTTCTGTTTACCTTCCATTTGGGCGGCAGGCTGCCATACCCCAGCACATCACCTTCCAGTTGGGTCCAGCTGCCTCCGTGGTGCCCACACCGTGTTCCTGGCTTTCCATTTCCAATATGGACAGTTTTACCCTCAGAACAGGATAATCTTTTAAGATACACATTTCCCTCTCCCTCCCTTCCGCCACAGGCCAAGGCCTCTTCTATGAAAGAAGCCCAGTTGATGGGTTGGTAATTATAAAAATCGACATCAACCGACCAGGTCAACTCCAAGAAACGACGGTGGCTCCCACCGAGTCTTGATGGTAAAGCAAAGTGGAGTGAGAGAACGGGAGGTCACCTCTGACAGCAAGGAAGAGGCTCAAGACCGAGGATGGCGGTCGGCCTTCAGGATGTGCAGGGGACCCCTCCTCTGGGGTGGATCTCTCTATTGGTGGTTCTCAAGCGGGAATGGTTTTGCCTCTTGAGGGATGTTTGGCAAACGTCTGGAGGCGTTTTTATTGGTCACAATTGTGAGGGGGTATGTTACTAGCATCTGGTGGTTAGAGGCCGTGATCCTGCCATACATCCTATGATACATAGGACAGCTCCCCGTAACAGAGAATCATTGAACCCAAAATGGGAATGGTGGTGAAGTGGCCACACCTTCTCTACCTCTAGTTGCTCATAGCCATGAATCAGTCCTGGGAGGCTCTACTGTCAGTCCCTTGGGGAGCTTTCTCCCCATGCATTGGGTCATTTATCACTCACCCCTTAAGCCTAGAAGCAAAGTCATTTCTTCAAAGCAAAAAGCAAACTCGATGAACTTCTTATATAATTCTGTATATAACTCAGTATAATTCTGTTATAATTCAGTGTAATTCTGTATATAATTCAGTATAATTCTCACTTTTTCTCCCAGGGCTCCTTGGAGCCTGCGATGGCTCCTCTTGGTTTCCTGGAGTCAAAAGCACCTCCTGAGTTGATCAACTCAGATCCTAACTGGAAAGGAAAGAAAGAGAAAGACACAGAGCATCTCAGATGTGTGTGTGTGTGTGTGTGTGTGTGTGTGTGTGTGTGTGTAGCATGTTTGAGCAATATATAGCTACAGATTTATACACACATATTTATAGTTTTTGGTTTCTTTAGGGTCCTGCCCTGCCTTCCCCTCCCATGCAGACCTCATTCTCACCCATCCTCACCGCAGCTCATTGTTCCTCAATACCCTGTCCCACAGAGCACGCGGAGCCCCTCTCCGAGGTTGGTTCCAAAAAGTGGAAAACCTTTCAAAGAAACAATGTGTCACATTTCATTTATTTTTTATTTTGTTTTTTATTTTTTAAAGATTTATTCATTTATTCATGAGAGATACACAGAGAGAGGCAGAGACACAGGCAGAGGGAGAAGCAGGCTCCATGCAGGGAGCCTGATGTGGGACTCGATCCTGGGACTCCAGGATCATGCTCTGGGCTGAAGGCAGGTGCCAAGCTGCTGAGCCACCCAGGGATCCCCAGTGTGTGACATTTTTAAGTCGGCCTGTCCTCTTAGGTGCAGAAACTCGTAGGCTACATGTTGTTTGGCATTAATGTAATTTCACTGCAAAACTACAGTGAGTATTTTTTACCTTTACCTTCTCAGTACTTAATGAGGCAGAGGTACTATAAAGAATAGGGGAGATGGGGATGCCTGGGGGGCCCAGCAGTTGAGCATCTGCCTTTGGCTCAGGACGTGATCCCGGGGTCTTGGGATCGAGTCCCACATCGGGCTCCCCGCAGGGAGCCTGCTACTCCCTCTGCCTGTGTCTCTGCCTCTCTGTGTCTTTCATGAATAAATAACTCTTAAAAAAAAAAGAGATGATGTTTATAAATCCCTTTGGGACTTAAATTTTAAAAATCTTACTACTATTTAGAAATAAATATTCTTCATCATTATTTTTATGATTTCTGTAAATGAGTCTAGTTTGTGGTGATGTAACCCAAGGAAATGGGTTCTGCTTTGAATAAACAGGAGTTCACTGGATAAACTACTATGGTTATTGAGAGGTGGCTAACAAAATCACCAGGTGGCAGGTCCCGCTTATCCTCTAGCCAAAACCCAGCGAATGCCATGACAAAGGACAGGATCCGCAGCCAGAGCACATATGTTCTCTGGAATTGATCTTTCTTGGTTTATTTGCCTAGATTCAAGAATTTCATATTTTTGTAATGATGATGATGATGGAATAGGGCTGATAAATGTGTGTATTTTATCTTGAGCTTGCCTTTTTTTTTTTTTTTATTCAAACCTGAGGAGAAGTAAAGTAGCTCTGACTTAGTGATATACTTGTTGGGAGTCCTGCGCCTCCTTCCCTCCCTCTCAAACTACGTTCACACCTGCCCCAACATCCTCCCATCCAGATATTACATAGGTAGGTGTGTGAACACTTAACATTTACCAAATGGATGAAACCGATCTCAACAGCGGTTGAAAAAAAATATGCAATTTGTTTACATCTGTAGACTCATCGCCGTTTATAATTACTATTTCACTTGGGTTTTATTGCTTGCGGGAAGTCTCTTCTTTGAGGAGCAATAATAACTAACACAAGGTTGTGTAGTACGATGGAAAGAATATTGGATGGGGAGATGGAAAACATATTTCTGCTTGGCAACTATCTAGCTCTGTGACCTTAGCAAGTCATTTTACTTTGTGCCTTAGTTTCCTCATCTGTAAAACAAGGGAGATAGGCTAAAAAAAAAAAAAAATCTATAGAGTTTCCAGATCCACAACTTAAAATTCTATGGCTTTATTATTTTTTATTTATTTATTTTTTAATTCTATGGCTTTAAACTGCAGATGAGCTACACGTTTCACAGGATATGGCAGGTATTTATAATTCATATCTATATTGGCTTTTTGAGTAGAAGAAAAAACCTTGACGGATCCTCAATTATGGAATGTATCTAATCCACAGGCACACACGGAACATCCCCAACCTTGAGACAACTGGTTTCCCTTAAATGTCCGTCCATTCCTATGCCCTTTGTCCGCTCCACACCCATGTCATGTTTGTGACACAGTCTGAAGCTATCTGCCGTGTGTCCACCAACGAAAACTTACAGAGGAGAGTGCTTTCTAGAATCTACCCATTACGATTATAAAAATAAATGATTCCGTTGTATAAAAAGAGGGGAAAATAATGTGACGTTTACATGAGAAACTTCAAAGTCTAATGGAAGAAGAAGGCAGGATGTGGTTCTATTTGTTTAAAACTGTTTAACTTTTTAGGTCCAAGGAGTGATATGAATACCAAAAGGAATGATTTCCAGGAGGAAGAGAAACTTTTGATGGTTGGCCTAATAAAATAAAACTACACATTAGTGAAACTGAATTCAAAGATGATTCCAACGCTGCTGCACACAGATGAGCCCTGTAGCTGGATCCCATCCAAGCCCAACGGCTGCGCACATTGTAACCACCATGTGTTATCTGCAAACCAGATCGTTTCTGTGCGGTGAAGACCAGCCAGCTTTCTTGGCCAAGCTGCTGCCACAAAACACACTACTGATTTGGTTTCTCATGTTTTTTAAGGATATTATCCTTTGACGCACAGTATACGTTTGGTCTCAGATTGTCCAGAGCGCTATTGCAAATGACTGGTTGACGACTGTTTTAAGCAGAATCAGGTCACGTTTTGTCAGGTTGTTTGGTGTCACCAGCAAATCATCGCTTTTCAATGCAGACTAGTTTTTCATTTTTTTTTTTTTAACTTTTACGTCTTATGCAAAAGAATACAAAGTGCAGTTTAAACACTCTCATTAGGAATAATCTGCCTTTAACAATTTACATACATCAGCCGCCTTTGGTTATGGGCTGTGAAAAGCAAAAGCATCGTGGGATCTTTTAACAGGACTGGAAAACTGAATGTCAGAACCGCATTTTTTGCGCTTGGCCAGGGCGATTCCTGCCTTGTATAAAATATCTACATTCCAGCACCTCGTGTTTGCTTTGGAGACCTACAAAGAGTTAATACAGCTTGTTTGGCATCAGATACCGGTATAATGGGCTTTTACTGAAGTAATTAAAATTTGTTTATAATTAATACAGATGAATTGGTTTCTGCACAATAATAGTTAGGAGATTAACAAAGGCCACATTTTGGCAACAGGACGACATTCTTTTCCAAGTGCTGTGGGACCCTATCCAATGAATGTCTGTCCAATCCGGCTGATTCTTCAGAGATGCCATATGGCACGGCTATGCATTATGACTTTTTTTTTCTAAAAGGCAGCCATATGACATAACTGATCTTTAAAACGTTGTCAGAAGGCATTACCTGGGTAGGCTTCGAGCTGCTTTCCAAAAACTTAGCAAGCACGGGGGCTATTAATTATGAGCAAAAGAAATGTGCACGCGCACACTGGAAACTTGGCATTCTTTCCTCTCTGGTCACAGCTGATCATGTCTCAAGCCGTCCTAACCGGGGAAGTAAGGAGGCTTCTTTTTTTTTAAACTTCCAAAAGTCAAAAAAAATATATATATGCATTCTTCCTTAAAGCATGTATTTAGCAGTTTCATCATAAAATGTCTGCATTTGACCCTGACAGGTAAGTACTTTGCCACCTGTACTTTCACCATATTCACTGATTTACAAAAAAAACAAAAACAAAAACAAACAAAACAAAACAAAACAAAAAGCTATCTACAGCTAAAATTTTCAAAACAACGTTGAGGGTACCATGAGTGAAAGAAAAAGAATTTTCGAGTCATGGTGGTGGTTGATTTCTAGCTGACATCCATCCCCTCTGTATTCAATTTTGGATGGCAGAAAATGTAAATAGCTCAAATATTTTCTTTCTGGTTTCCTCAGAAAATTAGTTTGTGCAAGGGGGGCACATCCATTTTAAACTTTCCATTTTTGTATGTGTGCTAAGAACAAGTTGACGTATTAGTTTCCATTTATACACACCCTGCTGAAATTTGCAGAACTCTGTGGGGGGTGGGGGTGGGGGTAGAAAAAGAGAATCCAGGAGAAGTCAATTAATTCAGTGGGGCCCATGCAGCTATAGCAGCGGCGAAGGCCACCTCTGGGGTGGGTGCCCCGGGTGGGTGCCTCCCCACCCCCCCAGTGCTGCCTCTGTATCTATCCTGATATTGGTCACTGGGCGTTTCTCCATTTGGGGCTCAAGTTCAAGGTGTGTGAAATCAAACTCCCTCCGACTTGCCCCCGCCCCCCCCAGTCTTCCTCTTTTCTGTAAATAGCAACTCTGCCCTTTGGGCAAATCAGTCCATCAACCCTGCAGTCGGAGTCTTTCCCTCAAACCCCCATCCAACCCACCAACAGGTTCTGTGAACTCTGACCTCAGAACATATCCTAATTTGCCTGAGTCCTGGCTACTTCCATCGCTAGAGGCTGAGTCCTAGGCACCATTATCTTGCCCTTCTGCTACTGGGCTAGTCTCTTGCCGCCCCCTTGCACCCCCTTGAGTCTATTCCCAGGACGGACACCCAAAGGACCTTGTCAAAGTAAATGTCAGGCTGTGTCACTTCCCTGCTCAAACTCCTCCCTCCACTGGCTGCCCAGCTCATTTTGAGTCCCGCCCTCCATCCCCCCAACACCAGACCCACAGGGCCTTCCTTAAAAAATTGCATGTCCTGTTTCTTTCCTAAACTCCCCCTTCCAGTCTGGCTGGGCTCCCTCCTGCTCCCACTCACGGGCCTCCAACAGGGCCTGACAGATGCATCTGTCTAGTGTTGACTCAGTGATGTTTCAGGGTGGGGTCCGACTGGCTCCAAGAGTCCCTGTTCGGTGGCCGTGGACTATGACAGCCAGTTGATAGACCCGTGGTGGCTGGCAATCAGCCGAGGTGGGGATGTTCATACCGAGGAAGCCCGCAAACACTAAATATCAGATCTCCTCATCCCACGGAGGACCTGTTGTCAGACACTGGCCAGCATCCTACTGTCTGGTGAGCGGCAGTCTTCCCGGAGTGTGCTCCCCTCCCAGCAACACCGCCTCCACTTCTTCCCTTTCTTCAGGTATTCTTGCAACACCTTAGGCGTGAGGCCTCCTCTGGCCACTCTTGACTCCCGACTCTTATCCCTTCATTGTGTATCCCATTAATCGAAAAAACGTTCAATATTTATTTATTTATTTATTTATTTATTTATTTATTTATTTATTGTTGGCCTCTGCCATAGATACGGAACCAATGCACAAAATGACTAATGATCAATACAGATGTCTCCTACTCCGTCGATAACCAGACCTCGTCCCTCAGAGTTCTCCCTCGCCATATAATTAATGCCCAATGTGCTCGTTGTTAAAACTATTTGACATAATTAACTTTATTCAAGATCATCTTACTCTCATATGGGAGTTGCAAGAATAGTGTTAAAAAAAACTTGCATAGCCTTCACTCAAATTCAGCAGTTGTTAACATTTTGCCATCTTTTTTCTTATTTCCTATTCATCATCTATGGTATTTTTTTTTGTTCGTTTTTTGGATCGGAATTGTTTGAGGGATTTTACCCACTTTTATGACCACCCGCACACAAATGCTTTGGGTAGAGTGTCGTCAGAAAAAGACACCTGTATCACCACGGAATCACGGCCAACTTCAGGAAATTCACTGTTGACATAGTAGTAGTATTCAATACACGCTCTGTGTGAAGACTTTGCTGATTGTTCCCAAAATGTTTTCTAGGTGATTTCTCCTCTCCAGTCCAGCGCATCTCGTCAGCAGTGTAAGTTGCATTCAGTTTTGTCTCTTTGTCCTTAAACCAAGACACCCCCAAAAGGTCCTGGAACGGCTTCTGGGCTTTTTTCTGTGTGTGTGTGTGTGTTTTTTTTTTTTTTTTTTTTTTAAGATTTTACTTATTTATTCATGAGAGACAGAGGGAGAGAGAGAGAGAGAGACAGGCTGAGGGAGAAGCAGGCTCCATGCAGGGAGCCCGACATAGGACTCCATCCCAGGCCTCCAGGATTACACCCTCAGCCGAAGGCGGTGCTAAACCGCTGGGCTACCCAAGGATCCCCCCCTTTTTTTGTGATCTTTTAGAAGAGTATAGGTCAGTCATCAATATAGAATGTCCCTCAGCTGAGGTTTGTCTGACATGTCCTCCTGATTAGATTCAGATGATGCGTTTTTGGCAGAAATACTGCATACATGAAATTATGGCCTACTTAGTGCCTCATGCCAGGAGGCACACAGTGGCAGTTTGTCCTCTTATTTTTATTTATTTATTTGTTTGTTTGTTTATTTGAGAGAGAGAGACAGAGAGCACAAGTGGAGGGACAGACAGAGGAAGAGGGAGAGCAGGGAGACCGATGTAGGTTTTGATCCCGGGACCCTGAGATCATGACCTGAGCCCAAGGCGGATGCCCCAGTTTGTCCCCTTATTGATGATGCTTTGATCGATCAGCTAGTGTGTCGTCTGCCAAGTTTCTTCCCTATGAAGTTATCATTTTTCTCTTTGTAACTAAGGAGTGATTTGTAGAAAGTTACTTTAATACTGTACGAGTATCTTCTTCTTCAAACTCTCATCCAATTGTTTTACAATCTTTTGATGATTCTTGCCTGAATAAATTATTATTATAACAAATGCCAAATGGTGACTTTCTAAAATTCTCTTTTTCTGGGGGGGTGCCTGGCTGGCTCAGTCGGTAGAGCATGCGACTCTTGATCTCGGGATCATGAGTTCAACCCCCACCTTGGGTGTAGAGTTTACTTAAAAAAAAAAAAAAAAAGGTAAAATTCTCTTTTTTCTTTCGTATTTATTATCTAGTATTCTAGTATAAGGAAGACCTTTTACTTTACTTATCGTCAGTGAGAACTAATGGATTCTCACTTTACTTGATGAGATACAATCTATTATTGTCAATATTTATTTTGATCTAAAGTTGCCCCCAGATTTGGTTTATGCCCCTTAAAATTGACTCGTATGTCCCTTTGATAAGCCCCATCTTTCTTTGGAGCACTTCCTTACATTTTTTTGTAATAAGGATTTTTAGGCTCATCTTGTACTTTTCTGGTCTTTCCCTGGAATCAGCCATTATCAGAGAAGTCCTGGTTCCTTTTATCTGGAGAATGGGACTTTTAACCAAGATATGAGCCATGGGTGTTTTCATTGTTACTAAAGTGTCTTTTAAGTCTTTTCAGCACACAGAACTTGGGAAAAAGGAATTACATATGAATCATAAATGTGTGTGTGTGATACATATGATATACATATGTAAATCAGCAAGGTTTTTGGTGCACACATTATGTATTTTGTGTGTGTGTGAGAGTGTGTGTATAAAATCACGAGTTAATAATAACTCTAATCCCAAATTAAGACCGAAGGGTTTTTCCTTATTTTCCATCACTACATATTACATCTTTTGTCTCTCACAGTGAGAACCCTACCTCTTAAGGATATTAGGATCCTTAGCCCTTTGGACAACCCTACAATATGTACTAAAAATAGTTTCAGAATCACTACACCCTTTCTTGTCTGAAAACAAAAATAAATTTTCTCCGTAGACTTCAAGGTTTTTTGGAAGTTCTTTTTGACTTTTATAATGAAGATTTATGACAAAAGCACTGTGCTCAAAAGCTACTCAGTCTAGGTCTTTTTAAAAATTCCTCCAAGGCAGTTAGAGCATTTATTTGAAACATGCTTAGGGTCTTTGGTTTCTGTATCTATGCGGTTTGGCATTGTTACCCTTCCATCTTTGTCAGTTTAATTTTAAATTTTTAATATGTAAAATGTTAACATGGTTCAAAAGGTCAAAACTGTACAAAAAGGGTACTTAGAGAACGTGGTCCCTCTGCGACACATGTCACCCTATTCCCAACTACCCTCTGCGAGAAATCAGTTTCAGTAGCTTCTGATTTATCGTACTTTCCGGGTGTGTGTGTGTTTGCAAAATAAACATATATGAGTATTTCTTTCTTTCTTCTTCTATAACAAAAAGTTCCAGAATACTTCATATACACTTTTCACACTTTTAAGTTTTTTGTTTTAGCCAATATATCCTAGAAATCACTTCTAGTCAATTCACATGGGTATTCCTCACTCATTTTTTAAAAAGATTTTATTTATTTATTTATTCATTTATTTATCCATTTATTTATTTATTTATTTATTTATTTATTTGAGACACACAGAGAGAGAGGCAGAGACACAGGCAGAGGGAGAAGCAGGCTTCCTGCGGGGAGCCTGACACGGGACTCGATCCTAGGCCTCCAGGATCACACCCTGGACAGTAAAAGGTGCTAAACTGCTGAGCCACCAGGGCTGCCCTGATTTTTGTTTTAAAGCTCACCCTGGGTGTCTGGTGGAGAAAACTGCAAGGGGCAAAAGTGGGGGTAGGGGTGACCGTGTCACTCCAGCTTATGTCACAGATGGTGGCTTGGGCTGGCCTGGGCACTGTGTAGGTCGTGAGGAATGACATTTGAGATACACGTGCCAGCCCGAGCCCTGGGGTCCTCGCTCCTGGAAGGTGAAGGGGGAAGGAGGGATATTCAAGAGGACTCCCAGGTTTGAGCTTATCAATCTGGGAAGGGAGTGATACCACTGTGCCCTTTTACAAGCCCCAGGGGGTGCAGCTTGGTCCAGTAGACTCGTGTCATCACCGCTTATTCATTAAAACCTTGTCACTTTATCCCGTCCTTGCCGGAGATAGAGAATTTCCTGAAAGTAAATGGAGGTATTGTGCACAGAGGGAAATATATGAACTAGGAGCATTGACAGAAGAAATTTCTGCCCCCAATGAGCTAATGCCAGAAACGAAACCAGTTTGTTATAATGATTCACAAATTCATTCATTCATTCATTCATTCATTCATTTTTTTTTTTTTTCTCAACCGATGAGAATTGACTGTATTGAACACCTACTATATGGCAGGCCCTATGCTGGTGGGTGTCGGGAGGTATAGGACACCCGGATGTTGTGCCCTGGCCCATACAGCTTACACTCACCCTGACAGCGTGGTGTGTGTCAGCTCCTGGAAATTGAAGGGCTTCGCATACTGATTAATTCCAGTGTTTGCCTTACACTACTCTTCATCTTTATTAATTTGAGATTTATCATCTGATGGCAAAGACATTTGAATCATCATGTGCACTTTTAAGCAGGCTCCTGGCCAAACGCAGGGTTTGAACTCACGGCCCTGCGATCATCCTGAGCTGACATCAGAAGTTAGAGGCTTAACCAGCTGAGCCACCCAGGCACCCCAAAATTTGAGTAATTAGTTTATACTAACATGAGCAATTGTCTTTTGTTGTTGTTGGTGGTGGTGGTGGTGATTTTTGCTTTAAATGAGAATTGTTGAATTTCTAAGTATTAGGTTGTGCTGCTTACTTTCCTGGTGCTCTTTGTAGAGCATAAAAGAGTAAGAAAGTAAGAATCCTCAAAGTAAGAATCCTCAAATCAATAATCTGTGTTAGAAAGGTTGGCCATTTTTCCTTCAGTATTGAACCTAAAAAAAAAAGAGGTGCAAATAAAAAAAAAAAAACTTAAGATGAGATTTTTAAAAAGGACCTAACCAACTCGTAGTAACTCTTCCTCATAAAGGCTTAGAAGATGCTGAAACTCCTTGCTTTCCCAGCGAATATTTAGGATGGTTGCAATAATTGAAGAGGTATGCCAGATTGCCCTTTTTTTTTTAAAAGATTTTATTTATTTTTAAACTTCAAAGAAAAAATTTTAAAGATTTTATCTATTTATTCGTGAAAGACAGAGAGAGAGGCAGAGACACAGGGAGAGGGAGAAGCAGGCTCCATGTGGGGAGCATGATGTGGGATTCGATCCCAGGACCACAGGATCATGCCCTGAGCTGAAGGCAGATGCTCAACCCCTGAGTCCCCCACGTGTCCCCAGATTGCATTTAAGTATAAAAAGTTAGGGCTCATGGATAGAGATGTTGACTGCGGTAGGTAGGTTCAGGTTGGATTATATGCGGTGCAGATCTGGGCTAACGCAGTGGTTCTAAGTCCGGTCCTGGCACCAGCCACATCAGCATCCCCTGGGAAGGTGTTAGAGATGTGTATTTAGGGGTCTCATATGAGAGCTACTAGATGAGAAACTTGGGGGGCAGGACAGGAGGGGGCAACCATCCGTCCTAACGAGGCCTCCAGGTAGTTTCCATACTTGATAAAGTGTGAGAAGTGCCAGCTCCAGGAAGCATTTTCATTGATGACTCACTGCACCCCCAGCTTCCTGGGGGCTGGGATGCAGCCCCCCCCCCCTCCACCGCGCTGCAGAATAGGGCCCTGATGGCAGCTGGCACGGATTCCAGCGGTGGGGGCCAGACCGAGCAGCACCCCCTGCTTTAAGGATTCAAACAGAGGCAATTTAATACAGGGGTGGGAGGGCTGCCCCGACACCCAGAGCCCAGCAAGGGCGAAGCACCTCTTGCCCCTGGGCCAGGGCACAAAGGGAGTCGGGGTCCTTGAGCACAGGGCCCAAGGTCACCCGCAGGGGTGGGGAGGCAGGGAGGCCAGGGCCCATCACACCCTAGGCCCCCTGCACCCACAGGGCTGGGGAAATGCGTCTAGGCCTGTGTTCCTCTTTCCTGTGTCGCACCAGCTACCTCCTGGGTCCCCAGCCCCTAAGGAGGGAGCCCTGCTGGTGGGGGGCCTAGGCCCAGCAGAGGAGGCTGGAGGACCCAAAGGGCCCGCGGCCCAGCCTTAGTGCCCCACAAGCCAGGGGCTTCAGAGTGTCGCCCAAATCCTCTGCTGGGCGCTTCCTTGCACCTGTGGCTTGCAGAGAAAAGTTGAGAAACATCTTAAACTCGCACGATGTCCAGAGAGTCTGAGCAAATGAAAAAAAACAAGGAGTGTTGCAGGGGAAATGCAAGTTCCAATTTATTATTTTTTTCCCCGTCATTGTAATACATTTGTATTCTCTTCTAAATGAATGAGATATTTAGCATGAAAAGATGTTCCTGTGCAAATAGAATAGGTGGATTAATTATACCACATTTACTATCAATTCATTTTTTAATACTGACTACAGTGATTTAAGCTTTCAAAAAGCTAAGCGCTCACACAAATCATGTCTCCGGAGACTGTGTGCTTTGTGCTGATCAATAATTATTCTGTTAATTATGGAGATATAGGGAAAATTAGGCCATTTATAATTCTGCATGCATAAGAACAACTCTTCAAAGCTGAAAATACCTTTCTGTTTAGGTTGGCTTAATGCTCTGGGAGATGATTAGGCCACATCCTCAATTAATCTCTTGGCAAGTGCTATTTTCTTATTTTTCTACCAAGCATATTTTGATTTTGGAGGAATAAAAAGTAAAAATCACTATCGACCCAAATAATTTTTTTTTCCTGTTGGGTTTCCACCTACCTTTAAGACATAGTCTGTGCAGGGATCTTTTCTTTTTTTGGGGGGGGAGGGGGATCTTTTCTTCATTGGATATTTAGCGCGTGCTTCTCTAGTGCAAAATATCGCGGAGGATAAAAATACTTGTACACGGAGCAGTCTCCACGGCTAATTTGGAATAGGCAGTGGGTCAGATAGGCTCCACTTGTTAGATTTGTGACCTGACTCTAATTAGTTAAATTATCTGAGTGCATTTCTTTCTTTGTAAAAGGGACTTGTCATGTCTGTCTCGCAAAGGGCCGTGAGAATTAAGGCTAATATCTGTTTCTGTGAGTCTGATGCCGTGTCTGGAATACAGTGAGTACACTTAGAACAATAACTGTTACTTCCCTTCCTGAATGTTTTGCATCCTTTCTGTCTCCCTAGACAATGTCATTGATTTCTGCTTGTTCCCTTATGCCATCTCGCCCCCTCTGCACCTTTCCCCATGGTCATCCTATAGTTTTCACTGTTGGAGTAATCGACGGCCATAGGCAGCTTCATCTTGGAGAGAAAAATTCTCTTTCTCACTCATATTCTACTTTGCCATTGGCTTCATTCGTTCAAAAATACTTAGGGGGATCAGCGGTTAAGCACCTGCCTTCAGCCCAGGGGGTGATCCTGGGGTCCCGGGATCGAGTCCCACATCGGGCTCCCTGCATGGAGCCTGCTTTTCCCTCTGCCTGTGTCTCTGCCTCTCTCCCTCTCTGTGTCTCCCCCACCCTTGTCTCTCGTGAATAAATAAATAAAATCTTAAAAAAAATACTTAGGGAGGCTTCGCTATGTTCCAAGCACTCTTCTGATGGGTGCCGAGTTCTCTGGAGCTGTCTTCGAACTCAATTAAAAAGGTGTCCCAGCCACTGTCCACTAAGTGTATACTCTGCGCCAGGTTTATTCTAGCGGTGGGACAACTACGGGGGACAAGGAACCTTTGCCCCTGTGAAGCTGAAACACTTTAATTAGCAAAGACCAACTGACCAATTAACAGCCAACTCTAAACTATGCCATGAAGCATAGTGGGGATTTTGGAGGCAAGTAAAGCAGGGGGAAGGCACTGCAGGGCTGGTGCGTGAAAACATGACTCTGGGGCAGAAAGCAGAGGGGAGAGAGAGAGTGAGCATCAGGGAGCATCTGCAAGAAGGGAGGCTGCTGGCGGTGGGGAGGCCCCGTGCCATGACCAAATGCAAGGACATGGTTGTCATGGGGCAGCAGAGGCTGCTGGGCAAGGAGGGTACATAGGGAGCATGGTGAGGGGACGAGGGAGTGGGGCCAGTTCCCCCCGGGCCTTACAAGCCTTACCTTGAGCACTCTTCATTCCGTGAGAAATGAGGGGCAGAGGAGGGGCATTTCTACCATTTATCTCCTAGGGAGCCCTGTGGCTGCCTGGCGGAGGAGGCTCTGCAAGAGGCAGGCCTGGATGCGGGGAGGTGACTATCCAGGATCAGAGCTGGCTTGGACTGCTTCAGGAGTGCTGGAGGAGGTGCGACGGGGGCAGGTCCTGAATGTCCTTTGGAGGGGGAGCCACTAGGGTTTGCTGACAATTGTATATGGAGGTTGGGAGAAAGACAGAAGGCAGGTGTGACTTCAAGGGTTTTAGTTTGAGCAACTGGAGAACATCCCTTGCAAGGTGTAGACGGTGGTGTGGCAGCAAGGCATTGGACAAGGAAGGCTACGTGAATTGCCAGTGGTCGGTGGGGGGTGGGGTGGGGGGGTGTCAGGGACACTTCTCCAGGAAGTAGTAGTTCCTGGGACCTACAGGATGAGTGACAGGTAGCTGGGGGGAGTGTCCTCACCGGTGGTGTAGGTGAGGGGAGGCCGTTGGAGGACACAGAATGGGGCTTTATCACCCATCTGACTGCAGAGTAGACTCCACGGGAGGACCCACCTAGCTTCTTCGCTTGTGTCTCCTCTACTGATGCCTCGTGTTTGCCCAGGTCCGCACAGGCCAGAGGTCTTTTGTTTGTTTGCTTCTCATTCAGCAAAATTGCAGTTTGGATTTCTGCTTATGAACCTGGCTTATTAAAAAAAAATAGTAACTTTTACCTTGAGAAATTTAAAAAAGAAGAAAACAACCAAGTTCAAAGACCAATGAAATCGTCGTATGCCCCTCGTGCAGAATCAACACCTAATAACCATATTGGTGTCCGGTCTTTTATTTTTTTAATTTTAAAATTGGTATTATTATTATTATTATTTTTTAGATTTTTTAAAAATTGAAGTCAGGTGAAACATACAGACCTCTAGTAGTTTCAGGTGTACAAAATAATGATTCAGCAATTCTATACATACTCAGTCCTCGTCAAGATAAGTGTACACTTCATCCCCTTGGTCTCTTGGTCTGCTTTGCCCACTGCCCCCTCCATCTCTTCCTGGCAACCACCAGCCTGTTCTCTGTCTTTAGATTTGTTTTTTGCTTTATCTTTGTTTGTTTTGTTTCTTACATTGATTTCCTGTTTCATTCTTTATTGACTTTATTTATTGACTATAGGATTTGAGAGTATACCTCTTTTTTTTTCCCTCTGCTTGTCACACGTAGCATCCATTCCATTCCTCCATGGACATTTGCATTTAATATTTTTGTTGTTGGGATTCTGTTACTGTTATTCACAGCTGAGTATGGGGTAGACTGTTTGTATTTTTCCTTCCCTGTATACTTTTGCTTCCTGTGAACCTAATAATGTTGTTCTTGTTTGTTTTTGCTGCATCTCACGTAGCAGTGGTCTTGCGGGACCTCCTTCCACCACTATCTGTAGAGTTCCTTTCTTTCCCTCCTCCTGCATGCACCTGTGTCCTTGAGCCTCCTGTCCTCTGCGTGTAGCTGTGTCCTTGAGCCTCCTGTCCTCTTTGTTGTTATTACTCCCTCATTTAGATACTGCTCATCCTTAGTAGCGTGGTGAGAAAGATGCATGAACAACACCTTCATATACTTTCTATGCTTTATTCCAGCCCCACAGTTGTTGCAGTTGTTTGGGTGCTTCTTTGCTCTCGTTCTGCTGGGGGCTCTGTGAGGACAGGGACTCTCATACTCATCTTTGTGGTCCCTTGGGACCAAGCCTAACTAAACAATTAAATGTAAGAACAGGTTGGTGAGATTTATAGTGTGTACACGTGGTCTATCAATAGCATATGTTTGAAAACAAATTGTGAAACTTAAACGATCATTGAGGTATTTCCAAATACCTTGTACACGTGGTATCATGTTGACCAACTATAGGGATATATTTGAGCTTTTTAGTATTCATGTGGATGTTTGATTTTTTTTAAAGACTTTATTTATTTTGAGAGAGAGAACGAGAGAGTACAAGCAAGGGCAGCAGCAGAGGGAGCAGGGGAAGCAGGCTCCCCACTGAACAGGGAGCCCAATGTGGGGCTGGATCCCAGGACCCCAGGATCATGACCTGAGCCCACCGCAGACGCTTAACTGACTGAGCCACCCAGGTGCTCCAGGATGTTTGATGCTTAACAATCACCTAGACCCACTGTCAAATTTTATTTAGGAGCTGATAATTTCCATTTAGGTCCACCCAATATGTATCTAATATATCTACATATATCTATATATAAAGTTAAAAAATAAAAATAAATTATATAAAATAAACAAATGCAATTATGTATATGCAATTATATATAAAATACAAATATAAAATCTCTTATATAAAATGTACATCATAAAACATAATTATAATGTGATATAAAATATGTAAAATATATGCAATGATATATACATATATATAAGAGTCAGTGCCATTTTTGTCAGTTTTTTCCTATGTTTTATTGTGGTAAAATACATATATAACAAAATTTGTATCGAGAGTACTTTGAAGATTGGTCTTTAATGTAGAATTTTGTGAATCTGTGACTATCTGCGTCTGATAGGACTAATGGGGAACTCAGCCTGAAATTTGCAGGGCAATAATGAGAAAATGATCTGTGCTTGTAAGGGTTTGGGTGGTTTTTGGGATGTGAAGTCACTGTAGATCTGTGTTGTATAACGTGATTGCATATGGTTAAGATAGGATACTACTAGATGACAGTTAAAGCAATTGTATATATTATATGTGATAAGCCGATTCAAATTGTAATAATCAAAAATTATTGGGCAGTTGGTATTTGCTGGCAGTGTTTAATATACATTTAGTTTTCTTTAAGAAAAATAAGTTCTAAAAAAAAAAAGAAAAATAAGTTCTGATAAAAATAACTAATTAAATACTACTATTTCTCCCCCACGCCCCCTTTTTTTGTTTTTAAATTTTTTTATATATTCATGAGAGAGAGAGAGAGAGAGAGGCAGAGACACAGGCAGAGGGAGAAGAAGGCTCCCTGCGGGTAAGCCCCACACAGGACTTGATTCCAGGACCCCGGGGTCACGACCTGAGCCGAAGGCAGACGCTCAACCACTGAGCCACCAGGTGCCGAATCCCCCTTTTTAAATATATGAGATATAGAGAGGTTAGGCAAAGTCCAAAATTACATAATTTTAACTGTTCAGGCGAGGAGTTGACCCAAAGCAGTCTGACTCTAGAAACTAGACTTCTAACTGCTAAGACACTGCTGTCCCTATTGGAGTCAATCCTTGCAGTTTTAGAGTGAGAACTTGATTTAGATTTATTTATTTATTTATTATTTATTTATTTATTTAATTTATTTATTTATTTTAATTTTTTTAGATTTAGAAGATTTAGAGTTGGGCTTATAACTCAGCTACGTCACTTATCAACTTTTTAAACCTGGCTTCAATCCACATGACCTCATGCTAAAGAAATAGGGATAAATAGTATCGATTTGTGTTGAAAATTCCATGTGACAGTAAAGGATAGCACGTTTTTTTCCATTATGGCTTTGAAATTCATCTCGGAATAAGGGATACTGTCTCATACCTGAGGACTAGGACATTTAGGAAAATAGTATTTGTCATAGTCATTGACCATCAAAATCAGGAGAGCACCGTGTCCCTTTAAAACCAGCATATATTAACTTTTCTCAGGAGTTGAGAGATGTATGATTCACAGACACCCAATTAACAGTCTAACAGGACAGGAACAGTTACAAAATTAATTACCTATGATTATCACACAAAAGGAGGTGATTACATTACCTGAGTGACAAAAAGAAGAGTATTCAGTGAAGACAAAAAAGCACCAGCAGTATAAACTGATAAAAACAAGGTTACCCCTGGTTCAAATAGAAATAGCACACTTTAGTTTTCTGTTTTCACTGTAACATTAAAATAATGCATTTTCCATTTTCTTAAGCATCAGCGCATCTTTTCAAGGAACACAGAGTTGTCATTAAACCTTTGTTTTGCTTTTTTCTCACTACATTTTATAAACATCCATCACTAGAGAAAAGTATAAAAGAAACACTCTAGTGGCTTTGAAGGTGGTAGACACTGATGGGCAATGGCATCACATCAGAGACATAATTAATATCTTCCCAACTTCTCTCCTTTTGGATTCAACTGAAAAACCCTTCCCCCCTCCAGGCTTTGTCTAGCTGCCTTGATTGTTAGGTGCCTCATAAAATAATGCTCTCAGAGCACGCCTACTTCCAGAGGAGGTAAAAAATCACAGAATTTTCCTCATCTAATGTTTGGCCCATGGACTCAAAGCTTGGCCTATAACCCTGCGCCATGTTGGCTTAGTCAATGCTCCATCCAGTGCCTGGCATTTCCAATGCTCTAAAATATTAGTTCTGTCTTTGAGACTTCATCCTAATTCAATGTATATCCTTTTCTCTTGTCTTGTTCTTCTTTTCCCCACTAACCTCCAGACCATCTCCTTGAGCACTCTTAATACTCTTCAAAAAAGCAAAAAGGAGAAAATAAATCATGAAAAGCTTTCATCTCTAGACACTGCCTCATCACTGACACAACACCTTCCTTGAAAACATGTCACCTCTGAGCAATTTTCTCATCACTATATTGCATTTACCAAGGGTCAGTCATGGTAAGAACTCTATCATTGCTGTCAGCATTTTATATTTTATTTTGTAAGTCTAGTAGTCCAGAGGTTTTTTTCCTTTAGAATTTTTTCTCTATAAGTAAAGTGCATTGTCGCTTGGTGGCCCATGTGACTTGGTGATTTTTTTCATTGAGTACCTAGTGATATTTGAAGGTGAATAGAGATGGAATTCAGACTAGCAGCAAAGTTGTACAGTTAAAAAGTAATTAGGGGAAAAAAAAAAAACACATTTCTTTGCTCCCTGTTTAGCAAAGGAGGAACAAAAGTTGTCCGTATTTGGTTTTGCCACTTTATTCACTCTCATTCTCTCTTGAGCTTGCTTGCATCAGGTTTTTGTCCATTTCACTCCAATTAAACAACTCTTGTCAGATCACTAATGACTTCTGACATCACCAGAGTCAATATTCAGTAGTTCTTAGTCTTCATTTTACCTGAACTTCTTGGCCTTCGGCACAAATAATTCCTGAAATAATTCCTGAAACTTCCTTGGCCTGGCTTTTGGGTCACCACCGAGATCTTTGTAAATGGACCCCTTTTGGACCTCATTCTTGTATACCAGATCCACTTGTCCAAGTGCCTACCTAACTTTTCTACTTAGAGAACTCACGGCTTTCTCAAAGTTTCTCCTCTACTATGTCCCTCATCTTGCTCACAAACCTCAGAGTCTCATTTTTAAGTGTACCCTTACCCTAGCAAATGCTGTTGTGCCTGTCTGCAAAATCTAGTTTTTGAATGTGTTCTCTGATCATTACCTCCACCACACTCCTTGGTCCAAGCCAATGTCATTTCTTATGGAAGACTCCAGTCACTTCCTAACTGGTCCTATTCCTCTTTCTTCACCCACAACCCACTTCCACCTACCCAGTCTCTTCTCCTAGCGACCAGAGTGATCCTTTAAAAGTAGAAGTCACATTTTTACTCCCTGATTCAAAAATATTATTACGGCTTCCTCGGAATCAACTCCAACTCCTAACAATGACTTAAAAGGCCCCATGTGATCTGACTACCCTCCTGACCTAATTTGTAACACTCTTTGTTGTTCATTTTGTTTCAAACACATCAGACTCATTCACATCTCAAAGCCTTTGTATTTGTTGTTCTTTCTGCTGGAATGCTCTCTACTCAATTATTCAGAGGGCCCACTCTCTTACTTCATTTAGATCCCTGCTCAAACATCACTTCCCTATCTAAAATAGCATCTACTTATCCTTCTCTATCCCCTTGGCAGCTTTAATTATCTTCACAGTATTTATTAATGCTTGATGCTGTATGATACTTTCTAATATGTTTGATGGTTGCTTATTTCCCCCAATTCAATGTAAGTTCCATGGCAGCAAAGATTTTATTGCATTCACTGCATCCTCTGTGCCTAGAATAAGGTCTTGCAACAGAGGAGGTACTAAATAAGTACTTCTTGAATGAATAGATGGAGAAATTTACAGAAAACTAGAAATGGTGACAATGTCACATAATTATACTTAAAGTGCCAAAAAAGTATTAGTGTTTTCATTTAACAAACCTATTCTGAGTGTCTATTATGTGCCTGACACTGTGCTGAGTATTATGGCTATAAAGATGTGTGGAAAAGGATTCTTGTCTTCTGAGTCCTCTTAGATTTCAGGGTGGCAAACATTATACTTACGTATCAATCACTTAAGAACCAGGGACACAGTGTGTCCCATCGAAGTTTCTTACCCTGGCTTTTCAGTTTTGTCCCTTTAGTCCTACTAGGATGATAGATCTTCAAAGTAGATTGGTCAACTCATAGTCAACCAGGAGGAAATTAGCCATTTTATTTTGCTTTCACATGAAAGCAATTCCACTTGAAGTTCCACTTGTGATTCCATTTAGTGTAGAGGCAGTGTTTCAAAAAATAAAACCTTTGGGTTTATATCTGGGTTGTTTCAATGGTTTAGATAATCTTAACATTTGATTTATTTATAAACATTTTCTTTGGAAATATGTTTATCCATATCAATTTACTAATCCATTTACTCTGCTATCATAGGGTTAGTAGGTGTCAAGATATTCATCTCAAATAAAGATGAAAAAAAATGGTCAAGCAAAATGCTTCCATATAACCTCTACATGAGGATAGTTTATATAACTGTCACACCCACTGTCTTAGTCATCTTGGGCTATTATAACAAGATATCAGTCTGGATGGTTTAAAAAACAAATTTATTTCTCATAGTACTAGAGGCTGAGAAGTTCAAGATCAAGATAATATGTGCTTTAGTTCCTTGTAAGGACTCTTCCTGTCTTGCAGATGTCCATCTTCTCACTATGTCCTCACAGGGCATTTGTTTAATATATGCAGACTAGGGAGTGGGTGGGTGGGGGTAGAGAGAGAGAGAAAGCAAGAGAGAGGAGAGACATCTTCCTCTTCTTGTAAGGTCACTAATCCCATCACAAAGACCGTAATGTTATGACTTAATTTCACCTTAATTACCTTCTAAAGGTCCCATCGCCAAACACCATCACATTGGGAGTTAAGCACTCAACATAAAGACTTACTGACTTTTGGAGGGACACAAACATTTAGTCCATAACATCACCTAGCAGAATAAATAATGTTTATTGTATTAAGTAGGAATTATAGGTGTGCTGGTTGATGGGAATAGAGCAGGACGACAGGATCCGAAGAGCCAAGAATTGCTGGGAATAGGGAGTGAGAGATCTGTCCAGCCTCCATAGGTACAGAGCCCAAGGAAATGGTTCTAGAATAGTCTAGCACAGGAAGTCATGGTAAGGCAGAGGGTAAGAATTCAGAGAGAGAGGGAGAGAGAAGATACCAGCAGAGAAGAGAAAAATTACTGTGTTCTTGAATCAAAGGTAATTAGCACCTGGAGCAACATGTCTTGTATATGCATCTTAACTTGCAAGCAGAGAAGCCTGTCCTTCAAGTGGCCAGTTAGGTTCCTGAGAGTGGAAGCTAGTGAGTCACAGAAAGGATGAGTTGTGTAATACACTGTCCAGAGAGGGGTTCTGGGAACAGAAGTAAGGGCAAAAATGGACAATTCTTCTCTGAACTATAGTTGACTATAAAACAATTTATTATGTTTTCAAGCATACTCTCAAATTCCATCAGCGTCTCAAACGTTCCGGCCATTAACTCTTAGTCCAAAACTATTTTGTGAAGGAAAACACTATGCTAAAGACCCAGGAATGAGGAGAAGGAGAGGGTTTATGATGCGTCCCCTCTTTTCTTATTTCTTTTGACTTATTAATAAACTATAGAGAAAATTGGTCTCATCTTTGTCTGCTCTACAACTCCTGCCGATTAGGAATGTGGTTTTAAGCAAACTATTAATTTTAACACAATTATATTTCAATAAAGCATTCTTGATTTCCTATGGAGTTTACTTCAGTGGGGGGTTTACTTGAATTAAAAATAGTTTTGTGGCACCATTTGTCACACTTTATAATAGACTAAATTATACGATATAATGCAAACAGAGTGAGAAAGATCTTAAAAGTAATTTATCCACTCTAGGTTTGAGTTTCTTTTGCAGTATCCTTATCATATTTTTCCCCATCGTGTGCTTGAACACTTCCAGTACTAGAGAACTCAGCTTTCTTAAAAGACGGATCCTTTCATTTTGTTGGACAATCCTGAATTTTTACAAAGTTCTTTTTTATAAAAAAGAGCCGAGCCAAAATTGATCTGGAGCATTCACCTAAAGACAATCCTATATCATGGTGGAAGTACTAGCATCACTCGAGGTGCTAATTCTGATATTGTCTTCTCCTATGCTCTTTTCCTCCAATTTCACACTTTTCCTGTATTTTTGTTTATTATTTTATTTACCAGACTTTTGAGTTAAAGAAAAAACAAAATGGAATTTTTGGACTATTTAGAAATGAGTGATACCGATGATTCCATATCAAAAATTACAAGCTATACTCTAGGAGTTATGTGGGTGAGGGGGAGGCTTAAATGTATTTATTTTTAAAAAGTACAGATCAAAAATACAGGAGTTAAGTATTAGACTCAGGAAGCTTGATAAAATAAAATATATTTGTGACTAGAACACAGAAATGAATGAAGATAAAAACCTAAATTAGTGAAATATAAAGCAAAATAAATATTAGATTTGATCAATAATATCTTAGCTTTTAAAAAAATCAATACTATGGGAGGGGAAAGCTTTTGCAGGTGTCTTACAAGATAATGAGGCTATGTCAGAGACAAAACACAAAAAACACTAGGATAAAGACCAATAAGAGTTAGTATATTATATGATTGGATGAACAATTAAAGAATAAATTAAATAATCAAATATATAATACTTTAATAAATAGTAAGGCTTCATGAACTTTAGTTAACCATCACATCAAAGATGTGTTATGTTATTTGAAGTCTATCACACTTAGAAGAGCATTGGAAAATATGGAAAACTGGCTAACATAGTCTCTGTGCATTACATAATCCTGATATAAAGTCTCAATAAGGGTAGTTCAATTAAAGACCAAGATGACTTATTCTTATAGAGGAAGAAATATTACATAAAATAAATGCAGCAGTATATTAAATGATTTACAAAATACGACCAAGTGGAATATATTTCTAGAACACAGAATTATTGAACATGTGTAATATACTATCCACATTGACAGAATAAAGAATGACAAACATGTTGGTAAAAGGAAATAAAGGGATAAATGTTAAAAAACAAACAATAAAACCTTCTACAAGTAATATTTTTATTTACTGTGCAGAGAGAGATACAACTTTGTAAGGAGACAGAAAGGAAAATACTCATAGATGTATGTAAGCACAACTTAAGACCACTAATCATCAGGGAAATGCAAGTAAAAACCACAATGAAATATCACTTTACATGGATCAGATTGGCTACTCTAAAAAAGAGAAATAATAACGAGTGTTGACGAGAATGTGGAGAAAAGGGAATTCTTCTGACCTGTTGTTGGTGGGAATGTAAATTGGTGCAGCAACTGTGGAAAACAGTACTGAGGATTCTCAAATAGTTAAAAATAGAACTCCCATTCCGTTCAGCGATTCTACTTCTGGGTATTATCCAAAGAAAACAAAAACACTAATTCAAAGAGATATATGCACCCCTATGTTTATTGCAGCATTACTGACAATCGCCAAGATATGGAAGCAATCTAAGTGTCCATCAATAGACGAATGGATAAAGAAGACGCGATATATACTTGATGGAACATTATTCAGTCACAAAAATAGAGAAATCTTGCCATTTGTGACAACATGGATGGACCTTGAGACCATTATGCTAAATGAAGTGAGTCAGAAAAAGACAAACCCTCTATGAATTGTAATTATATGTGGAATCTAAAAAACCAAACAGGAAACTAGCAAAACAGAAACAGACTCATAGACACAGGAAACGAACTGTCGGTTACAAGAGCAGGGGGGAGTTGCATGGTGGGCAAAATAGGTGAAGGGGATTTAAGAAGTATAAATAAGCTATGAAATAAATGAGTCATGAGAATGTAATGTACAGCATAGGGAGTACGGTCGATAATATTGTAATAACTTTGTATGATGACAGATGGTAACTAGACTTATCATGGAGACCATTTCATGATCTATAAAAGTACTGAATCACATTGCTGTACACCTGAAACTAATGGGATATAGTATGTCAATTATAATTCAATAATAATAATAATTTAAAAAGCAGTGTGTTGTATATGTTGGCCTTGGATTCAGTGATTTTGCTAAATTTACTCAATAATTTTGAAATTACCTTTTGGTGGTTTTAGATATTTATGTACATCACCATATCACCTGTGATAAAGCAGTATTATTTTTTTTCTTCTGCATAACACAGAATTAAATCTCTTGTAAGGGTTGAGTAACAGATAAGGAGAAGGCATTTTTCTAACATATACAGCAGGCAAAGGTTAGTATCCATCATATATAAAGAACACTTATGAATCCATAAGAAAAAAATTACCCAAATTGGTTAGCAGGGAATTTATATGGAATCAAATAATACATATGTATAATAAACATTTCAGAAGTTGCTCAAGCTTAGTGGAAACCAAGGAAATGTAAAAGTAAATTAAAGTAGGTATACTTTCTCATCCATCATAGTCCTAGAGTTAAATTTATCAAAACCTTAGTATAATGATAGTTTTTTGTGCTGTTGGTATGTGTGTGGGTATATATATGTATATGTGCATATATATATATATATATATATATATATATATAAATGCTTATATGTTCTTCACCTAGAAATCCCATCTCCAGAAATCTATTGTGCAAAAATATTTCCATGTGTAATAAACATTACAGCATTGGTTGCAGTAGTAAAACGTAAAGCACAACAAAAAGGTGAGTGATTAAATAAATTCTGATTCTTCCATACTATGAAAAATGATGTAATTACTAAAAATAGATGGAGAGGGCTGGTGGAGAGATAGATGGAATAGTAACAACCACTATGCAAGGATATAGTAAGCATGTTATGTTCACATCAATGTTGAGTATATAGGAAAGTGTAGACAAAATAACTGGAAGGACACCCATGGTGACAGCAAATATTCAGTGCATCCTTACATGTACTATTGATTGTTTTAAGGTGCTGGACATATGGCTCTGACAAAACACTATTTTATTTACCTGTATAGTGTTGGATTGGATAGTGAAGAGGGACTTCCACTGTTATTCTATATGTTATTATATTGTTTGAATTTCTTCTTGCCAGGTATGTAATAATATGTCACGTTAGGGGCCCTTGAGTGGCTCAGTGGTTGAGCATCTGCCTTTGGCTCAGGGTATGATCCCAGGGTCCTGGGATCGAGTCCCGCATCAGGCTTCCCGCAGGAAAGCCTCGTTGACTTGCACAGCAGGCCTGCTTCTCCCTCTGCCTGTATCTCTGCCTCTGTGTGTGTTTCTCTCGTGAATAAATAAATAAAATCTTAAAAAAATATATGCCACTTTCATGAGGCTAAAATACAAGATAAAAAGAGAAAAAACAGGGATGCCTGGGTGGCTCAGCAGTTAAGTGTCTGCCTTCTACCCAGGGCTTGATCCTGGAGACCCGGGATCAAGTCCCACATCGGCTCCCTGAATGGAGCCTGCTTCTCTCTGTCTATGTCTCTGCCTCTCTCTCTGTGTTTCTCATGATTAATAAATAAAATTTTAAAAAAGGAGAGAGAAAAAACAAGTCCTTGTCCATTTGAATCTTATCTCATTCTATTGGTATGAAATCAAATTGAACTATTTTGATAAGTATGTATTTAGATACTTTTGCATTCACATTTCCTGATCTATCTACCAGCAAGGGACTAAAATAGTGTTTATACATATACTGAAATTTTTAGGGTTAATATGTAGTTTGCTTTCATATATATTATGAAGGGAAACAATTTGAGACACGTCCAGAAATCACTATCTGAAGGGCCATATGATGTTAGGAAACTTCAAAGAAATTTTCCATTTCTTTAGTTAGGGCATATATGGAGGCAAAAAAATGCGTTTTGTGGGTGATACTTTAATTTGAGAAGGAAGAAAGAGCTTGTACAAGTAATTTGAAATAAATCATTTTAAGCAGATGCATATTCATTCAAAACAAGTAATTATACCTGTGTTTATACAACATTTATAATTTATCTAGTTTCTTTCAAAATGATGTTCTCTATCTCAGTTAGAGTTATCTCAGAGTTAGTTTTACAGCCTATATTCCACAGACTATGGTGTGAGGGAAAATAGAAGCACTTCCACGGCCTTTCCCCTTCCTCGTGTCAGTCTTTATTAATCAGAATTGTTGGAGGAGGTATAAATACCTCTCAAGGAACAGGGGAGTTCTTCTCTGTCCATATTGAATTTGAGGTGGTCAATTTAGTAGGATCCAGAACTCAGGAAAGTGGCCAACAGGTGATACGACAGGTTAGGAGTCTCAGGTACCAAAATGGTAGCTGAAGCCGGGATGTGACTACAGTGTAGCCGAGGAGGTACCTGTAGGGAACAAGATAGGCTGAGGACAGCAGCAGGAAGGCAGGAGGAGGCACATCCAGGAAGAGAGACCAGATCAGGGAAAAGGGGTGTCACCAGCAACGGGAAGAAACATCCAACTTGCTGTTCACCCACACTTACCTTCTAGATTCTTTCCTTGACCTCTGAGTCATTACTTAGATATTAAGAAGGTTCCGGATGCAACTGTGCCAGTCATAGAACCGAGTCTCACCATTGGTTTATGGGTTTTGCTTAGAAAAATATTTTATGATTCTGTAGACTACTTGGCCAA
Organism: Vulpes vulpes; assembly: GCF_048418805.1. NCBI lineage: Eukaryota > Metazoa > Chordata > Mammalia > Carnivora > Canidae > Vulpes > Vulpes vulpes. Next base: position 42,044,471 of record NC_132792.1, on the reverse strand, counting down.
TTTGATTGCAACTGAAAATTGAAGAGGTTTAATTTAGCTGTTTATGTAGTCATTCGAGTGTCCTACTTTTCTGTGATTTTTTTTAATCTTTTAAGGATTCATGACAACTGGCATCTATCATATCTTCTAGCCAAGTCTGCTCATTGTATACACATATCCTTCATTAATACAGATTTGTGCTTTATTTGGTTGATGTCGACATTGGTTTGTAGAATATGCTTCCGAAGGAGATAAAAAAAAAAACCTTAACTTTAGTTACATTGTTAACATTGATAAAACTAAATCAATAAAAGCACTAACATGTCTCATAGGCTGTGCTGACTTTTATAAATGAGAAGGAATTGGAAATTCAGATATACTTCAGAATGGTAGGGTTTTTGGAATAATTCAGTTTTTAGAAGTAATTCAATTTTTTTTTCCAGAAAAGTAGGGTTATACTTTCTTTAGGGCTGATTTATGTGTTTTCAACAGAAATGATCAAATTAATCAAATGCTAAGTTTACTCTTTTCTTCATGCTACATAGATTCAGTTGGTCTACAAAGGTTGTTTGGTTGAATTTACACCAGTTTAGCAATGTGTGCATTAAAGCTGCATTTGCCCCGAATAAAGAGCTGATTTCTCAGGCCCCCAAACACACCAGGAGTTAAATACCACTTATCCAGTCAAATAAGAGGTATTTTTGAAGCATTACAAAAGGAGAGAATAGACAAATATTATGGTCCAGTGATTCTGATAAATACAAACGATCCAAAACCTTCAATCCAAGAATCGAGTATAAGCAATGCCCAGTTTTCCTGAACTCCCTGGAGAAGAAATAATGGAAATAATTGCAAAGCTGGAGAAAAGCTTAGCAAATAAGGGTCTAGCTAGGTTTCCTGTACAAGGCCTGGCAAAGGAAAAAAAAAATTGCAGAACCTCACACACGGTGTAGGTGAGCGCTGGAAGTTCCGATTGCTTATCTGCGCTCTCCAACCTTTGGCTACGTGCCCACCTTCAGGGCAGACCCTGTCATCCTTGGCATGAAACAGAATGAGGTGATCTGAACCTAGGAGTCTATTTCTTCCCTAGATGCATGTGTACGGTTCCTATTAATTTTAATGAGAATTATGTTTGCACATTGAGGCAAGATAAATCCCTTTGGGAGGAATCTTGCCCTTGGATGCATACGCGTAATTTCCATTAAAGGGACAAAACCCCAGGGGACCCATACATGGGCGCCTGAGGGCAAGCTTTGACCCTCTGCATAAAAAACGCTGCACAAATCACCAGGTCATCTTAAACTTGTAGATGCCAAAAACGTAAGAGGTAAGCGAGCATTTATTTAAGCCAGAGTTTTCTATTTGGTTGTTGTGGATCCCTCAGACAATTACCTTCACCGGGTGATAATGTAGGGAAGAAACGACTACCAAGCACCAGACTCTAGTCATAATTAGGATATTGTTAAAGAACAGTAACCAGTATAAGGGGAACAGCATTGTTACTCGTTTTAGAGCAAGAATACAGCCGAAATGAAAGACACAATGAAAATTGCGTTAATGAAGAAAGTAACCTACTTCACAGCCTCTTGCCTCCGAAAGACGTCGAAGATTATGGACAATTTAAATCTTTTCATCAGTGAATCCGGTGTGAAAACTTTTTAAGTGGCCCTAATATATAATGAATAATCTCAGGGCAGGGATCTGTTTGAAGGAGATATGATTGATGGTCTATCATTCCTAATTCACTGTTTATACTGGTAGCGAGCCTACTGGGAAAATGCCTCATTCATCAGGGTATTAGTGAATTCAACCAACGTATGGCACCTTCATTTTAACAAACTAAAGGAGAAAAGCTAAATGGAGGAAATTGACAACCATCTCTGATTCTATGATAATGCAATTAGGCTGCTCCTCTCCAGAGCTTTTGCTAATTCACAAAACAGCTTCAGTCGGCAGGTCATAAATATATGATCATTTTTCACACTTTGAAAAGTAATGATGCCTTGACATGAATCAATAAATCTTGGTGAAGTCCTTTATACTTTTTATGTTCAGCATGCAAGTCAGTTTTAAAACTCATGTGTATTAAATCTGACTTGCTATCCAGCCTGTGTTTACATAATCTAATTTAACAAAGTCTCAAATAAACGTGTAAATGAAGTGTTTATAGTAAGCACAAGGAAAGTTTCCCTTTCATTGAGAAAGTGTGATATGGTGCATCAAACTATTTTAATTTGCACCCTGAAATACCCATATTTGCAAATGTGCTACATACAGAGAGCTGTTGCTCTTAAAATTTGGTAGTTTCTATATTGAGCTTTGCATGTTATGCTCAATAGATGAATAAAAAAAAATTCTACTGCATATGACACAGTGTGTAATACATTATTTATCTAAAATGGATCCATTGCAAAACATCCAGAAACGTTAATAAACTATCTTCCAGGCCGCAAAAAAAAGTGTTTGCTCATCTTTCTAAAACAATTGCATAAAAATATGTGGCAAACATATATACATGTATTAAGTAGCAAATACACACAGCAGCACAACATTTTTCTAACAATCATAGTTCTGCATGCTCTACGGGGAATAGGAAGATGGACAGGCTAATGAATACAGCAGGTAGCAAGCAGTTGAGGTTTGCTTAAGAATGAATTATCAAACAGCTACAAATTGCCAATTTAAAGAGGTTATACTGTACAGTACATAGCATTTTATTTTTTATTCCTGGAATGGTTGACAATTTTCCTGGATGAAAACTGAAATGATACTAAATCATAAATGTACCTGCTGTGCTGTCATTCCCATTAAAGTCCCCCTTTGTTTTGTTTATTCACTGCTCATGGTTGCAAAAAAAATGATGTGCTTTACAACTGGGGTGGACAAAGCAGCACTTTCATCAAACACCTGGGTGACAATATATTTTTAAATTAAAAATAAAACAATCGGTGCTTGGCTCATGAGTCTTTCACAGTCATTTGGAATTGTTGATGAAAATAAATATTGCATAGAAAATTGTTTCTGAAGTGTTCATGCCTTCTGCTTCATCTCCATTATTTGGTGTTTGCCATGATGAGTAATTGATAGGATATACTATCTATAAATAGACCGCGTCTTCACAATACAACATGAGGGGGTGATGTGACATCGATCCCCCTGATTGAAATTTCCATTTTGTCTTGTGCTCGGTAAATCTAGCCTTAAGCAGACATATTCCCTACAGGCTCTATCATACAGAGCAAAAGTGGGCCACAGTTGACACACATTACAGGTTCTTAAAAACTTGAATTTTTAAAAACCAGATCATCAGATCACAAACACTCTCAGGGTAGTTTGGGGAAGCTATCCCGAGAACCCCCTTCAGATGTTCACAGACACCAATTGGTACTTGACAGCTAGTATTACGGGGAGATTTAACATCCTTCAGATCCACGCACAACACGTTGAGCTCCCTTACATTTCTCGTTAGAGTGGATCCTGGTCTGATCTGGGGTGAAATATGCAGTTTCCTCCAAAATAACCACCTTTACTTCAAAACAGGCTGTGAAAAGCGATGTGAAACAACATCTAAAATTATTGGACTGAATCCTGTGTCCTGCCCCCTAATTCTGATCGTGAGTCTGCTGGAGGCCTGGCATCCATTTTATGAAGGTTCTTGCAAGGAAAATATTTGGATTAATGATATAATTTAGTGACAATTTCGTGACAGTAGGTCTAACCTCAGCTGAGTGACAATAGAATTGAAAAAGTCAACCAGTGGGAGAGAAGCCACTGTGGCTGTTGGGGCAGCAGCAGGGAGGCTGCAGGGGTCACTCTGATTGGCATTGTCACTTTCCCCATTCATCAAGCAAGGCCAGACTTCCCGAATCATTTACCAGATGGGGCAGCTCGTCAGTTTAAACACCTGATATGAAGCCATCCGTCATCTGATAACATGATCGTTGGGCTGCAGCTGGCTGGGTGCTCTGCAGCCCGAGTGCACATGTGATGGACTGAAGCCAGGGAGGCAGGCTTAGGCGGGTTGCCCTCCCTTGATAGGATTTGCAGTCCTCCACTGGACCATGGAACAGGTGGAGGCTGAGAGAGAATGAAAAGATTACCATGTGTTGCAGGGATTAGAGCCTTACATACTCACCACTCCACTTGAATACCAATCAAAGCCAGACGACCAAACTTGAGTCAGACCAACTTCAGGCCTGGCCATGCAACAGAGAATCAGAAGAGATGCAGCAAAAAGAAAAAAAAAAAAACAAACCAAAAAACAAAAAACCAAACCAAAACAAAACAAAGCAAAAAACAAAACCGGGAAGCCCTGGTTTCCTGCAGTTCAGAACAACTTTTAACATTTGTAACCTGCCTCAGTTTTTTCCAAACCAATTGGCTAGAGATGAGACTGGTCTCTCAAATTCAACTCTCTCTCTCTCTTTTTTTTTTCTTTCTTTCTTTTTTATTTTTTTAAATAAACAAAGCATCTTAAGCATTTTTAAAAGAGAGAGGGAAAAGAGTAATCTCTAGGGAATCATCACAAATCCTGTTATTTTATGCTCACCATGGAGAAAACTAATGCAACAAAGAGAATCAGACAAAGAGACAAATTATGCGCACTTAAACTGAAAGTGTTTATTGCCATGTGAAATATAATTATGCTGATTTAAAATGTTCACTGCTCAAATAGTCTAGAGCTTGCCGGAATCAGGGTTAACCTTTCACTGGAGAATGAGGCTTTTGCTAAATTCCATGGTGGGGTGGTGCAGAAAACAGGGCTGTGCAGAAGGGTGGCCTCCCTTCTCATCCTGGTGGACCATTCTGTGAAACCATCCCTTTATTTGTAAAAATTAAAATCCCTCAATTGGAGAGTCTATCACTGAGATAACAAGTTAACTAGTGAAGACTTAATCCTCTTATGTCCTTAGTGGAATAATATAAAGAAGTTTATTCTGCTTAGCATATGACACCCCTCATTGTCATAATTCCTAGTGAGGGTCTATTCTAGCTTATTTGCTGTTCTCCACCAGCCGTGAGCGAGCTTGTTCTCTCTCTCTGTCTCAGATGAGTGATTTGGTGTCCCCACCCGAAATGGCTTGTATCTCCAAGAAACCTCTCCATGGACATGATTTTGCAGCTGTGAAGGGGTGGAGCCATTTCTGAGGCCGACACTACACATAGCTTTCACTTCCTTTTTTTTCACATTATCTGTTCGGGGTACTTTATCTATTGCCCAGGGACACGCATAGAAGTCCTCATCTGCTCCTACTTAGATACGAACTGTTTTATTTGTTGATTTATTTAGAGAGAGAAGAGGGAGAGAGAAAGAGAGGGGTGTGTGTGTGGAGGGAGGGGCAGAGGGAGAGAGGGAACCTTCCAGCTGGCTCCCCACTGAGTGCAGAGCCTGACCAGGGGCTCCATCTCACGACCCTGAGGTCATGAGCTGAGCTGAAATCAAGAGTCAGATGCTTAACCCACTGAGCCACCCAGGTGCCCCTTAGATGGGAACTTTAAATGATTATTTAAACATGTATGAAAAAAACAAAACCCACAGCACAGCCAACCTCCTAAAGCAATGAGAAGTTTTGCTTCCTTCTCCTTTCCTCACTCATATTTATAGCTAAGTTTTCTGCCCAAATAGTTAACAAAGAATCTCACAAAGATGTCACTGAGCAGAAATAGGGAAAGATGAGTAAGAGGCATGTGTAGTTTAGAGATAGAATGTGGAGAAGAAAGACCAGAAGTTGGTAGTCAGACCCACCCTTGTTCAGACCTCAGTACTGCTGGAATTCACCAGGCAGCTTCAGAAAAGTTAATTTCTCTGAACTAAAAAATGTTAATCTGTGAAATGTGATTATTTAATATACTTTTTGTATTTCTCATGTTTAATCATTCTAGTCTGTGCACAGGGGTATGTCATTGTGGTTTTCATTTTCATGTGTGTGGGGTGTTTTGTTTCAATTAATATTTTCCATTATTAAATATCTTTTTCAATCATTTTAAAAGTTAAACACAGTACTGAATTTAAATAGCTAACAGTGCTTGGCACATGGTAAGATCTCTATGAATAATAGCTGTTATTTTGCTCTATAAACATTGTATAAATCACAATGAGACAATTTATTCACAATAGGCAGCAAAACTTTTGCATTTTAGTTCAATAACATTCATTAAAGGTTTACTTTGCGCCAGTTGCCATGCCGGGGATTAGAGATAAAAAGATACTTAAGACATAGTCCTTCTCCTTTGGGAGTCTAAGCCAAGAATGTTAAAGTTACACAAGGAAAACTTTTTTCATGGTACCCTTTTATTGCTTTTAAAGGTTCTATCCATTATTATAGAACTTAAATCCTAAATTCTTCCCAACATTTTGGTGGAACACATAAAATGGACCTAACACTGCTTGGATTAACATAAAATATGTTAAGATCTTAGAGCATATATTAGAATAGAAGAAGTTTAGTAATTAAAGTAATATACTCTATTGATCTGTGGTTCATGGAAATTCATTTTGCAAAGACTTGAAAGCATGACAGTGCAGTCTACTATGCGAGGCATGAGAATGCGGTATTAAATAAGACGGAGTTTTGCAATTAGTTGAGGTGATAGACATAGAGGTAATTGTTATATGATAGGAAATATGCTATAAAAGATTTGTAATAAATGTGAGGAGAGAACATTGAAAATAATTAATTTTGTGTAGGGCATATGGTCACCAGGGAAATCTTTGTAGGGGAAATAATATTTGAATAATGAGTAGGACTGAAAAGAGGTAAAGTTCATTTTAGGTTGAGAGAATAACACAAAGGCTCTGAGGGACGCCTAACAATGCAAAGAGCATTTCATTTATTCACTCAACAAATGTTTGAAAACAAATGTTTATCAACATTTATATGAGTGGCCCCATACGTGTACACTTTGAAGCACTCTTCTGTTCCAAGAGTGAAACAATGGTAGATAAAATTTTAAGAGTAAAATTTAAAAAATACAGCTGTGCAAAAACAATAAAATACAGCAAGTATCTCTGTGGAGCAGATGCAAAATGGAAGTGCTTGGTAGTCAGCAGAGGTGCCAATGAAGGAATAGGGTTGTCTCTCTCTGGGCACAAAGCCTGCTGGTTCATGTTTGTGGAGTAAAGTGCCCTCTGTGAAGTTAAGAGACGAACCAAACTCACTAATGGAAATCAGGGCTGGGTGAGTAGTTGCTTTCCTGCAAAAGGGAGTAAAATATGGTTCATGTGAAACCGTGGGAGATGGATGAAGCAAAACACAGGTACCTTGTGACCAGAAAAGGAACCAAGCCTCAAGACAACTTTGTGACAGTGACTGTTAGAGAATTTCTCATCTTCAATGTAAGATGTGGCTTTGATGTGACAGATAGGGGAATAGGGTAAAAGCACCAGAAGATTAGACATGGAGGAAAAAACAGAAAAGAATCCTGCAGATCAATGATAATCCCTGAAATCACAGGGGCAAAACTCCCTAATCCTACAAAAGTAGTTAAGAAAATAAAAACCATTGTATGTTAATCCAATACCTAATACTTAATATAGCAGGACAACCTGATAAGTATCTGAAAATAAATATATTTAGGATGTTCAGGGAGATGAATGAAGGATTAATATCCATGAAGAACAAACAAATAAATAAACTTATGATAACAGGAAAGAAAAAAAAGGGGTAGATATGAAAATGAGTCAGTTAAAAATCTTGAAAATGGATATAATAGCCAGCGAAATTAACAGCTCTACAGGTGGCATCAACTCTAGATTAGACATGGGCAAAGAGGAATTTAGAAATTGGGAGAGTGTAATAAATAATTCACCCAGATGGCTATGGAGTTAGAGATAAGAAGTATGCATACGAAAGAACATTGAAGATATCTGGAGAATACGTGGACAGGCTCCTGTACATGTCTAATGACAATTCCAGAAGAAAATGAGTACCTTGCAGAAAATGCAAAGGAGGAATAATGAGATAGAGCCAACTTCTCAGAAATAATGTATGTCAGAGATGCACCAATAGAACCAGCTTGGGAACAACAACTGCCAACCTAGAATTTTATACCCAATTGAATTACCATTTAATATTGAGGCCACAATGAAGACATCTCAAGCACACAAAGACTCAGAGAGATTGCAACAGTCAGACACTAAAAGAACCACACACAGAAAGGGATAGAACACATGCAAAAATTTTGAGCAAAGGGTGCCTGGGTGGCTCAGGGGTTGAGTGTCTAACTTTGGTTCAGGTCATGATCTCAGGGTTCTGGGATTGAGCCCCACATTGGGCTCCCTAATTAGTGAGGAGTCTGCTTCTCCCTCTCCAGCTCCCCCTGTTTGTGCACTCTCTTCCTCTTTCTGCCAAATAAATAAAACCTTAAATAGCTCCCCAAAACAAACAAACAAAAAAACCAAGGGTATTCAACAGCTTTAACAGCAAAGCACAATAAAAAAAATTTTTTTGAGCTGATTAGTAAATTTGATAATATACTAATTGGAAAATACAATGTGTGTGTGTTTAGAACAAAGTAAGGGTGGTTAATGTGTAGCTAGAGTAGATTAAAGGCTTTGTGATCTGAGGAAAAAGAATAATAATTTTGAATAATTTTAGACTTTTAAGAAAAAATTCCATTGCTGCTCAGAGTGTTTAGCCCCCTTTCCTGAAGGAGCCCATATCTAATAACTGGTTGAGGTAGGAATCTGAGGGTCTGCTTTTTTTTGTCTCAGAACTGGACAGCTCCAAAGGGTGACCCAACTTCATGACTTCTTAAGGGATCTGCTGAGGTCTCTGTTGCAACTGTGTCTCACTCTTCCCCCTGCCCAGGGATGATTTTCTTTCTCTTTATAGCATCTCTCAAAAAATCCTTGGCATACAAGTCTCTGTCTCAGAGTCTGTTTCCAGGGAGTCTGACATAGGACCATTGGGAACCAGAGGTGGTCCCAGGAAGCAGAGTCTAAAATGGGATATTAGAGGTGGCTCACTTCCTGACCAGCTGATAGCACAAACTCCATCACTGCTGGTGGATGGAGTCCTGATAACTCCAGGAATGATGTGGCAGTGAAACATTTAAATGACCAATGGTGACACTGGATTTGATACTAGTCAAAAAGAACACACTGGCAAGAATTAGATCTCAGGTATTAAGAGATTTAAGGGAAGTAGTAACTCAATGAACATGGAACTGGTTTTTGTCATCAGTGAGAAGGAAGCACAGTGTTTGGTAGGCCTCCTTGTGTTCTGGAGGAAGAATATTTCACACTTGAGAATATTTCTCTGACTTATTTCTCAAGTGGGGCCCAGAGCAGAGTTCTGCAGCAGGTGTAGGCTGCAGGGCAAGTAGTCCTGACACATGGGCCAGTGACCTTGCAGGTCCAATAATATTAAAGTTTATGTAGTGGGAAAACACTAGAATATAAGGCAAGCCCCAATAGGAAAATCACAATGGAAATTTCTAGGATTTCAGATTAATGCCTGAGTCCTGGGGAGAAGAAACATCTGATCACGGAAACTCAAGTAACCAAGAGATCAGAGCTGACCCTCATGAGCTGTGTTCAGTCAGAACCATCATGTTATAATGTCAGGAAGGCTTGAAGCAATATGTTAGTAACATGGAAAATGGGTTCAGAAAAGATTGGGGCCAGAACTACAGGAAAGCTTCAATAGCACATGGCACGGGACCCCATGCCACCCACTACTCATGGCTATATACGGGGTTTCTTATTACCAGATATGGAAGAAGGAAAAAGGCCAAGCACAATTTAGGGATGAGTTGACTTTCTATTAGGGATAAAGTTAAAAATGGGAAAAAAAATAAAGTTAAAAATGGACTGCTCAGGAGTGCCCCCTGAAAGAGAGTTGTATGAGGAAATCCTCCCAATGGGAAGAGCTTGGGGTGGTGCAACTATTTTGTGTGGAAAGTGAAGTAGCCCAACTAAGAATATACATGGACTCCTGAGCAGGGATGGATAGTTTGGCTAATTACTCAGGAATCTGGGAGGAGAAGGATTGGACGGTTGAGGAGAAGGAATCTTGGAGAAGAGGCATGTGGCTGGACTCATGGAAATTGGCATAAGCATCTTTACATCACAACTAGTATGGAACCGAGAATGTCCAGCATAAAAGAGAGAAACCAGTCAAGCAGACATAATTACTCAGCAATTTGGTCTTGGCAAGCTGTCATCATTAGTTAATCCACTGCTGCAACAATGGGCTTCTGAATGGAGCCACCATAGTGGCAGGGATAGAGTGCATGGTGGGCCCTGGCAAATGGACTCCCACTTGCCAGGCCTGATCCGGCGACTGCTATTGCCAGATGTCTCACTTGCTACCACAGAGACCAAGGCAGAGCCCATTATTGCATTATGTCTCAAAGAGACCAACCTGCCTGTTGATGACAAATTGATTCTATGGGCCTCTATCTTCCCTGGGGGGGAGGGGGAGGCAGCATTTCATTTTGGCTAGAATTAACACATATTCTTTGTCTTTCCTGCCTGTAGAGTCTCAGATGATACAGATGGTTTGATTCAGTGACACAGAATATCACAAAAATCACCTCATAATAATGCATCTATTTTGTAACAAGTGAAGTGTGAGTGTGGCACATGGGATCCATGGGATCCATGGGATCCATAATCCTATAACCTTCCGCCCCTCTTGGAAGTTGGGAAGCAATAAAAACATTGGCAAAATATTGTTCCATTGTATGGATATATATTATGATTTGTAATGTATTGGAACACATAGAATTTGTATCATATTGCTACTTTTGGTTATTACCTGAAATCTCATATGAACATTCATGTACAAGTCTTTATGTTGACATTTGTTTTTGTTTCTTATGGGTAAATGCCTAGAAGTGTAATTGCTGGGTCTTAGGGTAGGTAAATATTTAACTTTACAAAAGAACTACCAGATTGTTTTCCAAAGTAGCTGTACTATTTTGTATTCCTAAGAACAATGTACAAAGTTCTAGTTACTTCACATCTTGCTAGGATTTGCTATGGTCTGGGTTTTTTTTTTTTTTTTTTTTTTTTAAATGTGTCATTCTAGTAGAGGCATTAGTACTTTTTCTTTGTGTTTTTAATGTGTACTTCTGTAATGAATGATGATGTTGAGCATCATTTTATGTGCATATTTGTCATCCATATCTCTTAGGTGAAGTGTCTGTTCAAAGCTTTTGACTATTAAAATTTTTTTGTCTTTTTATCATTGAATTGTTGGAGTTCTTTATATATTCTGAATTCAAGACTTTGGGTATTTCTTTTGCAAATATTCTCTCCAGGTATGTGCCTTCTCTTTTCATTTTCTTAGCAGTGTATTTTGAAAAATAGTTTTAAGTTTTGATGAAGTCCAGTTTATACATTTTTCTTTTATGATTTGCACTTTTTGTGTAAACTAAGAAATTATTGCCCAACCTAACATCACAACAATTTTTCTCCCAGATTTTCTTCCAAAGTTCTATAGTTTTAGGTTATACATTTAGGTCTATAGTCCTTTTCAGTAAAATATTTTACATGGTATTAGGTAAGGGTTGAGGTTCACTTTTTTTGGCATATAGATGTTCTATTACCATTTGTTGAAAATGGTATTTTTTAAAATTTTGTTTCATTTAAATTCAATTAATTAAAAAATTCAATTAATTAACATATAGTGTATTATCAGCTTCAGAGGTAGAGTTCAATGATTCACCAGTTGCATATAACACCCAGTGCTCATTACAACAAGTGCCCTCCTTAATGCCCATCACCCAGTTACCCCATCCTCCCAACTCATCACCCCTTCAGCAACCCTCAGTTTGTTCCCTGTGGTTAAGAGTCTCTTACGGTTTGTCAACTTCTCTGATTTTGTCTTATTTTATTTTTCCCTCCCTTCCCCTATGATCCTCTGTTTTGTTACTTAAATTCCACGTATGAGTGAGATTATATGATAATTGTCTTTCTTTTACTGACTTATATCACTTCGCATAATACCCTCTGGCTTTATCCATATTGTTGCAAATGGTAACATTTTTTTTCTGATGGCTGAGTAATATTCCATTATATATATATATATAGACCACATCTTTATCCATTCATCTGTCAATGGACATCTGGGCTCTTTCCATAGTTTGGCCATTGTGGACATTGCTGCCAAAAAGATTGGGGTGTAGGTGCTCCTTCAGATCACTATGTTTGTATTCTTTGGGTAAATACCCAGTAATGGAATTGCTGGGGCATGAGGTAGTTCTGTTTTTAACTTTTTGAGGAACCTCCATGCTGTTTTCCAGAGTGGCTGCCCCAGTTTGTCTTCCCACCAGCAGTGTACAAGGGTTCCTCTGTCTTCACATCCTCCAACATCTGTCATTTCCTTAGTTGTTAATTTTAGCCATTCTGACCTATATGAGGTGATATTTCATTGTTGTTTTGATTTGTATTTCCCTGAAGCCAAGTGATGTGGAACATTTTTTCATGTATCTGTTGGCCATGTGTGTGTAGATCTTCTTTGAAGAAATGTCTGTTCATGTCTTCTGCCCATTTCTTGACTGGATTATTTGTTTTTTGGGTGTTGAGTTTGATAAGTTCTTCATAGATCTTTTTTTTTTTTTTAATTTCTTTTTTTTTCTTTTTCTTTTTTTTTTATTTATGATAGTCATACAGAGAGAGAGAGAGAGAGGCAGAGACACAGGCAGAGGGAGAAGCAGGCCCCATGCACCGGGAGCCCGACGCGGGATTCGATCCCGGGTCTCCAAGATCGCGCCCTGGCCCAAAGGCAGGCGCCAAACCGCTGTGCCACCCAGGGATCCCCTTCATAGATCTTTGATACTGGTCCTTTATCTGATAAGACATTTGCAAATATCTTCTGCCATTCTGTAGGTTGTCTTTTGGTTTTGTCGACTGTTCTCTTTGTTGTGCAAAGCTTTTTATCTTGATGGAGTCCCAATAGTTAATTTTTGCCTTTGAGTCCCTTCCCTTTGGAAATGTGTCTTGCAAGAAGTTGCTGAGTTGAGGTTGAAGAGGTTGCTGTCTGTGTTCTCTAGGATTTTGATGGATTCCAGTCTCACATTTAGGTCTTTCATCCATTTTGAGTTTATCTTTGTGTATGGTGTAAGAGAATAGTCCAGTTTCATTCTTCTACATGTGGCTGTCCAATTTTCCCAGCACATTTGTTGAAGAGACTGTTTTTTTTCCCCCATTGCAGAGTTGTTCATGCTTTGTTGAAGATTAGCCGACCATAGACTTGAAGGTCCATATCTGGGTTCTCTATTCTGTTCCATTGATCTCTGTGTCTGTTTTTATGCCAGTACCACACATTGCAATAGAGCTTGAAGTCTGGAATTGTGGTGCCACTAACTTTGATTTTCTTTTTCAACATAATTTGGCTGTTAAGGGTTGTTGAAAACAATATTATCTGTCCATTGAATTAACTTGGTATCTTTATCCAAAAGAGACCATATGCATGTAGATGGCCTAAGACAATTAAAGAAAATGATAAACTGTGTTTTTTATTGCAGTTTTAGATTTAAAGAATAACTAAACTGATCATAAATAAAATTCGATTTACCCTACCTACTTCTACCCCTCATGTCCATAGAGAGTTTGGCCTATTATTGGCATTTTGCATTTATACAATACATTTGTTGCAATAAATGAACAAATATTGACATGTTATTATCAGGTATAGTCAATAGTTATGTTAAGATTCATGCTTTGCATTGTACAGTTCTATGGGTTTTGAATAAATAAATAATTTTTTTTATTTATTTATTTTAGAGTGGGAAAGAGCACAAAAGAGAGTATGAATGGAGGGGAGGGGCAGAGAGAGAGAGAGGGAGAAGCAGACTCCCCACTGCCTGAGCCAAAGGCAGATGCTTAACCGACTGAGCCACCCAGGCAATAAATAAATAAATAATTTCAAATGATTATTCATAATTTAAAACAATTTGCCTAATGCCATGTATGTATTCACCATTACAGTTTTATCTACCCATCTGTACATTTTGTTTGGTGAGGTGTCTGTTCTGATCACTTTGACATTTTTTTTAAACTGGGTTGTTTTATTCCTTATTGTTCAGTTTAGAAAGTTCTCTGTATATTCTGGGTATAAGTCCTTTCTTGAATATAATATTTTATAAATATTTTCTCCAAGTTTGTGGCTTGTCTCTTCACCTAAGAAATTTGAAACTAAGTTTTTCTGTAAAAAATTTTCAGTAAGTACTAAAAGAAATGCAATCAATAGCTTACAAATCAATACAGAAACTAAACAGCATTAGAAAGCATCTTCCATAGATGGAAGAATGTTAGACAAAAGATGCAAATACCAAATGGTAATTGGAAAGCAAAAAAATGGAAACAATAGACATATGGCAAAATATGTTAATCACATGTATGAACATATCAAACTCTCCTATTAAAGGACATCTCATATCAAACCAGACTAAAAATGTGTTACTGAGAACATATAGAAGAGTTGATAATCAATAAATGGAAAGGGGGTGCCTGAGTGACTCATTTGGTTAAGCATCCAACTCAGGTCATGATCTCAGGGCTCTGGGATCAGGATGGAGTTGCATCAGGCTCTGTGCTCAGCAGGGAGTTTGCTTGAGATTCTTGTTCTCCCTCTTCCTCTCCCTCTCCCTCTCCCCATGCAGGCATGCATTCTCTCTCTCCCTCAAGTGATAAATAAATCTTTGGGGAAAAAGAAAGAAAATGGAAAAATAAATAGTTGAGTACATACTTTGGAAATAATAATCAAAATAAAGTTATTTTAGCAATGTTGATATAAAAAAAAGAGAATTTAGCATGTATTCCTGGAATGCAAAGATAATTTGCCACCAGAAACAAATATAATAACACAAAATACCCTATTTCCAAATTAAAGAAGGAAAAAACATGTTAGTATATGAATGGATACATAAGCATTTGACAAAATGCAACATTTAAGTGTAGTCAAATAATGTTGCTGGGCAGTAGTTAAAATCAATTAACTAGAACTGAAAGCATTTCAACATAGATATATTTTGAAACTGTGATGTTGAACAAAAAATATTATAAAATAACATCTATTATATGATATTTGTATAAAGTTTAATTACTTGTGATATCAGTATCCTTCTGTAATAACTGGATATATATAATCTATTATATTGAAAAAGTATAAAAATATCTTCAGGAAAGATAAACATTACATTCATAATAGTTTTTACTTCTGGGGAGAGAGAGTACTCAGAAGGTTTAAACTTTATTTGTAATATATGCAATTAAAATCAGAAGCTAAACAATAAGTAGTATTTATTGAGTTCTCTTTTTCAAAGATATTTTTTAGACACTGAAGACACTGAGATGAGTGAGTCATGATATCTATTTTCAAAAAATTCTCATTTCAGGAGATGAGATCTAATTGCATTTATATAGATAAAAGGAAGGCACTCATTGGTTCTCATCTGAATTACCACAACAGTGATTCCATTAAATGCTCCACATAGGTCCCCGATTACTACTGCTAAGAGATCTGGGTAGCATATATGGGCATTACTAATACAACTGCACATAGAGCATTTGCTTGTTGCTCATATTAGGAGAAAAATGTAAATCTTTTTTTTTTAAGTTTCTTTTAAAAATATTTTATTTATTTATTCATGAGAGACACAGAGAGAGGCAGAGACATAGGCAGAGGGAGAAGCAGGCTCTCCACAGGGAGCCCGATGTGGGACTTGATCCCAGGACCCCAGGATCACGACTTGAGCTGAAAGCAAATGTTCAACCATTGAGCCACCCAGGCATCTGAAAGATATAAATCTCAAGTCTACTTCCTAGTAAAAGATAGTACATTGTGTATTGTGCTTTATGAGACCATCAATCCATAGGTAACAGACATCATTCTTCCCCCAGCCCCTCTTTTAATCTAGGCAAATGGCCTGGGCATTTAGTACAAAAATTGCCCTAGTGAAATCAGCCTATAATTGGCTTGTTCCTGTAAAAGAATTAAGTTGAGACCCACAGAGGAAGGCAGGATGGATAGGAGCTAGGAATGGAATCCAGGAGGCAGAGGTGGAGACAGGATCAAAGGATACCCAGCCCTGGGAGAGAATCCCAATTCACAGGACTGCAAGTAAAAAAAAGAGAAAAAAATCATTCTAAACCTTCTCTCTATGCCACTTATCAGAAAATCTTCCTCTTTATTTAGTGAAACATTGATTCTTTCTCATGGTTAATTGCTCTAAATTAAATAAAATGTTTCTCAGAAACAATATGAAATACATTTAGATATTTTCCTATACATTTGGAATACTCTAAAAAGCCATTTACAACCCTTAAAATGATTGGCTCCATTTAAACTTCCTGTTCTATAAATGAATCAGAATCAATAAAACATTTTATAGTTCTGACTATATTTAGTAAAATGGTTCCTTCCAAACAACACACACTATACCTAATATTCAAATTTGTTTTATGTCCAACCTACTCAAAATAAAATGTAAGCTGCAATGACACGCAGGGTAGAAGGACCATCTATGTTATATTTCAGAATGGGTTTTATTGTATCCACCCAATATTCAATATTTATGAACAGAGAAGTTGCATGAATTTTCCTTTTGCACGATAATTAAGAATGAAGTTAATGTGAAAGTATGTTAGTATGGAGTCTTCAAAAAAAAGTATATGTTTTTAATAATGATATGTTTTGATAATGATAAACAGAAAAAATTCTGAAGCCAAATATTTAACTTTTGATAGTCCAAAGTTATGCTTTTTAACTGGAGATGGTTATGCCTTTTAATCATAGAAGAAATTTCAAGATAATTGGTGGTGTGTGTGTGTGTGCGGTAATATAGGTTAAAAAACAGCAAAAGCCTTGTGATCCATGGTAAAAATTTTTTCAACAAACATCCAAAATTTGAAGAAGTCTAATTGAAATTTTTGTTTTTCTTTGTCTTGTAGAGTGACATAGGCATATTTATTTATTCATGAGAGACATGAATTAATTACATGAATTAGAGCCATGTGATTAATTACTTTTAAAATGAAAATTATCAAATAAATATTTCTTATGTATTTGGCATGTCTTAAAGATCCATGCATGGTCTCAAATGAAAGGTAACAGAATTTGGGATTGTTTGGCTTGGATATTAGAAGGATAATGGATTATTATGAGAAGAACTTTCTCCATCTCCACAGAAGACAAAGCAAGAGGAAATGAGCTTAAATTATTTTAAAAGGTGAGTCAACATGGCTATAACTCCAACATCATTTTGACTAAGTTCACCAGTTAACACGGTTCCACTTAAATGACTGATTGGATCAATTCAGCAAACAATCCATCAGCCAGTTATTTTGGCAAAGAATGCAAATGCAAAGGCTTTGATTAGAAGGAAGTACTCCTTTAATTAAACATTAGGGCATAAATTCAAGTAAGATTACAGACTCTATCCCTAACAGTCTTTCAAATTAAAGTAGACAGCTCTATAGATTGAATGGTTAATCAGTCAATGAATATTTATTTAGTACCTACTTTGTTCTTAGCATTGAACTATTGAAAAGAAGGGACTAGAAAAGAGAATCAATTGAATAACTTACAGTCTGTTATGGATTGAGTTGTTTCCCCCAAAAAAGATATGCTGAAGTTGTAGATGTGACCTTATTTGGAAAGAGGGTCTTTGCAGATGTAATTAGGTGAAGATGACATTGTTAGGATAGGCACCAATCTGATATAAAGGATGTCCTTATAAGAAGAGAAGACAGAGATAAGGAGGGGAAGGTGGCCATATGAAGACAGAGAGGGGCAAGGCCATATAGGGATGAAGGTAGAAATTGGAGTTGATGCATGTACAGGACACAGAAAGCCAAAGATTACGGCAACCATTGGAAACCAGGAAATAGGCAAGGAAAAGTTTGTCTCTCAGAGCTTTCAGAAATAAACAATTCTACCAACAATTGGATTTTCAACTTCTAGCCCCCAGAACTGTGAGATAACAAATTTCTGTTGTTTTAAGCCACCCAGTGTATGGGTACTTTGTGATGGCAACCCTAGGAAATGAATACATGTTTTTTTTTTTTTAATGATTTTTTCTCAATTACACTAAAATACAATCTAATCTTTTATAAGTCATCAACTTATTCTTTCTTGTCATTGATTTTTAAAATCCAGCTTTATGGGCATATAATTCACGTATGATAGCATTTACCCATTTAAACTGTATAGTTAATAAGCATTGGCCTGGAAACTAAAACTACTGGAAGGAAACATAGGTGAAAATGTTCTTGATATTGGTCTGGGCAATGATTTTTTTTAATATGGTCACAAAGCATAGACAAACAAAGCAAAAGCAAAGAGACAGTGTTGCATCAAACTAAGAGGCCTTTGCACCAGACAGGAAACAATCGACAGGGTGTAGAGACAATCTACAGAACGGGAGGAAAATACCTGTAAACCATACATCTGATAAGGGGTTAATATGCAAAATATATAAGGAGCTAAAACAATGCAGGAGCAAGAAAGAAATAGCCCAATAATAATGGGTCAAAGGACCGTTTCTCAAAAGAACATATACTAGTGGCCAACAGGTATATAGAAAGGTATGCAATGTCACTAATTATCAGGGAAAGGCAAATCAAAACCAGAATGAGCCATCACTCCAAGCCTGTTCAGATGGCTTTTATCAAAAAAAACTAACAAAAAAAATTTTTTTTTAAAGATTTAAAAAATAACAAGTGTTGGTGAGGATGAGAGGAACAAAGAATCCTTGTACTCTGTTAGTGGAAACGTAAACTGGTATGGCCATCTTGGAAAACAGTATGGAGGTTTTTCAAAAGATTTAAAATAATCATACTACCACGTGATCCAGCAACCCCACTTCTCAGTATATTCCAAAGGAAATGAAATCAGAGCTATCTGCCTCCCCATGTTCTCCATAGCATTAGCTATAACAGACAAGAAATTTAGTCTACATGAGTGTTGGCATATGGATGGATGAAAAAATGCGATATGTCTACAGATGGAATATTATTAAGCCTTAAAAGACAAGGAAAGCTTGCCATTTAGGACAAGGTGGAGACCAGAGGACATTACGCCCAGGGAAATAAGCCAGAACAGAAAGACAACTACTGCGTGACCTCACGCATTTGTGGAATCTGAAAAAGTCGAGTTCCTAGAAGCAGAATCTAGAGTGGTAGTTACTAGGAGCTGGGGGTTGGGGGGGAGAAATGGACAAAAGGTGGTCACAGGACACAAAAGTTTCAGTTATGTAAGATGAACAAATTCTGGAGATCTAATGCACAGTACGATGACTATCCTTAATTTTACTGTATTGCACACTTGAGCTTTGCTAAGAGAGTAGATTTTAATTTTTCTCTCACATTCACAAAAAGGGAAGGAACCATGTGAGGTGATGGATACATTAATTAATTCGATTGTGGCAATCATTTTATAAAGTTTGTGTATATTAAAATATTACACGGTACACCTTAAGGAAATTATGTGCTTAAGTAGATTTGAATATATCGACAAATTGTGCAACTATCACCGCGGTCTCACTTTAGAACACTTTTAACATCTCTTTCCCTCTGGACACTGGAAGCAACAAGTCTACTTTTTGTCTCTATGGCTTTAGCTATTCTAGAAATTTCATGTAAACAGAATCCTATAATATATGTGGTCTTTTGTTGCCGGCTTCTTTTAATTAGCAGAACTTTTTCAAGATTTATTCATATTGTAACATGTCTCAGCCCTTTATTTTGTATTGCCAATAACACTCTATTGTACGAACACACCATTTTTGTTTATTTATTCATCAACTAACGACGCTAAAGTCATTCCCACTTTTTTTGGCTATCAGAATAATGCCTGTATGGACATTGGTGCAAGAGTTTGCGTAGACATAGTTCTCATTGCTCTTGGGTACATACCTAGGAGTGGATCTCCAGGTCATATGGCAACTCTTTACCATTTTGAGGAAGTGCCAAACTGTTTGTCCAAAGTGGCATTTTTTTTTTTAAAACTTTTATTTATTTATGATAGTCACAGAGAGAGAGAGAGGCAGAGACACAGGCAGAGGGAGAAACAGGCTCCATGCACCGGGAGCCCGATGTGGGATTCGATCCCGGGTCTCCAGGATCGCGCCCTGGGCCAAAGGCAGGCGCCAAACTGCTGCGCCACCCAGGGATCCCTAAAGTGGCATTTTTTTTTTTTTTAAATTTTCACCAGCAACGTATGAGAATTCTAAACATATTCTTTTTTTTTTTTTTTCTAAACATATTCTGAGTGTTATTTCATACATTACTTTATAGCAACCTGTGAGGTAGGTACTGGTTATACTACCTCATACATCTGAGCACTCTGAATGGTTGGGAATGGTTGGGTAAATTTTTCATCATTACAAATTTTCTCTGAGCTCTTCTAGATGATTAGGTTTCTAAACCTCCCTTTTCTTCTTTCCCCCACCCCATTCTCCAGGATACAACAACCTCTGCTTCTCCATACACACTTTTGGAGGCATCCTGGCTGTTTATTGCCTGAACACGATTTCATCTGCGGGACCCTGGGTGACAGGGTTGTACTATCTGTTTGCAGTGTTCAAGGCCAGGAGAAGGGGCAGGGTTCAAGTACAGGCATGGAGGTAGGAGATGCCAAATTGCTTTTATTTTTTTTTCCCTATGGACTTTGTTTTACTTGAACATTCTGTAAGACCTGGAAGATAATTTATTCCTTGAGAACATTAAGGGTAATATCTCACTGGCTCTGGGAGGAAACCATGCTCCCAAATCAGCAGGAGCAGGGTACATGACACAACACTGATGAAACTGTGAATTAAGTAACACTTCTCAGGGGTTTGTGTGGGTTGAAAAGACAAGGGAAAAGAGTTCATGTCTAACATTATGAGAAAAAGAGTAAACAGATTTCATTTTTATCCTCCAAGACTAGTGAGAGTGGACGCAGTGGTGATTTCCATCTTGACTTGAAGCATAATGTGGCTTGCAGTAAGCTGACATCTCTTATGATTTCTTTCATGGTGTGCATTTGTTTTCTGGGAGTGCTCTCACAAATTACCAAGAACCTGAGACGCTTGGGATAACAGAAGTTTATTCTCTCACAGGAGGTTAGAAGTCCAGGATGGAGGTATTAGCGGTGCTCGTTGCCTCTCCTCTCTTCTCCCTTCCGGTGGTTGTAGGTCATCGCAGGCATTCCTTGGCTTGCAGCAACATGACTTCAACCTCTGCCTCCATCGTGACACAGGACCTTCCTCCTCCTGTATCCGTGTCTTCACATGATGTTTCTTCTCCCGTGTTGACTCCCTCTATGTCTCTTCTCTTCTCACATGGACACCAGTCAGATTGGATGAAGGGTCCATCCTACTCCAGAATGACCTCATCTTGACATATGTCTTAGCCTTTGCACATATGCAAAGATTTGGACTAATTTGTAAACAAGTTCACATTCACAAGTACCGGAGGTTGGGCTTTCAATATTTCCTTTTTGTGTGTGTTGGGGGGAGAGGGACACAATTCAACCCACAACACAGTAGATTACTGTCAGTGAAGTACACCTCCATTAGTATTAGTTTCTGATGATCTTTGTGGGCTTCGATGTCGGTTGTATGATGAAAAGAAACTACCAGTTATTAAGACAAATGCTGGTCACTATGAATTCAAATCCCTACTATCTCTTTCGAGGTATAGGAAACCAAATTCTTCTTATTTTTTAACTAATTAATTAATTAATTATAGACATAGGGAGAGAGAGAGAGAGAGAGAGAACAAGTGGAGGGAGGAGCAAAGGGAGAGGGACAAGCAGACTCTGTGCTGAGTGTGGAGCCCGACATGGGGTTCAATAGCATGACCTGAGATCACGACCTGAGCTGAAATTCACAGTTGACTGCTGAAACAACTGAGCCACCCAGCCCCCCCCCCCCAGTTTTTATTCTAATAATGCTGCCTTCACTCAGTGTATTTGTGGGAACTTCTCTTTTAGAAGTGACCTAAGGGTCAATAAATTATCTGAATAGTTTCAAATCATGGCCAGTGTTTATTCTTTGAAGAGGTAGTACACTAGTGCAAAGAAAATAGTTAGACTTGGTTGTCTAAAAAGTGGGGTTTAAATTGTTGTTACTCGTGAAGTGACAGTGTCAGTATGGCTCTTTGCTCCAAGTGGAGGAAAACTGGAAAATCTTGTCCAAAGAGTCACGCTCAGTGGGCTTCAACCATAGAGTTTTGTTGTTAAAATGCAGAAACCTGACCACTTGGGTCTTAATCTCCTGGTTTGTCCACTGACCTGCTGGGCCCAGGGCACCCACTACCATTTGAAACTGGTGACCCAGTGTGAAGAGAAGGATCTAACTAACCTGAGTCCTTCAGAGGTACTACCTGGAGGAATTTCCAGGCAGGGCTGAAGAGGAAGTCTCCCTTCCTTGGCGTCTTTCAATTCTCATAGACTCTTTTGCCACCACAGTGTGTGTTCTTAGTCAGACAAATCTCTTTACATATGTGCACAGCCATTATCTACAGAGTTGCCATGGTAGGAGTGCTCTGATACCTCCCGGGCCCAGAAACACCTATCCTGATCTTTACATGCCTTCTGGAGAGTAGAGCAAGCATTGCGTCCATCCCGTGGTCCACCTCCATTGCCTTTTGGAGATGGTTTGGGAAGCGATTTAGAATATGGGTCTGGGGGGCACCTGGGTGGTTCAGTGGTTGAGTGTCTGCCTTTGGCTCAGGTCATGATCCTGGGGTCCTGGGATCAGGTCCTGCATCGAGCTCCCCGCAGGGAGCCTGCTTCTCCCTCTGCCTGTGTCTCTGCCTCTGCCTGTGTCTCTCATGAATACATAAATAATAATAATAATAAAAAGAACATGGGTCTGGTGACACACCGTGCAGATGTGAATCGTCTCTGTCCTGTACTACTCGGAGGTTGGGCCATTTACTTTACTCTGCTTCAGGGTCCTCAGCTGTATGAGGTGGTAACAATAGAACCTATCTCATGGGTTGCTATAAAGAACATACAATACTCAGAACATTTCCTGGCTCCGCTCAGTGAATGTTTATAAACACACATTTGTAATAATAATAATCACAGCTCTCCTTGCACTCTCTCCTATTTTTCTTCTCCCACTCCCAGATCTCCATTTTTGGTCCTTCTTCTCCTGTACTTGACCTTCAGCTTGAGATCAGAAAACCACAGGACTCTTCTGGGTACCCAAGTCCAATTAGCATTATCTTTGCCTGATTTAGCACAATTGACTCCTAACCCACCTCCTCACCTATCTTGACCTCCTGTGATTCATTTTCCATGAAGGAGAGTAATCTAAAACCCTAATCACACCACACTATACCTCTGCTTAAAATCCTTCGGTGACTTCCCAACATGTTCAAGCTCTACTTCTTAGCCTTATTTACAAATCCTTACGTGTCCGGCCTCTCCAGTGGTTGGGACCTCATGTCACACTTCTCACCTGAGTGTTCCAAGAGGAGGACACTTGTAATAGCTTTCCTGTCTACCTAGAAGGCTCACCCTCATGCCACTTCCTGTCCCCTCATCTAAGAGGCCTTTCATGGCCAAGTTATTCAAAATTCACACCTTCTCACACACATCAACTTACTGAAACTCTTCATTGCACGTGCAGGTGCACCTTCAGTGCTTTCTGTTGCTGATTTATTTGTACTACTTATCTCCCCTCATTGAATCCAAGCTCAGTTACAATAGTAGCTTTTCTTGTCCTGTTTGTTGTTCTGTCTCCTTTACCCCCAAACAGTTCCTGGCCCGTAGCAGGTACTCAATAAATTAGGCTGTTAGATTAATACTTATATTAACGTTACTTTTTGTCCCAGTAGATGCACATCCCTTCCCATGAAAACTCTATCTTTTTATAGGAATGGAAATATCTACTGACCACACACCATTGTTATGTAGATTAGATACAAAATCATGCATAGTAGCTAGCATAAGGATAGCTTTTTCGTTAATGAATAGCCCCTATGGATTGAGAACAATGGTGATAAGGGTGCAAGGATGATGATGGTGCATTTAAGGTCATGTACTAAAATGTTCTAGACTCAAGAATTTTTCTAAAGTATCATTATGTCATCTTTTTAAGAGATGAATATTTCATGTTCTGTGCCATAATGAATAATTTTTGTTTTAATTTACAATTTGTCCAAAAAATTTCAAGTAAAAACAACATCTGGAATGATATATTAAATTGGTAGTAGCACCAAGTAATTGTTCATATTATTAATTAATTTTCTTTTATTATCTTCCTTACCAGAGACATGTGCCTTTGAGAAATGGCAAAACATCAGTCTACTTTTTACATTTGACATGGGTAGAAAATGTCTGGAATAAATTTGCTGCATCAATAACTTCTGGCAAGGGGATGAGATAAGCACATGAAAAGATATTTCAAATTTTTGTTCTACTTACTTCTGTGTAGTTTGGATTTTTAAAAAAACTTCAAAAAATGGCCATGTAGTACTTGCATTATTAAAATTGAATAAACTAATGGAAACAAGGAAATAAAAGAATGAAAAATCCACACTTTTTCATTTAAGTAAAAATGAAAGGTGTACCTGGTGGCTCCGTTGATTAAGCTACTGACTCTTGGTTTTGGCTCAGGTCATAATCTCAGGGTTGTGAGATCAAGCCCCATGTCTGGCTCCATGCTCAGCATGGAGTCTTCTTGGGATTATCTTTCCCTTTCCCTCTGCCTTTCCTCTCTCTTTCTCTCTCTCTCTCCCCTCCTCTCAAAATAAAATAAAATAAAAATAAAAATGAGAAAATTTGGAGAAATTCAAAACTAATACACTACAATAGATCAAAAATGACTATGTTTTGAATTGGCACTCACTTCAGTTTTTTATTTCTAAGGTACATGCGCTGATGTTAAAAAAAATAAACAACTTGCTTTTCATTGCAGCTGCAGTTTACTTGACAAAATATGTAAAAATATAGTTAATTAGTAAGTTATTTATAGCATATTAACATGAACAGAAGAAATGATTAATTTCTGTAATAATATTTTGGTTGTGATTATTAGAAAATTAAACGGCTTAAAGGAAATTGAAAAAAATTCCTCAGATGAAAACATTTCAGAACTAAAGGAAATTAGTTGAAGTAAAGTTTTGACAGTGTTCAGACAGTTGCTGAACAGGCTATGTTTGGATAAAGTAATGTTAATGAAAACTGAAAACATGATAATGGGATTGTATTACTTTCTTAATAGTTTTATTCAATGTTGTAATATTTTAGCATTTTAAAAAAGACATGAAATTTTAAGAATTTGCAGTTATTTTATTATTTTGTTTATTTTTGTCTTAGTTTTGTAATCAAATAAATTAGGTTCTAAAATTGGCATGTAAGAATTGGGTATAAAATTATCTATCTCACATGCTTTATCTTTATGATTTTTTTTATTGTCTTAATTTTCATTTTCTTTTCTTTTATTTTTAATTTTTTTGAAGACTTTATTTATTTATTTATTCATGAGAGACACAGAGAGAGGCACTTAAAAGAGTGAGATGGATCATTTTGGGGATGAAGAAGACATTCCAATTTTGGCCTAGATGCCAAAAAAATCCAATGAACATGTATAAAAAAATATTCAGGTTGTTTTTTTAATTTGAATACAATAACCTATATGGAGACCTAAGGGGAACAGATGCTTTGAAAAACAGCTATATTTATATACAAGATGAGAATTTCTCACAGAGTAGGAAATAAAAGATCTTTGTTAAGCACTTCAAAATTAAAGAGAAAGTAGGGGTGGCTGGGTGGAGCAGTGGGTTAACTCTCTGACCCTTGGTTTCAGCTCAGGTCGGATCTCAGGGCCATGAGATGGGATCCCATGTCTGGCTCTATGCTCAGCCCAGAGTCTGCTTAAGACTCTTTCTCCCCCCCCCCCAAAAAAAAGACTCTTTCTCCCTCTTCCCCTGTTCCCTGTTCCCTCTCTCTCTTAAAATAAATCTTAAAAAAAAAAAAAAGACAAAGCAGAAATCATGCAATTAGATATAGCAAAGCATATGAAAGATGTTCAAGTTCAACAATATAAAAAGTCTGGTTAAAATTAAATAGAAGGAAAGTATGATTAATAAATTTTAAGTATATGATTCAACCATCAATTTATATCTTGTTTCTAAACTTCAAATTGCTAATAAAATTATTATGATATCATTATCACAGTGTTAAGTAATTACAGAAGCCACAAAATTATATATAGAAATAATGATTAAAATATGTAATATTATACTAATTATTTTTACATGTAGGTAAAATGTAGTGATTTCCTTTGAATGTCAGGACATAATAAATGTCATGACCATCAATGACAATAGCAGTTTCTTGTACAGGATCAAAGTTTAAGTTGAGGTCAATAAAAGCACCAACAACCTTACATTATTTTCAATGGGCTTCTACATAAGATGACAAAACAGCTGTGCTACCAGCTTGCTTTTATAACAAATTATGAATAGGCATTAAAATAAATGATTATTACTATAGCTATAAAAAGATCCATTGCATGTGGATGCTTAAATGCTTCCATATTACTTAGGTTTACATATAAAAAGTTGCGTATCAATAGGACAGTAAAATTAGCCCTCATGTGATAGATGAGTTAATACTTGGAAAGTTTAAATGATTTGCCCAACTCAAATAACCAGCTATTGAATAAGGAAGAAAGGCCATGCAAGTTGGCCCCACAAGGCAACTGAGAAGATAAGATGAGATGTTTCATAAACTATCAAGTTTTGAGGCATCTTTTAATTCCAGTGATGGTTAAGTAAAAGCAATGTAGGCAAAGTGGTTAATGACCAAGTGAGATTGAAAGGCTTATCACAAAAACCACTGTTCCTTTTTCTATCCTTCCCCACCACCTTGATCACCCTTACCTGACCACCTCCTGCCCCAGATACCAGTCCCCAACGTCTACTTTTAATTATTTAGCTATTTCTTTTCTTAGTTACATTAAGGCTTAACAGTATAAAGAAATAACCAAAATAATGCATATAGCAACCAACACTACTAAACTTTAAATGTTTCAAAAACACTGAAGCTTAGGACCATCAGTAAGAATATCAACAGTCATTTTATAGAAGCTACTCAACAGATTTTCAGAAGATGGAATAAGGACCAGCAAAGACCTTTTTTGTTTTTTTTTTTGTATAGAGAATATCGTGGTCAGCTCTTTTTATTTTTCTGGAAAACAAGAGTCATCTCTATAATACCAGCATTTTCAGAGAGAATTATGTTGGCGTACACTCTGAGTATATGCCAACATACACTGAGTAGGATTGTCTCCACAGCAGAATCACATCTGCCCAATAAAATGTTTCTTGGAAGCACCATTTCTTGTGATTGTTTCTTGGCAATCTTTGTCTCAGCAAAGACAATTCTCTAGTCACATTACCTAGCGATGGTCTTGTGAGGACAACCGATGATGAGTGGAGAAAGGCTCAGAACCCAGCCTTTGTACCTGCCTACTCATGGGCAGAACCTGGACGAAATCTGTTCACAGGGAGCCATCAGCTGTGGGGGGAACCATAGGGCAATCTACTAGGCAGCACAGAGAAAAAACCCTCTCCCACACTGTCAGTGCTTTCTGGTGTCTTCAAGATTGCATCTGCCTTCCACTGCTTTCTGGTGGGGTCGGAGCAGCGTTTCTGAGGACAAGTGTTACCTTCTCCAAGCTGCCTTATTTTTATTACCTGCCTTGAAACCTTAGGAAGCAAGAAGCATGCAGAAGGCATAATTTATTTCCTTTATTATAATATATTAAAATGGATTATTAATGCTCATCTCATTTTCACAATCACATGCTAAAAAACTGGTTGTTGAGGTGTAGGTACACTCAGAGATCATGGAATTAAAAAAAAAAAAGAATCCTTCATCTAAGATGCTCCTGTTGGAGCCTCCAACTCTTTTGCCCCTCTCCCCCCCCTCACCCCCATGTTAAAGTGGGACAGAGAAAGCTAGACCTGTTTAAATGATGCTGGAAAGACTGCTCCAATAATTGGATGCGTTGTCAGGGGCTGTCAGGAAGAAGGTCGGAGAATACCACAACTCAGTGGCTCTTTATCTGGGTTCAGTGATAAATGCCAGGCTCAGTTCACACAGCCAGCTTGCCTCCCTAATGATATGCTGAAGCATTAAAAATGGATTTCTTCTTTGTCAACAGTACATCATGTATATCTAAAATGAGTGGCAGATTTCCACTCTAATTCAGTTCTTAGAATTTTTTTTTTTTGAGTAAGTTGGTACATGAACTTGGTTTGTGACATGACTATAGCTCCGCAATTTTTCAATTTTGAAAATTAGATGGGTATCACAGAAAAGAAGAGTAGCCAAAATCTTTGGGTTAGCGTTCTTGCTGTTAACAACCATGGAGATTGGTTAATTAGTAATTCCTCTAACGCTTAGTTTTCTCAACTGTAAATTTGTAATTAAAATATCTATTCTCACGGTGTCGTGAGGATTAAGTAGAATCATATCATTATAAAACATAGTAGGTCCTCAGAAAATGTATGCTGGGAATCAAATCAGAAATGATTCTAGATAGTAATGCCTTTAAAATAAAAAAAAAATGACTCTCTGATGTTCAGTTGAAATTTTCATAGTTGAAAATTATCTAAATAAATTAGATGCAAGCAACAATATTGGAAGCTATGGAGCAACAGAAACACTCATTGAATGCTGATGAGAGTGAAAATTTGTTCAATCGCTTTGGAAATATTCTGATATTACCTAAAGAATGTGATATCCTATAGTCTAGTAGTTCTCTTCTCTTTTCTCTTTCTCTTTCTCTTTCTCTCTCTTTTTTTTAAAGATTTCATCTATTTGGGAGAAGAGAGAGAGAGCAGACTCTCCACTGAGCAGGAGCCTGACACAGGGCTTGATCCCAGGACCCTGAGATCATGACCTGAGCTGAAGGCAGACACTTAACACACTGAGCCACCCAGATGCCCTATAGTCCAGCAGTTCTGATCTTAGGTATAATTCCTCAAGCAGAGAAATTCTTGTTATATGTACTTGGAGTCATAATTTAAACATGATTTTGGCAGCGTTGTTTGTAACAGAGAGAAAACTATAAATAATCCATCTATCTATCAGCAGATTGACAAACAATAGAATGAATAAGCTTTATAAAAATGAACTTCATCTGTTTAAATCAACATAAAACGATCTCACAAAAATCACATGGATCAAAAAGGCAAGTTGGAAAAATATACAATATACATGGCATTCCATTTTATATAAAGTGCAAAACTAAAACCAAAAAGCACTACTTAGATTATCTATCTACCTACCTACCTCTCTATCTAATCATCTATTATTTATCTAGGTATCTATGACAAAATCATAAAAGGAAATAAAGGGATGATTAATATAAGGTTGAGGATAGTGGTTACTTTTGGTTGAGAAGGAAGCTAGTGCTGTTGGGAAGGGACATAAAGATTACTTCTTAGGCAACTGGTTTTAGTCCTTTTTCTTTTTTTAAATCTGAAAATGGCTCTATTTTACCTTAAAATTTTTTAGAGCAGTTTTAAATTCACAGCAACACTGAAAGAAAGGCTCAGAGATTTCCTATATATTTTTTGCTCCCACACACGGATAGCCTCCCCATTATCATCTCTCACCAAAGTGTTACATTCTTCCCAATTAGTAAATCTATGTTAACATATCATGATCATTCAAAGTCCACAGTTTACATCCTGGGTGTTGCACATTCTATGAGTTTGGAGAAATGTTTAATGACCTGTATTCACCTCTTTAGTATCATACAGAGTATTATCAATGCCCTAAAAAATCTTCTGTGTACTCCCTTCCTGTCCCCCACCCCACCAAGTCCTGGCAAACACCGATCACTTGACTGTCTCCATAGATTTGCCTTTTCCAGAATGTCGTACAGTTGGAACCATGCAGTTTGCAGCCTCTCCAGATTCGCTTCTTTACCTATGTAATATGCATTTAAATTTATTCTGTGTCTTTTACATGATTTCATAGATCGTTTCTCTTTAGTATTGAATGATATTCTGTTGCTTGGTTTTTACCACCTTTTATTTATTCATATACCAACTGAAAAATACCCTGATTGCTTCCAAGTTTTGGTGGTTATGAGTAAAGCTGTTATAAATGTCCGTGTCTCTGTATGGACTTAAGGTCTCAATTCCTTTGAGTAAATGCCAAGGACTATTATAGCCAGATTGTATGGTGAGTGTATGATTGCTTTTGTCAGAAGCTAGCGAAGTATATTCCAAAGTGGTTGTTCTGTTTTGAGTTTCCACCAGCAATGAATGAAAATTGCTCTACAACATCACCAGCATTTGGTTTTGTCAATTTAATCTATTTTAGTATTTCTGTTAACAAATTAGCACAAAGTGGATAGTTTAAGACAATAGAAATGTATTCTTCCACCACTCTGGCAGTCAGGAATGCAAAATCTGGGTGTCAGGACAGTTATTTCCTTCTGGAGGCTCTAAGGGAGAATCTGTTCCATGCTCCTCTTTTAGCTCCAGGGGTAATTTTTGACATTGCTTAGCTGGTTTATGTCTCAACCCAATTTCTGTCTCTGTCTTCATGTGGTCTTCTTTGGATGTCAATCTTCTCCTCTTCTATCTCTTATAAAAACATATGTCATTGAATTTAGGACCCACTCTACTTTAGGAGGGTCTCATTTCAAGATCCTTAGCTTGGGATGCCTGGGTGGCTCAATGGTTGAGCGTCTGACTTTGTCTCAGGTCATGATCCTGGGGTCAAGTCCCACATCGGGCTCCCTATTGGGAGCCTGCTTCTCCCTCTGCCTGTGTCTCTGCCTCTCTCTCTGTGTCTCTCATGAATAAATAAAATCTTAGAAAAAAGATCCCTAGTTTAATTAATTACATTTGCAATGATCCTTTCCCAAATAAGGTCACATGCATATGTGCCAGGTAGATATATCTCTTTGGGGGTCCATTATTCAACCCACTGCGGTAAGTGTACATTGTATTATTTTTCTGTGACTGTAATAGACATATTTGTTCTTTTGAGTGTTTGATATATTTTTCAGTAAAAGTGTGCTTAAAATAAAAAAGTGGAAAAAGGAATGTAGAGAAAAAATGTTTTAATGCCAATTGCATGATTACGTTGTCTTCCCAATTTGACAATATAAAATAGACTTTTCTCAGTGAAGAAATATTTTCCTAACATTTTGAAGTAAAATATGTTGTTTATATATTTATATTTATATACATATATATACATATTACATATTGAATTCTCAACAGAGTCTAATTTTGAAATATATTGAAGCTGAGTTTTCTATTCCTATTAGAAATAACACTAAGTCTGATGTTATGTTTGAGATTGTTTTTAATTTTGATGTGTAGAGTTCTAGATTCAAAGAATAAGGCATTAAGTAAAAATTCTAAGTTGATTCAAAGAATAAGGTATTGAGTAAAAATTCTAAATTGATTTATACATAGTTTCTTCTGATGTCACTGGGCATTTCCTGACAAAGAAAAAAGAAAGGATTATCTGACTCATCTCACAAGAAATACATGTTTCCATTTCTGGCCACCATATTAACAACTAATTTCTAAAATATTAATAATGCTAGTTGGAAGGGATGAGAATAAACAGACACCTTTTTCATTGTTTGTAGGAGTGTGGTTTATCATAATATTTCCAGAATGACATTTGGCAGTGTGTGTCAGGAGCCTTGAAAGTATTTATTTATGCCCTTTGACCTAGTAATCTTTTATAGGAATGTATATTGAGGAAATAGGCCAGTATTAAGCTAGATTTATATATAATATATTTAATACAGGATCATTAGCAATAGTATGAAACTGGAAATAATTATTTTTTTCAAAAATAGGGTAAGCAAATGATCACTTCTAGTTGCAGTTTCTGTTGCTATGTAAGAAACTACCTACAGACAGTGGCTTAAAATAAAACTGTATTCTTATATCCCATGATTTTCTTTGTGTGCCAGGAGCACAGAAAGGATGTACTGTTGCAGTCCCACAATGTGTGAGGCCTCAGGTAGTTAACTCAAAAGCTAGGGACTGGAGGGAATAGCCGGGGTTCACTGGGCATTTCTCTTTCTCTTATATGGTTTCTACATGAAGCCAAAGGGGGCTTCTCCACGGCATAGTGGGCTCAGCTTAGTTGAATATTTCACATGGCAACGCAAGAGCTCAATAATGAGTTTTATGAGAGAAAAGACATGGAAACTGTGGTTTCTTACTGCTTGCTTGGAACCAGGAATAGTGTCACTTCAACCAGATTCTGAGAGTCAAAGCAGTTAAAGCATCTCTACCCATATTATGGGGAGAGGATACAGACCCTAACTTCTGATGGAAGGAGTGTCAAAGAATTTGTGGTAATCTTTAAACTGTCACATGTGATTATATAACAGTAACCATCTAAACGTACTGCACTGCTCATTGTTGGAAAGAAGGAGGGCGGTCATTCTGAATAACACGTCTTGGTTGTGATCATAAGAAAAGTAAGCTGATTTCCAGGGAAAGTCCAAAATAAGAGAAATGCTGTACATAATGGTGGGATCTTTGAACCAAAATAAAAATCTTCTATGATAACTCCTTTGAAGATTGGTAGGTATTTGCATGCAATGTTTTGAAAAGTTTATGCGAGTTGTTATCATTTTTATAGCTTTATTTTTGTGCCTATGAGAAAAAATGGAATTTCATATGACAGCAAAGTCAAAAAGAAATTGGTGACACAAATTAGTTGCAGATAGAAGGAAATGGTGACAAGTCTTGAGGGACATCTATAGCCTAAAGAGATGGGAAGAAATATGAAGAATTAGTAAAGGGAAATACACACAAAAAAATGATGAAAACAGACAAAGGAGGAAAACTTGAAGGCATGTTTTAAGAAGAAAAAAATGTTACCATTTACCAGGAAATCCGTGAGAATGTTAACTGTTAGAAACTTATAACACCACTGTGGAATTTATTGAAGGTGAAATTTTAAAGGCGTAACTTTTTCAGAGATGTCTGTGGAAACAAAATGTTAAAGATAAAAAATATTGAAACAAATGGAATCATGATTAGAATGATGGTCAAATAAATGATGGAGTATAATATTCCAGCAGTTTGCTGGAATATTATGTAGCCACAAGATTAAAAAAATGAAAGACTAGGGAAAACTGTTTACATGATAAAGCTAATTAAAAATATATCAGAGAAAAAGGCAAGCATGCTAGAACTAACATATCGTGAGAAATGCAAATGGTAATAACTGGGAGGCAGATCAGACATGAAAGTCCAAACAGGGATCTACGGATAATTGTTCCTTGGTAGGTGTGCTTACTGTTGCATATTTTACATTATTATGTAAAGAAGTGGTAACCCATTGTTGCTAAATATAAGACAGCAAAGCTTGAAATTTAAAATTAAAATACTATGTTTTCATTTTTTAAGATCAAGTGATTTCAGTTTTTAAAGATTATTTTAAAATGTAAGGAGAAAAGGAGGCTAGACGGTAAGCACACAAAATGGCGAGGTACCAGTTTTATAAAATCACTCTCATCATTTAACAATTATGGTTTTATTTATTTATTTTATTTATTTTTTTAAATTATGGTTTTATTAACTGCAATATTATAGTTATAAACCAACAGTGTGATCTTTTTAAAGATTATCTTTATCATCTATCAATCATCTACCTATTATCTATCATCTATTATCTATCATCTACCTATTATCTATCATCTACTATCTATTATCTATCATCAATCATCTATCTGCTATCTATCTATCATCTATTATCTATCATCTATCTATTATCTATCTATCTATCTATCTATCTATCTATCTATCTATCTATCATCTATCTACCTATCTAAGAGAGAGAGGGAGAGAGAGTGTGAACATGTGTGCATGTCAGTGAGAAGCAGAGGGAGAGGAATGGGGGAGGAAGAGAGACACGCAGATCTGCCCCGAGCATGGAGCCTGACCAGTGGATCCAACCACTCTGAGGATGTGGCTTGAGTGGAAATCAAGAGTGGATGCCCAACTGACTGAGCCACCCAGGTGCTCCATCTTTTTTAAAGATGTGAGGTTCTGTTTCGTATCCTTACACCACAGAGCAGCACAAGGATTGCCCCCACTTCACCCAGAATGAAAAAGAAGGGCTGTTTATATGTTACTTCCTTAATACCTAGCAAAGGGTTAAACCAAGTCCACAAAAACTTTCTTTTAATCATGATAATTCGTCAGTCAGAAAAACTATTTGAAAGCCTTTTCTCCCTCCTACTTCGGAAGATTAATTAAGGAAGAATGCAAGTACTAGTTGTCCAGTTTTAATTCAGGAAGAGATTTAAGACAGAATGTGAACATCCTAAAACTTGTAAACGTTTGCTCAGGACATGGTGTTATCTTATAGACAATGCAAAATCATTCCTGCTTATTCCTAGACTCTTTTATTTTCTTTTTTTAAAGACTTTATTTATTTATTTGAAAGAGAGAGAGAGAGTACTAGAGAGAGACAGAGCAAGCATGAGTCGGGGCAGAGGGAGAGGGAGAAGCAGGTTCCCTGCTCCTGACATGGGGCACGACCCCAGGACCCTGGGATCATGACCTGAGCTGAATAACTGGCTGAGCCACCCAGGCACCCCTCTTCCTAGAGGGTAGCTATTGTTTCCTAATAAGGATAAGGACAAAGGTTTGCAGGGCATGGATAAAAGGAATTTTATGGAATAGTTCCATTTCTAGGGACCTCGGAGATAGAGTCCAGCTATAATTTAGGACATCCAGCAGTACTGAAGGGTTTACTCAAGGACTCAAGGCTAGTCAGTGAGTCAGGGCTTTGGCTGTTGCATCAGACATCTCATCTGCCGCCTCCGGTCACCTTGGCCTTATCTTCTCTTATGCCCTTGACCTCTCTCTGCCCTATCACTTCTGGGAAGGCCGAGTTCCTGTGATTCATGCAGGTTGGTTGGTTGGCTGAGGCCGTGCCCTGGAATCTCTAGCCCCTCCTACCACTTCCATTTGTAAGTGACTTATGTCCCCAAATAATGATGCCAAAATATTTTCTTGGCATCATGTAGGTCTCATGTGAGTCAACTAGTCACCCTAGCTCTTGGGTTCATATATGGTGGTTCTGAAAGTTTAGCGTGCATTTCAGTCATCCTGAGGCCTTGGTGACATGTAGATGGCCAGGCCTCGCTGTCAGGGTTTCTGATTCAGTAGGGCCTAAGGGAGTAGGAGGGCGGTGGGGCTGAGAATTCACATTTTTAACAAGTTTTCAGGTAATGCTGATACTGCTAGCTCAGGGACTATAGCTTGAGGATCATGGCTCTTATAAAATATTTTTTTGTGTCACCATGTTCCAGGCATATTTTGTGTTGTTTACATACTATCGGCATTACAGACACTTCCTGGTACTTCCATGTCCTGTTGCTGGATGCTCATTGGACTTGTGAGCCCAGTCATACGATGGCTGGTTGGCTTTCACCTGGCAGAGTGGTGGAGGGCTCCTCATGCTAACTCAGCTAATAAATCCTGCCACTGCAGTCCAGCACCTTTCATGTTTAGGGTAAAATTGCTCTCCTCTGGAGATTGCTTAGCCCAATAGATTAGAAAAGCCTTCACACAATGTCATGATCTAATGAGATTACTCTTTAACCTTCAATTTCCAGTAACATCCCCAGTGCTAGGGAACTATTAAAACCAGAGTGCCATCATAAAATGTATACTAATGATCTTCCCATGACAAATGTAGTTGAAGTAGGAGCCATTAGACAGAATCAGGATTCTAGATACATTATTTTGATTAATTCTAAGAACTTGTGGTTTATCCTTCACATGTGTTTCTGCGTTCCTTTTTCGATATATCATTTTTTAAATGAAAAAAAAATCAATATAACAGTATCGGATTTTCCAAACTGTTCACAATTATAGCCACTAGTTAGATGATAGGACCTTTGGTGTTGAGAATTACTAGTAGAGGTCAGCTGAAGGGAAAAGGGAATAATTGCAAAATTAGCCGAATAAGAGCCTCACCTGAATTACCTACACCGTTTTTCTCTGTTCTTGTCTCTACCCCGGGATGAATGTCTGGCTCTGGAAGTGCATTAAAGCGGCCTGTGGCTACATCGCAGTGATGTATATAAGGCACATCCTAGCACATATTAGAATTTCTGTATCTGTCCCCCCCCCCCCCCTTCCCTGCCTTTTCCTCCTTTGTGTCGAATAAAGGCACATGGCTAAAGGAAAAGTTATTCACACATTCTACTTAGTCGCATCCTTCCCTGCTGCCTGGCTAGCCTAGAAAGGAGTCTAATTTGCTGATGATTACAATTAGGAGGGAATGATCCATTACATTACCTTTAATGAGCTGCAGCAGGTCACTTGGTTATGGATGGTACCATGCAAAGGTTGCAGTTCAGGGTAATAGGAAATCCTGACAGCCTCCTCCTGACATTTGTGCAGTGGCCATAACAAAGGAAGGATTGCTAGTTTGTAGTCATTGGAATGCCTGAACCTCACTGCATCTTTCCATTTGGACAAGCTTTAGTGTTACTACCTAAAGGGCTTAATAATTTATAAATAGAGTTTATGTAACTGGCAGTTGTGATGCACAGCATTAACTTAGAAGTGGTCCTGTAGTTGAAGGCATGATCGAGTTTCTACGTTTACTAGATTTCCTCTCCCTTGATTTTCAGGGTACATTTAAGCTCCTTCCAGAGCTCCGGTAAATTCAGGAGCTCTGGAAAAACCAATGAATGATTTAGTTAGAAAGTCTGCAGCAGAATGTATTAGACTGACTCGTCTCTGAGGATGAGCAAGGCACTTCTATATGGAAATTTCCACTTTAAGACATATAATTTAAAAAGATTTATTTATTTATTTGAGAGAGAGAGAGAGAGAACACAGGGGATGGGGTGTAGAGGGAGAGAAGGAGGGAGAGAATGCCCAGCACGTTCTCCGCCGAGTGTGAAGTCCTACACGGGGCTCAATCCAGCAATCCGGAGATCGTGACCTGAGCTGAAATCAAGAGTCGGACACTTAACTGACTGAGCCACCCAGGTGTCCCCCTGCTCCCATTTTAAGATGTATTAATATTCTTACAAATAGATGAAATATAAGCCTTTAAAAAAGATCAAACAACAGGAAGGCAAATTAAGAATATTTGTTTTATCTTATATCAAAAGGGATATTTATCTGACGATGTGAATTTGGGCTCTGCCGTATTTTCCTAGTCGAGCAATGAACAGAATGCTGATTTTTTACAGCGCTCAGTATGTTCTACAACAGAATGTGTTGAAAGACTTCTAGTTTTTCAAAGACAGGTCTTTCCTTTTGTAAAAATCGAATATAAATGGAACTGCAAAAGCGTGTCTTTTCTCAAGCCTAACCTGCAGTTTAAGAAAAGTTATTGGATTAACTACAGGCATTGTCGCACTGGCGACCGAAAACGCTAGCTTTGCTTATGCCTCAGGAGAAAATATCTATATTTTAAAACTATGGCTGGCTGGGGGATGTTCCAAAGGCAAGAGTCGTGGGGGGGAGAAATAAGGTCGGAGTCTGGAAAGAGAGTCCATTTGGATGTCATTTCAATAGAGGCATAAATCCTGAAGAACCTCTCCATTTGAGGGGATGAACATATCATAGGTGAGGAAGGCCCACCTAATGGTTCCAAGCTCACAGCAATCTGCACTATTATCATAAATTGCTATCTTGGCGAGGGAGACATAAACCAAGGAATTCATGGTTGGAAGCAACTCTTTTGACAGAGTTGCTTTACTGGTTTGTGTTTATCTGTGTGCTGCTGTCCCTACTGGTGTCTTCCTCAACACAGCTTCCTTCTCACTTGGGGTGGTTTTTCTTATCACCCATTGCACAAGAGCTTATTTCCCAGTAAGTCCTGTCTGTCTACAGAGGAAAAACAGAGATTGTAGAGGTGCATGGTGGAAAAAAGAAAAAAAAAAAGTTTGAATGATTTGGGCACGGTCTCTTTTCCTGTGGGTGCAAACCAACATTAGAGCCAGGACTAATTGTGGGCTAGTCACATCCTCATGAAGTGTCTAATTGTTCCCACAATGGTCTAATTGGGGCTGCAATTAGCTACAGGTGCAGCTAACAGAGGGCTTAAACCACCCCAAACAAGTTGCCTAAGGAAATTAAGGGCCCTTGCCTCG
The DNA here is from genome assembly GCF_048418805.1 of Vulpes vulpes. Classification (NCBI taxonomy): domain Eukaryota; kingdom Metazoa; phylum Chordata; class Mammalia; order Carnivora; family Canidae; genus Vulpes; species Vulpes vulpes. The sequence continues at coordinate 42,006,401 of NC_132792.1, read as the reverse complement.
GAGGTCCCCAAACACCTGAGGCTGCCCGATTTTATTTTATTATTTTATTTTATTTTATTTTATTTTATTTTATTTTATTTTATTTTATTTTATTTTATTTATTTTATTTTATTATTTATTTTATTTTATTATTTTATTTTATTTTATTATTTATTTTTAATATTTTATTTATTTATTCATGACAGACAGAGAGAGAGAGAGAGAGGCAGAGACACAGGCAGAGGGAGAAGCAGGCTCCTCTCAGGGAGCCAGATAGGGATCCCCAGACCCCAGGATCACGCTCTCAGAGGAAGGCAGGCTCTCAACCACTGAGCCACCCAGGCATCCCCTGTTTTTATTTTAAAGATACTATCTGACAAATATCCTTTGCTGCTGAGAGAACCTACCTTGGTCTGTCATTCTTTGTGTTTTGTGTTACAGCGGACAATTTCCACACACTAGAATCGACCAACGCTGGGCATTTATATATATATATATATTTTTTTTAGCTGAAAGGAAATCTTTGTTAAATAGTTCCTGAAAAGAACAGATGCCCCCTGTTATCTCTCCTGGATGGAAATCCTCATTTCTGCACAGAGTAGATAAAGGAATAAAGAAAAAGGCTTGTTTTATGGGCAAAGAGCCATGATCGGAGGCACCTTCTCACCATCACTATATATTTATATAAAATTTAGCAAGTGAAAACCAGACTTAGGGAATCACATAAGCATCTGGTTAACAACTGTGGGATTTTTTTTTCCCATATACTCATTTTTAATAGCCCAGCTGTATTTTCTAACTTACAGTCAGTACCTTTGGAAGCTAGCACGGTGCCCATACTTGCCAAACACTTTCCTGAATGAAGCAGAAGATGTGGAAGCTGTGGCTTGTGGGTCACCTATAGCATTTTAACCAAGCATCTTTTACTTTTTTTTCTTTTTCATATCTCCCCCTACTCCCCTTTCCTCGCCCAATTTCCTCGAGTTTGGAAAGGGCTAATTGGCAGTTCTCTGTCATGTGTTCTTCCTAGGAGCCCTGAATGTCTGGGCCGGAGTGGATATTGAGGTGGTGGCCTTTCTGATGAACCTGGCAGGTCAGTGACACCACGTGGCACTGTTTTGAAAGCTACAGGGTGGAGTCCAGGGACAGAGACAGTACTCCCTTGGATGCTGGACTGCAGGGGACCATGGCTACATAGAATGAGAGACGGAGGCAGGGCCTCACGATTAGCTGGTGTTGCCTTCTCTGTCCTTGGCGGTAATTTCATGGCCACCGAAGCTTGTATCAATGTACTTTAAAGGATGAAGTCGTGGATATTTCCCAATTGTTTGACTTCTAACCTTCTGGGTGACCTGCATTTCACTCACTAGCCAAGAGGCCAGAGCAGAGCATGGATGGGGCGGGACAGGTTAAGACCTAGCAGGAGTCCCTCAGCTGCTTCAGTGGATTGCAAACTAATGAGTAAGGAAATTCGATACAGGCCTTGAGGTTAGAGGTCAACAATCAGGATTTTCACAACTTTGCTGGTAATCACGTCTTTAAAGATGTTACTAAGTGGACACACATCGGCTTTACAACTCCTGGCAACCAGAGAGGAAACTGGCCTTGGAACTGTGGCCACTTGTGGCTTCAACAGGATTTTCATAATAGTCCAGAGGAGTAACACAAGAAATTTTGACAGAGTCGCGAAATCCTCAAAAACCATTTAAGTAGTTGTGACTATGTTCCAGTCTTCTTGAAGAAGGAAATACCTTTTAAAATATAATATTGAGGGGCCCCTGTGAGGCTCAGCAGTTGAGCGTCTGCCTTTGGCTCAGGGCATGATCCGGGGGTCCCAGGATCAGGTCTCACATTGGGGGACTGCGTGGAGCCTGCTTCTCCCTTTGCCTCTGTCTCTGCCTCTCTTTCCCTGTGTCTCTCAGGAATGAATAAATAAAATCTTTAAATAAAGTAAAATATAATATTGAATTAGGACAATGGCATGGACACAGCTGATACTATAAATTTGATAAAATCCTTTTCTTTTCAGAAATAAATTAGTGTCACTTCATGGTAAGTGTCACATATCTCCACGAAACACCCTAATAAAATATATAACATAAAACTATATAACATTAACGGACATCTCCAAGGGATTCAGGGTGCTAGCAGTTTTAACATCGTGCATTCGATGCATACATTTCAAAATCTGGCCAGCTTGATCTAAAAGTTCCAGCTAAGTGCCTTAGTCCCACAAACTTTTATGAGTCCTGGATTTTAATTCTTGCTTCCTGTGGTTAGACACATAATTTTTGTTGATAAATTTTTCATCCATATTGATAAAAGCACCTAAAGGAATTTTGTTTCTCTGTTTATGAAGTGCAAGCCCATGGGCTGATCTTCCTAAAGGAACACCAGGAGTGGTGGAAACCATTTATGGTGATTTGTGGTTCATTTATACACACTGCTCAGTTTGAAGAAATGCTGAGAAACTAGAGATGATCTTTGTTAGTATCTAAACCCTGATTAGATACTGAAGAAGCATTTTTCTCCAGTGATTGATTGGTAGTTCATATTTGAGATTCTTTGCATAGGCAAAGACTTTGTGAAAAGTTCAAGTCGGTAGCTGTGACATCTTCAGGATGCCAGTTTTCTTCCAGTAACGTTTTCCTCCCATCATATTTTGGAAGAGATTATGATATTTAAAAGATGAAAGAGATGCTTCTCAATCGGTATAATAATCCCATATTTCTGACTGTAGATATAGCAGATGTAGTGGACACTGTGGTGTCCCACCCTGCCCAGATGCCCCCCGCCCCTTCAGGGACAAGGCTGGATCGTCCCCTCAGCTGCCAGGAACGCTGGCGTAGTTCATCTGCCAACATATGAGATCAAGACGTGGCCTAATTAGCCGAGTTCGCTCATAGCCGAGTCCCTTCCCAGCAATTGGCCTTGGCCAAAGTTGACTGCCTTCCCTAATGCTACCAGCTCTCTCTAGGAGCAGCACACATCCAGTGAGGGGCTGAGGCAAGGGTACAATGGCCTTACCCTTTTGCCTCATTGCAGACAAATCTGAAGGCCTATCCAGCTGCAGAGTTCTTCAGGGGATTGGCTGAGATTTTGGTTCCAACTGCTTTTTTAATTCAACTTCTTTCTCCACCAAGTCCTGCTTTCCTCATTTTTTTTAATCGGTTCTGAGAAGACTCCCCATTAAACACTGGCCTCCAATTTTTAACTCAGAGGCTATTATTCTCAGGCCACACAAAACAGGATAGGAATACAACATCCAAGAGAGGATACTGGGCAGAAACCACTTCCTGAAACTTTTGTCTTTTGCAAACGCTGCTCTTTTTCCTTGTGTGTGTGTGTGTATGTGTGTGCGCGCGCGCGTGTTGCCTTAAAGCCTGTACATCCAGGCTCCGCAGATGGGCCATTTTAGTAGAACTTCTGTTTAATATATTTCTAAATCTTTTAGTGCTAAGCCAAGCACCTAATACTAATTCTACTAGGCTATTGCTAGGCCATGAGATTATCACCCAGAATAGACTCGGAAACAGCATGTGTTGAGAGCTGAGGAGTTAATGGGGAAGACCATCTTAGTGAGCACACACTAAACCATCTGCAAAACTTCATGTCTCAGAATGCAAGTGACCGGGTGACTGCACTCTCTAAACACAAAGGGAAATGTTTCAAAAGTCGGGCGCCAAGAATGATTTGTTTTGCACTTAGTAAATCCCTTACAAAGCAGTCAGATATATGGATTGATCTCCTGGACGGTTTGCCCCTCTGTCATGAGTATGCGGATATATGGCCCTGGGGGCTTCTTTCATTTCCTGGGAAGATAAATGGTATATGGTAGAACCAAAGCTTGGCATTTACAAGTTTTGGGGAGATAATATGGGATTTTCGGCAGGCCAGGTTTGGGGATGCTATAAAGAGGTTATAAAGCAGAAATATGAAATAAAAATGGACAGAAGGCAAAGAGAGCAAAGGGAAGGATTTTTTCCTGTTTTTTGGCCCACTGGCCCTCTCATTCCATCATTCATTCGTTCATTCATTCATTTAATATACGCTGGACTGGCCTGGAAATATTAGATGTTCATACTGGCACTCACTTAGAGGAGCACGTGCTGAAAGAGCATAAATTGCAAAATCTGACCAGCTTAACTTAACAAAAACCAGATGTCTTAGCATCTCACCTCCTTCCTATAAGCTTCTCCTATCCCTCTACTTGTAAGCCATTGGAAAGGTACTTGTTTTGTGAAAACTGGTGGTGCTGATGCCCTGGCAAGGATCTTCTCTTGCAGGATCTATCTGACTTACAGTGGGCACTCAGTCAAGCAACATGAAACACGAGAGCTCAAGCAGAGTAGTTTGCAAGACTCCGTCTGTGCTGTGGTGGTGGGCAGTCCCAGGGTGGAAGACCTACAGATTCAGGTGTTCTGGCAATCTCCTAATTGTGAACAGCTACACTGGTGTGCAAATAAAATAAGTGTTGCACTCACCCACAGTTAGGAGGAGACTTTTGCGACAGGTTTCTGTTGCCCTTTCTTGGACTTCGGCTACCTCAGCAACTTCACTGTCATCCTTTAAGTTACCTTGTCGTGGCTGTAGTGGTGGCATCAGAAATTCTGAAAAGCCATCGAGCTTGCTCATTGATTGTACCCACAGTACCTGCCCTGTGTTAAACAATGTTCATAGAGTGATGAAATGAGGAACAAGTCAGATAAGTTTCCTGCACTCAAGTGGACATGATGTGTTACTGTTTGAGAGAATTAGGTGAAGCAAGACCACAAGCCAATGCATGGCTGTATACACATTCGCTTGTAGAGATCTTCTTAGGTTTTATATGGGCAAGAATTTTTGACTACGTAGGATAGACAGTGTTTGATAATGTCAGGGGAACTGCATTTTGGAGGAGGAGAGACATTGCATTTTTGAGGCGATATAGTAGCTTTCTGGTATGTGTGAAGATGCATGACTCATATTGGTATTTTCTAACTGTGAAGAGATGGATCTATATGCACGTGCTGAAGTTTGAAACTTGTAGATGCTTAATAGAAGTATATCGTGTATTGCCAATCTTGGGTGGGAAGTCACAGACTACAGGACCGTGAACTACAGACCATGGATCCTCTTAGCAGCAGGGACCCCTGGGAGTAGATTTCTTGATATATTCTGGGAGAAGATGAACCCCCATTGGTGTCCCAATAACTGCCAAGAAACAATGTTTGCACTGAAGGTAAGTTCAAAGGGTTAACTTTAACTAGGGGAGAGATTTTTAATCAATGATGTGGCTTTGTAGAATTCTATGAACTCCTGAACAGGCAAGAATCCTTCCTAAGGCTCTATTGGACACTGCCCTTGGGTTGAAAGGAAATAGTCGGAATACAAGTGCCCCCATCAATCTTCCAACACCAAGGCAATATTCTCGATAGCACTATGGTCCTGTACAAAGCTACATAAACACCACTGTGACTCTGGCACTTTATACACCAATTTTTAAAGGATATTTAAATTTGTTCTATGTAGAAGTAAATTGATTCATTCTATTCACTGTCAGCCTATTACTTTACCCACCCTTTCCGGCAGCTTCTATAAAAGTAGATGATAGATTTAGAAAGTTTTTTTAAATACTGTATATTATTGGTTTTAGAATATAATCTCTGGGGAACTTTGGTTTATAAGCTTATGGGTTATATGAGCCAGGGCATGCTACTTAAGCGGTCAATTTGTATTCTTTGATGAGGATGATTTTTGACTTTGATGGCTTGACATATAAATAGGAGGAGGTATTATTATTAATCTTTTCCCCATAAGGATCCTTCCATATGATTGCGTTCAATAATGTTCCATGAAATTAACTCATCTTAGAGCTCTGGAGAGAGTGGAAAGAAGTAGAAAACTAGTGAGGTCACCAGTATGCACAGATCTCCTTTGGTAACCAGTTAGAACTCAAAAAAGATCACATCATAAGAAACGAAAGAACATCTGGTAACTGGAAATCTAATATTAGCCATTTCTCAGGAGAGTTACTAAATTTATCTGATGAGCTAAGGAGTCTTTAAATATATGTATCTAGTTTTTCTGTGGTCAATGGTACTTTTAGGAAGCAAGTGACACTTACAAATGCTGAGAAAAAACAAGCAAATTATTTTGAGTAGAAGCATAACATGTTTATATTGAGATTTTAAACTTTTCTAGAAACCAGGCAGAAAATGGTCAATATAGGGATGCCTTAAAAGGAGTATTAAGTCAAATTGGGAACTTAGTGTACCTTTTTTTTGAGAGACCCTAAAAAAAAATCTGTTATTACTGGAATTTGATTTCCCTCAAAGTAACCTCTCGAGTTTTTAATGTTTAGGAGTATGATTTGCATACTCATTCAATTCACTTGCATGATCTGGATTCTCAAGGTCAAAGCAGACTTCAGAACAAAATGAATCGTCTCTCTTTTTGGCTAGAAGGCAACTTTTGGCACTTATTTTTTTTGGCCTAGAACTCTGATTCAGATGACATTGCCCTTGATCACTATAAATTCAATGGCTGTAGTCGATACATATGAAGCTTGTTTCACATAAATAGGACATGCTTACCTGGTTTACCCAAATATTTAACATAAATAGATACTCATATCCCAGTTTTTTTTTTTCATATCCCAGTTTTGGTAGAGATAGTATATTGTGGTGATTAAGAGCACAGGCTTTGGATCAGATATGTTTATTTATTTATTTTTAAAATTTTAGTACAATTAACATACCATGTTATATTAGTTTCTGGTGTACAATATATACAGTGGAATATTACTGAGACATAAAACAATGAGATCTTATAATTTGGATCAGATGCATTTTTTTAAAAAAGATGTACTTATTTATTTTAGAGAGAGAAAGAGTGAATGGGGGGAGAGGCAAAGGGAGAGAATCCCCAAGCAGACTCCCTGCTGAGCACAGAGTCTGAAGAGGGGCTCCATCCTAGGACCCCCAAGACCTGAGCTGAAACTGATTTGGATGCCTTAATCGACTGAGCCGCCCAGACCCCCCTGGATCAGACACATTTAAACCTGAATCGTGGTTCTACTACTTACCAACTGAACGACTAAAGGGAGATTATTTAACTTCTAAGTCATAGTTAGACTGAAAGTACAGAGCTGTTGGTAGGATTGGCTGAGATGTCTACATAGAGCTTGGCTTAGAAATTGGCACACAAAAAAGTTCTAATCTGCTGAATACCCTTGGTTTGGATAATTATTAAAACATTAATGTGGTCATTTCCACTGGGTACTTTATAAAGACAACAAAGCAATTTTTTGATAAGGGACTAACATGTACATGTATTTCAGTTACTCTCTTTACTTTAAGAATAAATGTATTCAGATGGTGCATGTACTATTATAAAATATTTATTACAGTGTATTTCTCTTGTCAGTAAAGTTCTTAACAATGAGCTCAAAGTTTTTTTTCATCCTTTGCCCATAAACCGAGGTCTGTTTTCCCAACTTAATTTCCTAAGTGTTTTTCTCACTGTCGTTTGTTTACTCTAGAGTGATGGCTTCCTGGGTCAATAGTGATCTCACCACATGGAGGTCTCAGCCTTACTGTCCTAAGTTTAGACTTCAGAAGGTAGATAGATCTCTGCTTCAACCACAGGGAGCTCATCAACTGACCTTTTTTCCTTTTTGTTTAGCAAAAGTCTTAGTGTCCCAAGAAAGAATGATGCATGCTATGATCAATTAAGTTCTCTCTTTTATTTTATCCATTTTTCCATTATTACTATGTGCTAGGTACTGTGTCAGGCTCTGGAGAGGTAATGGTACACTTGACCCAATCTCTCAGTTAGAGCTCACAGGTGGCAAGACACAAGCAAACAGACAATTAGAGTACAGAATATAAGTCATTTCCATCTAATCTTGATGTGGGGGTAGCAGGGTCCTGAAAGGCTTTCTGGAGGAAATGATCTCAAAGCCAAGACCTGTAGGATGAATTAGCCTGACTCAGGGTATGGAGAAGGATGGAAAAGACCAGTATATATAGAGAAACTCACACATGCAAAGGTCAGGGAGCAAAGGGAGGCAGGTTTGCTCTGGGCATTATAAGTAGAAAAAGTTGGAATGCAATGTTCAAGGGTAGGAATGTAAGCAGGCCCTGTATGGTCATCCCCTATGCAAAAATAAATAAATAAATAAATAAATAAATAAATAAATAGATAAATAAATAAATAAATAAATAAATAAATAAATAAATAAATATCATAACAGACACTTCACTAGTGATTTTAAGCCAAGGTCTGATTCGCTAGAAGTGAAATATCTGTTTTCTTGTTCTTTGATACCCTAGCCAGACAGCTTAGTTACATGGGTGCTCTCCTTACACCCTCTTCTACTAGACATTCAGTATCCATGAGAACCATGAGCCCATACACCCTCTTCTATTAGACATTCAGTATCCATGAAACCAATTCCAGAAGCCTCATTATAGCCTAATCCGTACCCATGGGGTCTAGCACCAGCCACACATTTGTGTTGCTGTCACAAGGATCTCTGTGGTAGGTTTGACACTGTCTGCCCTAAAGTGACTGTCTTCTTGCCTGGACCATGGGAAATAGATGGCATAGTATCTGTTGATCATAACACAATTGAATTTCTGCAGAGATGTACACCCTGGGGGTGGGGAGAGGAGGAGAGAACCAAGCAGTGCACTGGCTCAGTGCTCTGTGCTTTGGCAGATGGGCTTCAGCTGCCCAGAGAAGATTTTTAGCACATTTCAAACCCCTCTTCATAGTAGGAGAGGAATTATAATTATGGAAGATATTGGTATTTTAAGATGTTCTCCAGCTTTGATTGAATATTTAGGGTGCAATGAACATTTTCTGGTGGTGCCTCTTCAAAAGGTGAATGGAATCTTAGGGTCATGATGATAAGAATAGACTCTGTTTCAGCACCTCGTCTATGAAAAGTCAGGTAGTTTTTACACTGAGAGTATTTCCAAATCAAAATAGCAGGTGTGATGGCACTTTGGAAAAACACCAGCTGAAAAGTCTTAAGGCAAGGTTAACTTTTTCATGAGCAGTTGGTATAGTCTAGAGTTAGCATCGTATAATGTGAGGAGGAATACAGTGTATATATGGGAGTTTCCTAATTAAATTACACTTTATCTGGAACTCAAGAGACAAACTGGTCAACTATGAATGTGAAACTGCTAGAAGGCAGAGAGCAAATAAAGAGGGATTGGAGAAGTTTTCCATTTGCTCCCCTATGGTCTCCTCTATTAGTCTATATTGAAAGAGGGAGACATAAATAATCACTTCAGCTACTTTTTCTGTTCATTTTATGAAAGGGTAGGTCTGGCGCTTCCTGCATAGTTATTTTATACGCACTTTCATCCCTGGCCCAACATAATGACTGTGGGAGAAGTTGTTCAAATGGAGTGGGATAATGTGTGCACAAGGATTTTAGAATGTGAAAATACTGGACAAGCACGTGTTATATTCTTTTTGGTAGCTTCTGTGTGAGGACACATTAGGAAGCCCTGTAGTAAAGTGATTAAGAGTACGGGTTTGCGGTCTCCACTCTCCCACCTCCCCACTGTGTTTTACCGGGCAAGTCATTTGAGCTTCATGGAGTTTGACTTCCCTCTGTAAAATGGAAAGAATAATAGAACTTAGCACCCAGGATCGGTGAGTTGTTGAGACCAAAATGTAGCTTGCGAGGGAAAGGACAGTGAGAGATGAGGCAAGGTTTAAATTTCAGCTCCCATCAGCCTCTCTAAACATAGGTTTCCTTGGCTGAGTATTGTGAGAATTAAATGAGACAGTACCCATGCCTCTGGGTACACAAAGTGATATGGTGATAACTTTAGTGTCTTTCAAGGACAACTGTGGCCTTAGTAGAGGTAGGGAATAGTGTGCCTCTATCTTGGTGAGCAGTATGAAAGCACCCCTGCATGAACATCAGCCCTTCGCGTGTTGCCCTAGAAGAGATGGCAGTGGGGAGCCAAGACATCATCAATGTCAGGTTTGGATGACCAACCCTTCCTTTATCAAGGTCCATTCACTTTTCCTGTAGGCAAATATTTTATGCTAAGAGCCACAAAGACTGGATCAAGAGTAAGCAGACATGTATGGTTTCTGGAGGAATTTTTAACTTTTCCTCCTTCATTTTCCCACACCTTTGCATTGAAATTTAGGGCAGTAGAAAGGGCAGGAATTCCCTATCCACTATTTCCTGTTCGCTAGCTCTCTGTCGATTGTAACTGTAGTGAAGGCACTTTGATGACTCCTGTGATAACTCCAGAATAACTCTCTGGTCTTATAGGCACAGAAATGGCTAACAGGTGCACCCATTCATTCCTTTGACAAATATTTTTATTTAGTACCTACCATGTGCTGGTTCTTTTACCAGGAGCAAGTGATGCACCAAGGGTAGGAGACAAACGGCTCTACCTTTCTGAAGTTTACATTTTTAGAGGGGAAAAAGAGACTATGAACAAAGAAAACACTGATTACAGTACCTGGTATTAAGTGGTATGAAAGAAAATGAAGCAAGGAAGATGATGGAGAATGGAGGGGTCACTCCTCATAGAACTCAAAGACAAAAGTGTTCACCATGTTTGTTTTATGTCTGCTCGTTAGTAGAATGGTGATGAGAGAATCCAGAGGCAGCAGTTGGTACTGTTGGTGTCAGCAGCTGGATCTTCCAGGCAGGGTAGGAAATCTACACTCAACACTAGAGACAGACCAAGCCTCCCGCCTGGGATTTTGCCCTTGAAACATAGTTATTTCTTAGTGTTAGAGACAATTTTCCTCTAGGTTCTGTCATAGGCTCTGAACTTGGTCCCTCATCTTCACTTGATCTTCCCTAGGCTTTGCTGCCATCTTCAATGGTTTTGGAGGTTAGCACACATGTCTATTGTGATTAATACGAAGCTTTCCCTCTATAATCATGTCACATAACTAACCGAGAAGGCTTGATTTCTGTTATTTGACACAATAGGAGCTGGTGTATCTTGGGTAATGATGTAAAATTCAAATCTCCATTTAGCACATTTCAGTATCTTTTCTCATCTCGCTTTTTAGTGATAAGTGCCAACAGATATTTATGTTGATCTGAATTTTACTTCCTTTACTTTTTTACCCCTCCTTTCCCCAAATAGGTGCTAATAAGCAGTGAAGTAACCAACTCTGAGCTTTTAAATAAAGAAGGAGGCTAAGAAAGCGGGAATGTTCCATTCAGGAACACTCCAACTTTAAATCATAAAGAGTTAACTGCTCTCCCTAACTTATGACTGGCTCCTTCAGTAATGTGGCTCATTGTATATTGTGCTTTTCTTGAACTGTCTGAATTTTATGAAGCTGATGTAATCTTTGGTACTAATTGCCAGTACTTCAAAAAAGGTTGTTGATATAAGAGAATGTCATCGTTTCATTTTTCCTAACAGTACTTCATGCCCCATATTACATATGCACATAACACAGAATAAAAACACACACTGGAAACATTATGAAAAGTTTCCCACTAGAGTAGAGTGGCTATGTAGAAGTGAAAAATACCTACACTCAAAATGGAAATGATTTATGACCATGCAGGACTGGGTTTTGGGCGGGTCACAAAGGATTTGGTAACCCAAATACTGTCTAGAAAGTCTACACATTTGGGAAACATTATTGAGATTTTTATCATGCTCTTTGCTAGTTTGTTGAACAAACACTTCCACTGAAGAAAATAAAAATTAGAATTTGTTTAAACAGAGTGAATTCTTCACAAATAATCTTTTGAATTAAAAATAATTCACTTTAGTGGCAAAATTCTGTTAAAAGTACAATTTTTTTAATAGTACAATTTTTAAATTCATTTCAATTTTTGGGCCAATTTTTTTTTTTTCACTTTTTCCAAAGTACCACTCATCGTATCCTTATCTTTGACACGTTGAGTATTTGGTAGTAAAAGCATATAGTCTTAGAGTTCCGTGTTTTGTTTTGTTTTTTTAAGAAAGAATAGAATCAATGTAATATTTTGTTAATATTTATTAACTTCATGTGAAATAAGAGGCAGTTAGATGTCTTTATAATTTCTATTTTTATAGTATGAAAAATTAAAAGTCATCAATTGCAGTCTGGCAACTTAATTTTATTCTTTTTTAACTTACCCGAAAAATTTCCTTAACAAATAAAATAATGTTTAAAAATTTTAATGTTTAAAGATAATCTCAACTATGTTTTTCCTGTTAGTAAACACATGACTATCAGTAAAGCACGATACTCCCATTGTTATGATTACTCCCATTGTTATGATTACGAGGTCTTTTTAGGTTTCAATGCGAGCCAGTTGGACTTGCTAGAGGATTTATTCAATCCTACAGAAAAACTGGGTGTCAAATGTAAGTAAGCATCATCGTTCCAGTCAAAGTCAAAAGCATACTTGCTACAGAAAATTCTGTAATTTATATACTTACATGGTTTATGAAGGGAACTAACTGATATAATAGCTCTTTAAAGAAAATTACAGTTTTATGTTCTCTAGAGTTGTAGTATCCAAATTTTTATTTATGCATCTTTATTAAGAATTTTTAAGCACACATTTTCTATAACAAATAAATTTTGATGCATACTACTTATGTAATTATAACCACTCATTTATATGAATTTATTTATACATGTATATAATTATGTACATTTTGAAACATATAATTTATAAATTAGAAAAAAATACAGTGAGGATGAAAAAAAATAGTACCTCAGGGTGAAATGTAAATTTAGGATGAAGTTTCTCATTAGTGATATGGATTTATATAAAATAGTCCTGTCAATACATTGGAATACCTGGATCTTTCCTTGTCAAGTCTGCTTAGATGGTCACCATCTATACCTTGCTATGGAGCAGATGGTAAGATCCATCATGCCTGAGGTAAAAGACTATTATCAGCCAGTTTCTTAATTTTGCTTGTACTTGGCAAACTATCAAGTCTATCAGGTTTTTTTTTTTTCCCTTGTATATTTGGGAAGAAGCCACTTGTCCACTTTGGTGAGGATTTGTTTAATTAATAGTAAATACTATGATTTATAAACCAACTAACCTGTACATCCTAAGACTATAGTATGTTGCAGTATGTTTGAAAAGCAAGTGCAGTCTTCTGCATCTTCCTCAGAATACCTTGTACAGCAGATGAAAAACTTGACCTTCTGAATCAAATGATCAAGGAGAGGCATCAAGGGAGGTCTCCAGTGATAGTCACATACAGAATCTAGTAAATCTGAGTGGATTTCTTATTTATAGATTAAAAACAAATATAAATAAGGTGCCTATAATTTTTTTCTGGACCCAAGTGATTTCTGTCATGCACTTCTTCCCAAAATTTGGTATCACATATTGTATGTAAAAAAATTCTATGGTAGCATACTCCAATGTATGTTTGTTTAGAAAAAAATAGGCATCATATTGTTACATAATCTATATATTTATTAAAACATATGAAAATATAATGTTTGAATTAAGTAAGGTAAAATGTACTTAAAAAGAAGCTGTAGTTGTTATTTTCCCACGACTGTGGCTTGTTCTGTGCACCCCTTTTTAGAAAACACTTTTCTAGGGACTGAAGACCTGTTGGTGAAAATTTACATTTTGTTTTCAGGCAGAAGAGAAGAAATATGAATGATTCAGGAAAAAGAAGTGACTGCAAAACTGACCATGTTTAAGACTTTCCCCATTTCCTAACTTTCCAGAAGCAATCACACTTAGAGATGTGAGCTGGAATCCTCCATTCTCTTGGTTCTGTCCTTATCTGAAGTTTTAAGCCCCTGGTGGGCTTTTATCATAACCCAGAACCTCAAGTTTAATGGACAAATGTTCTATTTAAGAGACACCAATTTATCTTCAAATCTGTCACTTGAGATGAAAAGCAGACCCCTACATATTTGAGCTAAGGAATAGGATCATTCTGTCAGGGTTGAGTGGTGACATGGAGAGCATGTCAGGTTGAGAGGTCATGTGCTCTGTTTTCTGAAGCATAAACTGTGGTGGTAACTGAACAGGTAGTATTTTCCAGTGTTTCCAAACCTTACTAATACTTCTGGTATAAATAGTATCTGTAGATTCATGTGTCTATTCAAGAGTGAGCTTATTTTGTTCTTATTTTATATGTAGCCCACTAAATGATACATCTATATTTTTTCCTTTCTTTTATAAATTTATTTTGTTATAGTAATGTCTACATTTGCTAGAAGTGATTATATGAATTCGAAAGCTGAAAATTATTTTCTTTATTCTGTTGCATAAATAAATTATTGAATGCCCATGGCTTTTGGATAAGCATGGTCAAATGATAATTGCATTCACATTTTTGGTATCAATTTTCTATTACTCTAATTTGTTAAAATGCTTTTGTATGTGCAATAGTCTTTCATTAAATCAGGCATTCCTTAAATGGTATTAATTAACATGTGTAAAATCTACCTTGAAAACTCATTTAATTTTACAAATTATACTACTTCATGACAGTATCCCTGGAGCTTCATCAAGTCTCTAGTTCTAAATAATTTTGAAGTAAAAAGGATTTTTAATTAAAAAAAATAAAACCTAAAGTTCTTTTTGCAATCCTATTTAGCAGGAAAACATTGCATCACAGACTTTCAAGTGTCACTTGGATCATTTCATAAGAGTGGTTTTATCTATCCAATCTGTAGTGTGCCTATTAAGTGCTCAGTCTGGTTAGTTGGACAAGGTCTCTACTTATAGTAGGAGACATGTCAGAGAGGTGACTATGACACACATGAATGTAATGTCAATAGAGCAAGATTAAGGTCCTACTGACATCCAGAAGAGTGGAACCTTGAGATAGAAGTGAAAGAAGATGTCAAAGAGACCTTCACAGGGAAGCAAACATTTCAGCTTGACCTTGAGGTCCAGTGAGTTGAAAGGCATATCTGGTTGGGGAGATTTCAATGGCATTACTATGGAGATCAACAGCCTGTTTTCAGGACAGGGAAGTTTTTTCAGTGAGGTTAACATAAAGGATTCAGTGGAAATAGAGAAAGAATACTAGAAGGTAAGGCTGGGGATATAATTCCAGGTCATGATCTGAATTTGATGGTAGGGATATGTTTGGAGAATGAAAAATTTTCTAGTATAGGGTAGGAGAGACAGTTTATAATGATGGGGAGTGGTTGGGAACCCTCCTGTGAAGGCCCGTTTTGGATTCAGGTGGAAAACTTATGGCTACAAACCATTATGAGAGAGGTGAAGAAAGAGTGACTGTAATTTTGCAGATATTAATCTAAGGTTTCCAAGCAAAGGATGGACATAACCAAGTCTGTAATTTTGAAGAACAAAACAAAGTAAACACCACTCTGGTATCAGTGAGTAAGAAGGTTTAGAGAGGAAGGAAGTCAAAGTTTAGTTTGAAGGTCACTGCGATAATTCAGACATGCGACAATCAGCATGAATTAGAGCAGTGGTGGAGAAATGGGAGAGGAGTGGCATGGCACAAACTGTGGCAGAAGAAGCCTCTAAAGACCGATTGGATTTGGAAGGTGAAAGATAAAGAAAAATCTAAGACTCTAAGTCAGTAATTTGTTTGTGGATTTGAGTGATCATTGAATCAGTCATTTACTGCTGTGCAATGAACAACCCTAACATTCAGTGACTAAAATGACAATTATTTCATAACCTGGTGAATCTAGTGTAGGAGAATCTGGTGAAGCCTCTTGATGTAATTTGGGCTTATTTTGGGGGTTCTGTTTAGACTGAGGCAGCTAGGACATTTCTACTTATCATTGCAGGGGCAGCTGGGGCAATTCTCCTTGACATGTTCTCATCCTCTTTATCCCAATGTGATAGTGTGATACCGTGATCTACACTAAGAAATATACATTTGGTCTTCATCTTTTTTCTGGCACAGAGCTTCCCTTGAAATTTCCTAAATGATGAAAGCCATTAGGCTATTTTTATTATGTTAATGAGGTAACTTTTGGACCACATCTAAGGACGGGGACTGGTTGTCAGGAGAACGGACCATGTGGTTAGAAGGCCCTCTGAACCTTGCAGAAGAAGAGAGGGACTGGAGGTTGAATCAGTCATCAATGGCCAATGGCTTAGTCAATCATGCCCATGTAATGAATCCTCCATGAAACCCCAAAAGGATGGGATTTGGAGAGCTTGCAGGTTGATGACTATGTGGAGATGCATGGAGAGTGGCAGAGTGGCATGCCTAGAGAGGGTGTGGAAGCTCTGCAATACCTTTCCAACATGCCTTGCCCTATGTGTTTTTTCCATGTGGCTATTTCTGAGTTACATTTTTAAAAAAAATAATAAGCCAGTAAGTAATCTAGTAAGTAAAATGTTTCTCTGTATTTTATGAGCTGCTCTAGCAAATTAATCAAAGGAGGGGTCATTGGAACCTCCAATCTATAGCCAGTTAGTCAGGAGTATAGGTAGAAACCTAAACTTGTGGTTAGCATCTGAAGTGAGATCAGACTGGACCCTTAACCTGTGGGATGTGATGCTATCTTTGGGTAGTCAGTGTCAGAATTGATTAGAATTATAGGATATGCAGCCAGTGTTGGTGAATTGTTTGATGGTGTGGGGAAATCTCACACACATTGAAACTGATCACAATTCTAATTAGGTGTTGCAATTTGAGTTAGGGTGTATTTTTCTTATGGCAATGGCAGAGCTACAAGAGGGGAGGAGGAATAACGTGAGTCTTAAGTTCTAGGTTTGGAAATGATGTTTCATCGTTTCTTGCCACAGACCATTGACTAAAGGAAGTGATATGGAGAAGCCCAAAGTCAAAGGTTAAGAAAGGTCACTCCACTCACAATAAAGCCATGACAAAAGTGTCAATGCTAAGACGGCAAAGAATTGGAAACAACAATGCAATCTACCACATTGTGGTGTCATCATACTTTTAAATGAAGAAAAGTTTTGGAATAAAGGTTTACAATGAAAAAATCCTATATTTTGCTGTATTATATTTGTGGGTACTAAAGAATAAGCTTGGAGCCAGGAAGATCAGCCAAAGGGTAATTAAGCTTAAATTAGCCCGTTTTTAATGAAGAACTATAACTCTCTAGGTTGTTTGCACTGGATTGCTTCCAGGAAGCACCCCCTCCCTCCATGCCCTGCAAATTATTTGCAGTCACTAAATATCAGGAGAGGGGTTGTGGGATTTAGTCTGCAGTGAGAAAACCATTAAGAGAGAATTCTCAAGTTCCCCAGTTGAAACTTATTTATTTGGTGAAATAACAGTAAAGTCATGGTTAGTTTGATCAAAGTTGCAAATTTGTGCTATCTTAAGATTATGAAAATCCCAATTTCTTTATTTAAAAAAAAAAAACAAACATTTAGTATAGAGAGACACAGTTCCTTAGTATATTTAGGGTTTCTAATAACACAATGGGTGATAATTTGAATAAATTAAAAAAGGACAATAAAAATGAAGGATATATAGTTTTTGTTGTGTCTCATCAAAGTATAAATATACATCCTGATGCTTCACTGAAGAATGAGAGATATTACTGAAATTTAAGAACTTTACATTTGATATTTTGTGGTTGAGCAACTCACTTTCTACCAGGATTGCTTTTGTGCTTGGTGAATATGCTCTCTTAAAGAGTCACCAATATAAAAAGTACTGTAATTCCATGGGCAAAAGGGCATGGGGCATGCAAAAATGTATTGCAGGTGAAAATGCGATTAAGTTTCTTAACATTTTATATACCTTCATCATCTATCTAATCTGATAATCATAAAATAGAATACTTAAAAAATGTTCAAGACCTATGTGAAGAAAACACAAAGTAGATTTGAAATAATGGACAGGCTTAATCATGGTTTTGGATGGAAAGGCTCATCATCAGTAAAAATGTCAGTTCCAAGTTAATTTATAAATTCAATGCTATCTCTATAAAAACACCATCATGTTTTGTTATGGACCTAGACAATTTGATTATAAAATTTATTTGGAAGAGCATAAAAAGTAAGAACACCCAGAAAAACCCTGAAAAACAGGAGCAATGAGGGGGAACCAACTCTACCAGATAAAATATATATTTTAAAGCCTCTATAATTAAAGCAATATATGTTGTCTCATAAATCGAGACAGATAAATTAATATAACATGATATAAAATCCAGAAATAGGCTCAACATTGCATATAGAAAATTAGTATACAATAAAGCACTATCTCAAATTAGTCGTGAAAGAATGGAATTTTTATTAAGTGAGTGAGGATAACTAGATAGCCATACAAAACAGTAAGATTGGATCTAGGGCAGCCCTGGTGGCTCAGGGGTTTAGCACCACCTTCAGCCCAGGGCCTGATCCTGGAGACCCAGGATCGAGTCCCACATCAGGCTCCCTGCATGGAGCCTGCTCCTCCCCCTGCCTGTGTCTCTGCCTCTCTCTCTCTCTCTCTCTCATGAATAAATAAATAAAATCTTATAAAAAAAAAGATTGGATCTAATTCTCATACTACCTATTATGCTGAATTCATATGGAGTAAAAGGTGTAATTGTAAGTAATTAACTCATAAATACTAAAAGGAAACTTGAGGATTTCATCTATAAACTGGGAATGGGCTAAATTTTCCTAGTTATGACTCAAAATCCAAAGCCAATGAAAGTAAAGATTGATACATATTATTATGTAAAATTCAATCAATTGATCAATCAAAGAAAGAAATAAAAACTTTTGCATGGCATAACAAGATAAAATTTAAGTAATGTATAAAGACAAATGACAGACTGGAAAAAAATTGGACTCACTTTGCAACCAAGAGGTTAATGTTTCTAAAAAAATAAGAGCTTCTACAAAATAAAGAGAAAACCCCCCAAAACTTCATAGAGAAATGGGCCAGAAATGTACAACTAAATTTTCAGTATATGAAAAGATGTTCAACTTGGCTCATAAGGGAAATGCCAATTAAGAAAAAAAATACAAAATTGATCGCATAACCTGTTGATGAGGCTGAAAGGAAAAGGCACTTTCATATATTACTCATGGGAATTTGACAATATCTAGTAAACTCTGATAATGCATTTATTATTTGACCAGATAGCCCACTTCTAGAAATATATTCCAAAGATACAGTAGAAAAATATAAAAGACATATACATAAAACTATTGATCATTATGCTATTTGCAATAGTAATGGAAATATCCTAAATATTGATTATAATTGGGGCCAGTTGAAGAAACCATGGATTTCTACACAGTGGATTCTTGTGCATCTATTAAAAGATGAAGGATGTATCTATAAACTGTTATGAAGTGATATTCAGGATATGGTGAGTGAAACAAGATAAAGTACCTGTAGCATTCTGCTATTTATCTCTGAATATTTATAAATATATGTGCATTTTCTTAAATTTAAGGTCTTAGAAATAAACTATAAAATCGACCCAAGAGTTACCTCTGAGGGGAGAAAGGGAACATGAGAGAAAGGACAGGGACTTCTCCAAATTTACCTTGCTTGATGAGCTAATTTTGGAACTATATTTTGTATGAATACATGAACACAGTTAAATTAAAATGAAAATAAAAAGGAGTCTCTAAAATTTAAAAGCAAGATTAAACAAATCAATTGAACTGTATGTTGAGCTAATGGCTTAATGAAGACTTAAGAAATTGCTTCAGGTAACTTTAAAATTCAGTGACTTGCCTACATATCTTTATCCCTGGTGGGATATAACCTAAGAATATCCTAAGCAAATTAAAAAAAATTAAAAAAAAAAAAAAGAAAATCTTACATTGTTTCTAGTAATCTTATGTTTATTGTTATTCTGAAACTATTATGTATGTACCATATAAATCAAGGAAATAGCCTAAAAAACTTGAATCATAAAGTTAAAAAAAATTACCTACTAAAAAGAACTGGAAACAATTTCCAATCTAGAAACGGCATATTCAGAGCCCCTAGATTACGGTATACATATGGCTTCCCACTACAAAATGGGCTTCTTGGACAAATCGCTGATTCCAAACTGAACACTGAAAGTTGTAAGATGAAACTGAAACATCTTGCAGTACCAGAAAACAAGGACACTACCCAAAATACCTGGTGTCACAAGGACTCAGAACCCTAGAAGAGGTTGCACTAGACAAAAAAGGGACAATTTAAGGTATCAATGAGAATAATAAGTACAATAAAATATCCTCCTTCCTATAAAATTTGAAAGTAAAATATTATCACCTCCTAAAAAAAACAAAACAAAACCCAAAAAACCGAATCAGATCAAGTCCCTAGATTTATCTACCAGTTTACAGAGAATTCAAAGGACAGAGGAACACACTAAATGACATGATAGGGGTGGAATCAATCATTCTAAATAAAGAAAACCCACCCTACAAAACAAAAGACTAAGATTCTTAAAAAAAATATATTGAAAAAAAAAAAGAATGGCATATACACTAAAAAGGAGTACCTATCAATTAAGTGAAAATTATAGACCTTGTTTGAATTCCAATTAAAAAAAGCAAGTGTGAAAATGATACATAAGAAGCAAACTTAGAGGAAGTGTGACCCTGACTGCATATTTCATGTCAATAAGGAATTATTGGGAATTTTTTAGGTGTAGATCATGATTGTGCAATTGTTTAGGAAAGTTAATGAAATCTGAACTATGTATAAGTGAAATGGTGTATCTGAGATTTGCTTAAAATAATCCAGTGAGGGGAGAAATGAAAGTTTCAGGTGAAATGAGAGTTGATGGCTAGAGCTGGGGGATAGAAACAAGGGGATTGATTGCACTGTTCTCTCTACCCTTGGATATGTTGAAATCATCCATAATTAATTGTTAGAAAAAAGGGAGACAATGCCATTAAAATGTTCTTCTTCCTCATGCTGCCACATTACTGTATTTAAGGATTATTCCTTAAGTCTGATGATTTAAGTCTGATGATGCCCATATTTTAGTATTATTCCAAATATACTCAGCAGACAACAAAGATGGCCTGAAGCTCAAACTGACTTAAATGCTACAAAATAGTAAGATGGTTCGAATGTCTGTGAAGCTTCAAATAACACTGCTTGGCTTTTGTAGAAGTATCTTGAATGTCTTATATGAGCCCTGTTTAACATGACAAAGTCAACGTGATCCAGTTTACAAGAATTCCCAGTATGTCTTGGTTGAACAAGACAACGGTGACAAGAGGCATTGGCCCAGAGAGATTAATAATAATCATAATAATGCTATTAGTTAATTACTTGTTGATTCAGGGAAGTACCATGATGGTGTCTTTAAGAGCAAAGGCTTTGGAGTTAGACTATCCCCCATTCATCGATACTAGTTCTATTCACTATATAGGTGAGTTCACTATCAGGTTCCTCATCCCCAAATTAGGCCTAATATTGCTTACCTCATCAGGTATTCTGACAATTATAGAGCTTATACAGCACCTGGTATATATGAAGGTGCTCGGTCGCTGCAAATAATTAATATCATCTGTCGATGATGTTTATTGTTTGAGAAGCTGAAGCAGAATCCCAAGATCAACAGAGGAAAGCAGAGGAAAACCTAATATTCTCTGTGGAAGATATGCAAGTTTTGGGTTATCAGTAACAAATGGATTTCTGTTTTTTGTGCCCACCTGGAGAAACTCCAAATTTCTTCTCTTCCAAGCATCTCATACTTCCCAGGTAGGACATCTTGGAACCTGAGCAGATGACGGTCTGAGGAAGACATAATTTTGATGAAAATAGACAGCTTGCAGTGCAGCAGGTCTTAAATATTGGCCGTGAAAGACCTATCCTATTGCCAAATCTCTAACCATGTATTCTTTGATTAAAGATGCTACTGGTAAGAAAATCTGACAATTCGGTATTTGTGTACTTCCTTTGCCTTCTATATAGTTACATAGGGACATGTAAAACATACTTTATATATAAAGAAGGCGAATACAATATTAGCAGATGTGATCAGGGGTCATTTCACAAAGGAGAAGATCTAGAAGGATGAGAATCATGATTATAGTAGTGATTTAGAGAGATTCTCAATGGCCATCTGGGTGAATGATGCATATGAATTCTAAGAGAACAAAATCAGGGAGGCAAATAAATAAAATTTCAGAAGAGAGAGTTTTCTATATACCTGGTGTGCTAATTGTAGCTGTGGTGAGGAAGTGATCAATTCAAATTCAAGAGCTACTTGGAGTATTGCTAGGACTAGGACTTGGGTATAATTCATATAATTATATTGTCTAAAAATTATATTGCCCAAAAGTAATATGTATTTTACAGATAGATTTGTTTCCACTTTCTTCTTTTGAGCTTGGGATTCTGCTGCAGTTTCTCTGACAAGAACTTGTAAGACTTGAATATAATTCGTAAAGGTGGAAAAACTTCTAATTTGGAACAAATGAACATTTTTCTATTTATCAAGATGAAGCAGGAGTGGGAAAGCAGATGCTCTGGTAGTAGACATGTTGATTTTGACATACACATATTTTTCTTATTGCCCTAAGTGTCATGACCTCATTAACTGGTAGGTTGGACATTGAAAAACAGGGTTTTCAACAGGAAAGGTTAGGTTGGAGACTGACCTGTAGGTGGGGGTTAGAGGAAACAAACCAAGAAGTTACAAGGAGTGGCACAGAGGGTGGGGTTTGAAATGGATACAGTGCCATGCCCAAGAGCACAAATCATGATGACATAAATCAAACTGGTGCCTAATCATGGCTGCAGTCATAAGTATTCTGGGGAAGGCATGTTTACCAATGCAAATTCATAGAAGGATCTATATGAGGAAATTTAAGAGATTCTTAGTAGAAAATTGGAGGATCCCTGGGTGACTCAGCAGTTTAGCACCTGCCTTTGGTCCAGGGTGTGATCCTGGAGTCCCAGGATCGAGTCCCTCATTGGGCTTCCTGCGTGGAGCCTGCTTCTCCCTCTGCCTATGTCTCTGCCTCTCTCTCTTTCTCTGTGTCTCTCATGAATACATAAATAAAAATCTTAAAAAAAAAAAAAAAAGAAAATCACGGTCAAGCTAGAGAGACAGACTATGAGCCAAGTAGGCC
This sequence comes from Vulpes vulpes, assembly GCF_048418805.1. NCBI lineage: Eukaryota > Metazoa > Chordata > Mammalia > Carnivora > Canidae > Vulpes > Vulpes vulpes. The sequence continues at coordinate 41,983,438 of NC_132792.1, read as the reverse complement.
AAAGTCTATTTTCTGAAGTTCCTCCTAGTATTTCATTCCTTGGAGATGCTGATGGAAACACTACATTCAATGATTGGAAGACAGGAGAATTTTCACTTGATCTCACCCAAACAGAGTCAAGTAGGGGCACTATACTCACCAGAGCACCTACTCAGCAGTTCACAGAGCTCACTGTACCCACAATCTCAGAGACACAGGCATAGACTATTTCCAAACCTTGCTTGCTAGTTAGTGTGGGCGAACCATCAATATATCCTGCCAGGCTCAGGTCTGACTTTTGTTGTTGTTGTTATTACTTACAGAGGGGAAGTAACTCAGATTGGTTGAAGGAGAGAGTTAGAGGGAGGAAGAAATTGGAATCTCAACAGAAAACAGGTGGTTTCTAGGTTCTGAAGAATCTCTTATTCTAGCCTAAGGAGCTCTGATGGTATGTTTTAGTCAATGGACATTGTTGAAGATTTTGGTCATGAACCTTTTGGCGTCTCTTAGAGCATAAGCTTAGCAAATCATTGCTGAAGGAATATGAGATTGCAGATCGTGCTAACACAAATGCTCCAAAGAGGATTTTGAAGCCATGCAACACACCTGTAGACCGTTGAGAGATCTATGTAGTTCTGCAAATCAAACTAGCAACAAAAGGTCTGAGCAAAGCTGTTTGTAGAGCCACGGGCAAAACTGCAATCAATGACAAGTCCTGTAAGCAGAGGCCAAGGGGTAGAAATGACTACTGGTTATAGACTGATATCTTGAGCTCATTGAAAGAAATTGCCTGGAGCCTCTATATGCAACATGACCTTGGGTCGTGTGCCATGAGACCATTTTTGGTAAAACTGCCTTGTAAGGAGATCTTTGGGTGTTTAATTAATTACATAATCTTCTTGAAACTAGTTCAGGCTTTCAGAGAATTTTTCAAGAGTCAGCAGTAAGCAGTATTATAGTGAGGTTCTAGAATGTGTCTCTTTCAAGCAAACAATGTGTATACTAAATACATCATTTGCATGTTCTAACGTGGAGAAGAATTGACAGTAGAGCATCCAACACCGATTGCCTCAGATCACAAAGAATAGGACGACTGAAGGAGTAAATAATCCCTAGATTGTCTTTTCCATCTATATTTTCAGCATTATAAAACTTTGCCAGAACACCAATATGCAGTTATTTAACACAGTTTCTGAACTTACCTTCTTTGGGAGAGACTAACAATTAGAGAAATGGAAGAAGAAGGAGCCAAAACCAAGAACACAAGCAGGTTAGAAACTAGAGGATAAATCGAGTAACCAGTACATTGATCCATAGTGACAACACATGGAAGGAGGTACTTCGATCCATAACTCACTATAGTCAGATCATTTACTCTTCTGTAGACTTGGCTTCTGTCCATCCAACAGTCACGTCCAAGTGTAAAAGTATGATAGTAGTAAGCAAGGAGATGGGTGCCAGAAACTCTTAGATTGATGTTAGGGTCACCCATTTGTCTTGAATGACCAAGCCTCTCTATAAAAGTCTAATTGGCTATTGAGATACATTTACAATACATTTTCAGACTACTTAGAGGCAAATGACTCGATGATGAGAGTCTGTAACAGAGAAGGTAAAAAGCATATACTCTAAGAAAGCATTATGGTGAAAATGTAAGGGAGCAACGTGGACATTCATCCAATGTTGTGTAATAGACAAAATGACTACGAGATATTTATGATTGTAAAAATTAAAGAATTACTGTTCATGGATGAAGAACACTACGCAGTCAATAAATAATGGAAATTACAGTTCCTCTTGGCCTCTACAGACCTTTCAGTCAGGAAAATGAAAATCCTTTAGTTAAGCTTAAGACCTTCATCAGTTGGTTTAATTCTTCTGGAAGAGCTATTTGGGACTAATGTGTCTAGAACTCCCATTGTCACTGGTGGGAGATCTGCCACTTTCAGGAAAGAAAATAAAATACATGATTAGAGACAAACTACCCTGTTGGAAATCATTCCAAAAGTACAACGATTACCTGAAGACTATATTCAATGATAAAGTCAGCCTGCCTAGGGTTCGAATGCATCTCTGTTACTCTCTTACCTGATTTTTCAGTGTCCCCATTAGCTCATCTATAAAAAGGACAAGATGCTGCATCTTAGGATGGCTGTGAGGATTAAATAAGATAATACATGTGACATGCTTACAGCAGTGCCTAGCATATGGGGACATCCCCATATATGTTCACTACCATAACTGTTGTATGATAATAGTAATTCTAAGTTAGGGGTGGGCATTGGGTAGAGGATGGATGAGAAGCACAGAAAAGATGTATCTGTCAATGCTATGGCACAATGCTGGCCAAAGTCCCATTTTTCTCTTGTATATGAGTAACCAAAGAATGACATTTGATTTCACTTAATTCCTTAAGCAGAGATTTCCCATTGTTATAGCAGTGAAGATATTAAGTATATGAGTCTGGATAGAAGACAAATGTAAGACCATCAGACACCCCTTAAAGGAGACTTCTGTGGGATGACTCAGGAACACCTCACAGGAATGAGAAAACTCTCATGTGCCCCCTCTAGACTAGAAGCCCTCTGATATTGAGCATCGTGTTTTATCCTAGAAAGAATCCTCCATGCCTACTACAGTGTCCAGTTCACAATAGGCACTCAATAATTGATAAATAAGTAAATAAGCAAATCAGACATTTAATCTTATGCAAATCCCAATTTATATGAATCCCAGTTTGGATTTTCTTTCTCTTATTCTTGAAATAATGGGGTGGCGCTAGTAATCTTTAAAGTCCCACAAGATCTTCATTTGGTACGCATCTTAACTAGAAAAAAAATGAGGAATTTCCTGAGAGCTAGAGTCATTGTGTAGAGCAGGGTGTCTCAAACTTTAATATTTCTATGACTCATACTTGGTGATCTTGTGAAACACAGAGTCTCATTTGAAAGAAGAAAGAATGTCTTGAGACAGGTACAAATAGATTATGATTTGGATTCAGAGGAGAAATGGAGGATTTGTGTTATTTTATTTTTTATTTTTTAATTTTTTTTAATTTTTATTTATTTATGATAGGCACACAGTGAGAGAGAGAGAGAGAGAGGCAGAGACACAGGCAGAGGGAGAAGCAGGCTCCATGCACCGGGAGCCTGATGTGGGATTCGATCCCAGGTCTCCAAGATCGCGCCCTGGGCCAAAGGCAGGCGCTAAACCACTGCGCCACCCAGGGATCCCGATTTGTGTTATTTTAAAGGCTTTGTGAAAGACTTGACATTTGGCCTTCAGTTGAAGTGTGTGTTGGATTTGCAACATTACGATTTGAAAACTATTTTTCACTTTATATTTCGATGATTATTTACAGAAATCTTATAGACTCTTTGAAATCTCATAGTAATCTGAAGACAAGTGGACATGGATTTTGAGCTTCATTTTACAGAATCAGAGAAAAAGACTGAGAGACACTGTGATTTTCCTAGCAGGCAAATAGCAGTTCTGAGGCTAGTATGTGGGGCTCCTGAATCATACTCAGTGTTTTCATTCAAGCACATCACATTTCTTCTAAGTAGATGAGGCTTAAGACCGTGATGCTATGAACTTGTCACTCATGAAATTTGACATTGCTCACCAGGACCTGAATAGTGAGGAAGCCCTAATGAACAACATCACCATAGGATACAATGAAGCTAGTTAAAAAAAGAAAAAAGAAAAAGAAAGAAAAAGAAAAAAAAAGGCTATTTCTCTTCTCACCAGCTATTTTCAAGATTCAAAGCCTCAGCTCAGAAATTCTCATTAGGATTAAAAGGGACAGAACCAACAATAAGGCCTTGATATGCCCATTTTTCCCCCTATGGAATACGATCCACAGAAAATATCAAGCAATATATCCAAGATCTATGCAACCCAGGGTTTGTCAACAGATTTGCTCTCTAGTCCTTACTCTCATCGTCTACACTAATATTCAGGCGGTTGTTTTTAAAACTTTGAAGAGGTTTTGAATTTCACTATCATATTTTTCCCTCTGAGCATTCGTGAAGGTCAAAGGTATAAAGATAAATATGTCTGAGAAAACATCAAACATTAACAACGTATTAGTAAACCATCATAGCTCAAGTATTTAGGTGTTACTTAAATTTTAATAAATACTTTCTTCAAAACCCTTTGTTCAGCTCTGATTGATCTTAAACAGCTTTGTCTCCACAGAGATTTACCAGTAGAGTGAGTAAAATGTAAATTTATATTTTAATTTTTCCCTGTGGTTCCAGGTAAAATTTTCCTAGAAAATGAGAACAATTGCATTTACTCTTGCAGAGGCAAAATAATTCCCAGCTCCTTTGCCTAGTCCTAAATTTGGTTCATTGATTTACCCATAGAAATTATCTGAACAATAGAATATTCAACAAGACCTAGGCATTAAAAATAGCTGGCGTGGAAGTTACAAGTTCTGTGTTCTTGGTGTGGCAGCCTATACCACTCAAAACCATGTATTCCATCACACCTTCTAATTGTCTGGTACTTTTCATTTGTACCAATTCCACTTTTGTGGGGCTTGCATGTAAAAAAAAAAATAATAATGCAAGCAGCTTCTTCAGAAGTTGAGAAAAATCTCCTATCCTTACAAATGCTCTCTCAAGCAACAGGGATGGTACCACAGGCTTTGAGACAGATGGTAGCCAATCCAAATTCAGTATGGTAAGCAGGCACCACTCAATAAAACTTTAATTGCTGCATATGGTATCTGCTAACTTGTTTAGAAAATGGATATGCAGCATTAGCTCAAAGCATTTAAATGGCCTCATAGCACTGGACAGCATGTTGGGCTGCCACCTGGAAGACCCAAATTTCATAGCAGATGTAACAGTAGAAGAATAAAGCTGGTGGTTGATAGTCCTGGAATGGAGATGACATAGTCAGCACCCAGCTGTTCCCCCCACCCGTGCTGACTCCTATTGCTTTGGTGTCACTTCAACCAAGGCCTGAAATCACTCACATATTGTATTCTCTTCCCAAGGAGAGACAGAGAGAGGGAAAAAAAAAAGAAAGAAAGAAAAAAAAAAACAACCCAAAATCCAAACCAAAAATGCGCACTAAGCTATCCCCTAAGGCTGACATGGGAAGGGGTCCGTGTCCCTACCATACCCTGGGAAATGTGGAAGATGCTTTAGAATGCAGTTCAGGGAGAAACGAAAAAAAAAAAAAAGGATAAAGATCTGGATGGAGAATGCCCGACATATGTGCAAATTTGTGCCAAAAGATGGGAGCCAAGACCGAAGAGAAGGTTCCTTCTGAGAGTGCCGAAGAGATCTTTGCAATTTATCATTTGCATTTGTCTTGCCTGGCAAACAATAAATAACACTTCACACTTGCTGAGGGGGTCAGCTTATCGGACTGCAGACTTCAGGGGCTGATAAGGAGCCAAACTTATCATTTTTCCAAACAGGGGCTCCTTCATCCCCTCCCAAGTTAAAGGAAGGAACAAAACTAATTGTGTTTTTTTTCTTTTCCAGAAAGATCACGGAGGAATATACACTTTTGAACATTAGTGCTCTGCGCCACCCCACCCCAATCTAAATTAAGAAAACCCACAAATGCACTTCCCAGACACACTATTGATTTCTGACCTGTAAATTACTCTCCATCAAAAAGGTTTTGGTGCAGACTAAGGGTTTGGAGTAGCCTGGGTACTTCTCAGCTGCAATCTGCATAATGTTTAGTATTCAGTGAGTTAAAGCAGGCAATGAAAGGGAACTGTCAACGCAATCTAGAAGATATAAAGAAATGAAGGGGGGGGGGAGCCGTATGCTAATAATCCACTCAGTAATTAAGTGAAGATCGCTGCCAAGCGCCACTGCCACTTTCAAAGGGTAATTTGTACAGGAAATCATAGAGTCATTGTCAAATCATTTCAGGATAAAAGGAAAGTCATCAACTGAGATAAGATAAATGCTGGGTGTCTGGCAGCATGTGCCCTAGGAAATGCCTTTGCTTTTTAAATTTTTTTTTCAAAAAAAAAAAAAAAAACCTTGCAGAAGTGGGTCTAGAAAAACTTGACAGGTTGAAATGTACATTTACTATTAATAATAGGGGCAATCTATGCATGGATGCATTTTTAAATAGGTTACTTGAACAAAAAATGGTAAAATAAATCAGTTAAGAGGACTTAACTTGTAACTAGGATGCTGCATGGGATTTTTTTTCTGTTCTTCTCCCCTCTTTTACCATGGAGAAGTTTTCAATCATTTCGCCTTTGCTTCCCTATTTTCGCTAAATTATAGTATTTCAAAAGTAGTATTAAGCATCCTGTTCTCTTAGGAAGACAATGCTTCCATCTCTTGAAAATTAAAATAAAAAAATTTTTTTAAATGAAATTGAAGTTGATAAAAACCATGTTGCTCCCATTGCTTCCTTTCTATGCTGTTTTGATCTTGCTTCATCTCACAAGAAATGTTGGAGAATTAATGCATGAAGTTTGTGAGGTAGCTATAGTCTTTGTATAAGCGTGGAGAGTACAGGTTGTTGTTTTTCTAAATGTTATTCTTAGGGAAAAATCTCAACAAAAAGAGACATGTAGTCTGTTTGTCATTCAAATTTCCATGCTCCCTCATTGACTTAGTCTGACTTAACCTGTGTTAGACAAATGTCTCCAAAAAGAATAAATTGATGCATGCATTTGCGGGTAGTTATTTCCACACAGCTAAATTGATTCCTTGGATGAAATGTTTCACCCAAATATTTCCTTAAAACTGATGTCTTCTGTCATACTGAAAGAAAAGTTTGTTTGCTCTAGGGAGCAAAATGTCGCAATGTTTGAGACTCGCTCTTAAAGGACTCCCCATTATGGCACTTGCTTCCACAAAAGCAAGGACAGGGGAAATCAAGATCACTGAGCATCATGGGCAACCTAAATATCAGACATATGTGAAGTTTATTCTTTACATGAGAACTATGTAACATGTTTTCTTTCTTTTTTTTTTTTGGAATTGCTTGGCACATCTTTTTCAGATGAAACTGTACATTTTATAATAGGTGATTAATAAAATTATCTATTTAACCAACAGATAAAGAGGAACTTCCTTTGTGCCGGGCATTGTAGTAAGACGCTGACCCCACTATCAAAGAACTTATTTCTAATGAGAGAAGCAAACAAGCAAATAACTAATTCCTGTGTGTATTTTCATTCTTTAGGCGTTGTCCTTATGCATGTCAGGATTTGTCATTTGGTTCTTAAAAGGACCTTTGGCTAATTTTGTGTAGACTTCTATGGGATACTTTCAGAACAGTTATGAACCTGTACCTTTGTCCTTGCTCCCTCTCTCCCTCCTTTCTCTTTCTCCCTTTCTCCTTGCTTTCTTTCCTTTCTTTCTCTTCCTTCCATTTATCTAACCATCCACTAGCTACTGTTATCCATCTATCTGTCTGATCCTACAGTAACTACTATGTGATAAATATTGTGATATATGTCAGAACATAAAGGCAGTTGTGCCTTTGAAGTTACAAATTAATGAATAAGTGGTGGGAAGGAGAATATAAAATTAAAGACAACAGCTGTCATAAAACATTAGCCCTTGGTCCTATAGGCTAGATAACTATGCCCCAGGCAGAGTTTATAGAAGTGTTTTGAAGATTAAAATGGAAGTTACTGATTTAGCAAAATTGATCATTTGATTCTCCTGTAAAACTTGTCTCTTTTCTTAAATTTCAGTAAGTCCACGAAGTAATTGAGGAGGGAGATTATAAAGTAGACATAATGAGAGGCCTGAGGTGACTGTAAGAGATAAATGTCCATCCATCTATGTATCTGTATGTCTATCTATATCCTATTTCTTATGGTCAGACATATATATATGTCAACTGTTAGAACATAGTAGTCTGGGACCTGTTAGTCTAAGGGCATATAGTTTTACACAATGTATTAAAGTTTGTTAGGGACTCCTAGGTGGCTCAGTGGTTGAGCATCTGCCTTAAACTCAGGTCGTGATCCCGGGGTCCTGGGATGGAGTCCCACATCAGTCTCCCTGCAGGGAGCCTGCTTCTCCCTCTGCCTGTGTCTCTGCCTCTCTCTGTGTCTCTCATGAATAAATAAATAAAATCTCTAAAAAAAAATGACAAAGTCCATTAAGAGAATACAAGAACTGATGTTCCTAACAATGATCCTGAGTTGTCACAAACCTCTTAAAATTTATAAGGTTTTCCCTGGTTATTTAGTAAAATTAAGTTTATTGACTACGATCAAATTGAAACGTTACTGTCTGTTTTGAAGAAAAAAAAATCATAAACAAAACAGGTCCCCTAGTGCATAGACCATACAAGCATACCTCATTTTATTTTATTTACTTATTTTTTAAATTTTTATTTATTTATGATAGTCACACACACACACACACAGAGGCAGAGACACAGGCAGAGGGAGAAGCAGGCTCCATGCACCGGGAGCCTGACGTGGGATTCGATCCCGAGTCTCCAGGATCGCGCCCTGGGCCAAAGGCAGGTGCTAAACCGCTGCGCCACCCAGGGATCCCGCCTACCTCATTTTATTGCACTTCACATGTAATACATTTTTTTATAAATGGAAGGTTTGGGGGCAACCCTGCATAGAACAAGTCTTATGGGCACCATTTTTTCCAACAGCATTTGCTCACTTCCTGTCCCTATGCAACATTTTGGTAATTCTCACATTTTTCGTTATTATTAATTTGTTAGGGTGATCTGTGATCGGTGTTCTTTGATGTTGCTATTGCAGTTGTTTTGGGAGCATCATGAACTGTGCCCATATAAGATGGTGAACTTAATAAATGTGTGTCCTGACTGCTCCATTGGCTGGCAACTTTCCTGTCTCATGTCTTCTCCTCTCTCTCTGTGGGTTTCCCTAATCCCTAAAGTACAACAATATTGACATTAGGCCAGTGAGGAACCATAAATATCCTCTATGTGTTCAGCTGAAAGAAAGACTCTCATATCTTTTACTTTAAATCAAAAGGTGGAAAAGGTTAAGCTTAGTGAGGAAGACATGTAGAAAGCTGAGATAGGCCGAAAGCAAGGCCTCTTGCACCAACCAGTTAGCCAAGTTGTGAGTGCAAAGGGTAAGTTCTTGAGGGAAACCAAAAGTGCTACTCAGTGACCATACAAATGATAAGAAAGAGAAACGGCCTATGTGCTGATATGAAGAAAATTGGAATGATCTAGATAGACGATCAAACCAGCCACAACATTTCCTTTAAGCTGAAGCCTAAACCAGAGGAAGGCCCTGAATCTCTTCAATTCTGTGAAGGCTGAGAGAGAGGTGAGGAAGCTGCAGAAGAAAAATGTGAAGCTAACAGGGGTTGGTTCATGGGGTTTAAGGAAAAAAGCCATCTCGACGACAGAAAAGTAAAAGGTAAGCAGAAGTGTTCATATAGAAGCTGTGGTATAAATTCTCCAGAAGATCTAGCTAAGATTAATGAAGAGGGCTACACTAAACAGATTTTTAAAGTAGGTGAATCAGTCATATATTGGACAAAGAAATCACATAGGACTTTCATAGCTAAACAGAAGTCAATGCCTGGCTTTAAAATGTGGGCTGACTCTCTTGTTGGGGTCTAAGGCAGCTGGTGACTTGAACTTGAAGCTAATGCCCATTGACCATGTCAAAAAAATCCTAGGGCTAAAAATCCTCAAGAATTATATGAAATCTCCCCTATGTTCTATAAATGGAGCAAAAAAGCCTGGATGACAGCACATCTATTTACAACTTGGTTTACTGAATATTTTAAGCCCATGGTTCAGACCTCCTGCTCAGAAAAAAAGATTCCTTTCAGGATATGGTTGCTCACTGACAATGTACCTGGTCACCCAAGAACTCTGATGGAGATGCATAGTGAGGTTAATGTTGTTTTCATGCCTAGTTACGTAGCATCCATTCTGAAGCCAATGGATCAAGGAGTACTTTTGACTTTCAAGTCTTATTATTTTAGAAATACATTTTGTAAGGCTATCACAGCCTTACTGTATCTGGTGATTCTTCTGTTCGATCTGGATAAAGTAAATGAAACCTTCTATAAGGGATTCCTCATTCTAGATGTCATTAAGAACATTCATGATTTATAAACACAAGTTGATATATCAACATGAACAGGAATTTGGAAGAAGTTGATTCTAGCCTTCACGGGTGACTTTGAGGGTTTCAGGACTTCCATGGAGGAAGTAACTGCAGACATAGTAGAAATAGCAAGAGAACTAGAATCAGAAGTGAAGCCTGAAGAGGGGAAAGGATTGTTTCCACCTCATGCACCTCATGACCCACTTTAATGGATGAGGAGTTGTTTCTTATGGATGAACAAAGAAAGTGGTTTCTTTTTTTTTTTAAGATTTATTTATTTATTTATTTATGATAGACAGAGAGAGAGAGAGAGAGAGAGAGAGGCAGAGACACAGGAGGAGGGAGAAGCAGGCTCTATGCTGGGAGCCCGACGTGGGACTCCATCCCGGGACTCCAGGATTGTGCCCTGGGCCAAAGGCAGGCGCTAAACCGCTGAGCCAGCCAGGGATCCCCAAGAAAGTGGTTTCTTGAGATAGAATCTACTTCTGGTAAAGATGCTATGAAGTTCATTAAAATGATAACAAAGGATTTAGAATATTATTTAACCTAGTTGATAAAGTAATGGCAAGGTTTGAGAGGATTGACTCCAATGTTGAAAGAAGTTCTATTGTGGGTAAAATTCCATCAAATAGCATCATATACTATAGAGAAATGGTTTCTGGAAGAAAGGGTCAATCCACATGGCAAACTTCATTGTTGTCTTTTTTTTAAAGATTTTATTTATTTATTTCAGAGAGAGAGAGAGAGAGAGAGAGAGAGAGAGAGAACAAGCAGAGGGAGCAGCAGAGGGAGAGGCAGAAGCAGGCTCCCTGCTCAGCTGGATCCTGGGACCCTGGGATCATGACCTGGGCTAAAAGCAGACCCTTAACCAACTGAGCCACCTGGATCCCTCAGTTGTCTTATTTTGAGAAATTGCCACAGCCACCAGCAGCCATCAACTCAAAACAAGATCCCTCACCCGCAAAAAGCTTATGACTTGCTGAAACCTTTGATGATGGTTAGCATTTTTAATCAATAAAGAGTTTTTAAATTAAGCTATATATATATATGTATATATATATATATCTTGGGATCCGTGGGTGGCACAGTGGTTTAGCGCCTGCCTTTGGCCCTGGGCGCGATCCTGGAGACTCAGGATGGAGTCCCACGTCGGGCTCCGGGTGCATGGAGCCTGCTTCTCCCTCTGCCTGTGTCTCTGCCTCTCTCTCTCTCTCTGTGTGTGACTATCATAAATAAATAAAAATTAAAAAAAAGATATATATATATATCTTTAGACAAAATGCTATTATACACTTAATAGATAACAGTATAGTGTACACCTAACTTTTATATACACTGGGAAGCCAGAAAATTCATTTACTCACTTTATTGAGATATTTGTTTTATTGTGGTGGTCTAGAGATGAACCTACAATATCTCTGAGGTAATATCTCCCTGTACAGTGGGTTGATTATTTTCCATCTCATGATTTGGTTTAACTGTTATGTATTTAGGGTTTATTAAAGTTTGTGGTAATAGGTAAATTACAAAGCTTAAGGATATTTCTCAACTTTACATGAAATACCCTTTAATATACATTATTGTTCTCTAAGAGACAATTAGGAGTATATAATATTTTCCAAATATATTTGACCATAATACTCCTTTCTTTTTTTATTTTTTATTATTTTAAAGATTTATTTATTTATTTGAAAAAGACAGAGAGCATGCACTAGTACAAGTTGGGGGAGGCACAGAGGGAGAGACTCTTCAAGCAGACTCCCTGATGAGTGTGAGACCCAACCAGAGGTTGTGGCAGGGGAGGGATTTGGTCTCTGACTCATGAGACCTGAGGAAAAACAACAATCAGACACTTAGCTGACTGAGCCTCCCAGGTGCACCAATAATACCCCCTTTTGGGAGACGTGATCATGAACATATCGATTCTGATAAAAAAGAAAATTTATCAAAGTTCCTATTTTATTGAGTCTTAAGAAAGTTGAACCAATCGTCTTTTTTACAACCACATATTTGATAAGCAAATTAATTTTAAAAATGGGTCATTTTTTCAAAACACTTGACTTGAAAGAGTTTTATATTAAAAGTTACTACCCAGTGAAGTTTATGTCCACTGACTGAGCTAAGAATTTCACATTATCATCTATTTAGTCCTTTCTACATCTCTGCATAGTAGGTGAGCACATCTTCATTCTAAAAATGAATAAAGAACGATTAATCTTATAACTGGTCAAAGGAAGATTTAAACCCAAATCAGTCTAGTGTTGAGGAAATACTCTCTTCTATGGCTCCTTTCATTTGAAGAAGCACCAGAAATTGTTTCAGAGGAGACCTGTAAACAAATTATTTATTTATAAATATATTTAGAAATTATTTTGAACCTAACCTGTATAAAATGTTCTGAGATTCCACTGAATATACCTAATGCTAGAATAATAGCTTTTAAATCTTTGTATTTTTGAGAAATAATGAGAACAGGATGAGGCCAAATATGTTTTTAGAAAACAAATGTACTTTGGTCTTATCAACCCATACAAGGAACAGTCTTAGAGAATAATGTGTTTTGCAACATGAAACATCTTATAAAGTTGATAATTAAAAAATCATTAAGAAATATAGACAGATATGTATAAAGGGACCAAAATATACTATACAAAGCAATTTTTTGTAGTCTACCATTCTCTATAATAAGTAACTAATGAAATCAAGGAAATCAATTTTAATTTGTGTGGCTGATATCTTTTCTCATCTTGATCAAATTAACACATGGTTTCTTAGGAGGTAGGGATATGATTTCTAAAGTTGTTTTCCATTAATGTGTCCCCTCCCTATATTTGCAGGCCCCTCTTCCTATTTGAGTAGACTCCACTTCTCCTCCTCTTGAATCAGGGATGGTCTTTACACTTGCTTTACTAAGCAGAATGTAGCAAAAGTGACACTGTGACAGGTTTGTGTCTAACTTTTAAGAGGACTGCAATGTCTCTCTGGGAGAATTCAACTGCCATGATATAAAGAAAGTTGAGCAAGACTACTGAACGGGGAAATATTACATGGAAGGGGACAAGTAAATGAACAATGAAATGCCAGACCTGGGAGTAAAGCCTTCTTGGCTATTTCAACTCAGCCCAGTAGCAGCTAAAAGTCACCTGAGTGAGTGGCCTCAGTTAATGGCAGATAGAGCAGAACCAGCTGAGTTCTGCCCAAATTTTAGACCCACAGAATCACAAGAAATATTACATTGTTGTTGTTTAAAGGCTCTAGGTTTTGGTATGAATTATAATGTCATAGATAATTGAAAAAAAAAAGGCCGAGTTAAAAGAATTAAAGAATATAGAATGATTTAAATTCTTACCTACATTTTGCAAATTTATATGTGTATTTAAGGTAACCTTAATTAATCAAAATTCAGGCTAGCAAATGTGCTACCTGATTCCTCAAATTAATGTTTTAATTCCCTGCTCTTATCTCAAAATGGGAAGTTCAGATTAAAAAAAAATTATAGGAAAAGACTTTGGACTTTCATAAAGTGAAGAGTGAATTCTGAGAAAACATTAGAAATACTTTTCAAAATGTCAATTTTTTTTGCAGCATTTAAAAAATAAACTGTTTGAAATTTAATGTCCAGGGCAAAATAATCAGGTTTTAGATTCAGTTTATAAAGTGTTATCCTTAGTAAGAATATGTTCCATTCATAATTCATTAAGAGAACTTTGATTAAAAAAAATCTCTGCACAGTATTATTCCTAAAAGATTTTCAAAAAGTCTTAAAGGAAGAAATTTAATTTAAATTTATTATGGCCGATTTGCTTATTCAACTAAACGGTTAAGCAGCCAGCTCTTTGAAGCCTGAATGTTAGAAGGATGGCGAGCATACTTCAGAAGACTGATTTTTAGAAAGCAAAAAAATCCTAAGTAACTGTGCTATTTAGAACCAATTGCCATAGTGTTCCTGAGCAATAACCAGTTTCCCAGCAGAGAATTTTATTTAGTATGGATGGTTTGCAATAGCTGGAAGTTCAAGTTGCAATGTGACTTGCATTTTTTCATAGGCAGGTCATGACCCAAATCACTGAAGGGGGGAAAAAAAAGCACCCTCTATTTTTCTAAACTTCCTGAGACTCACAGACTTCTTAATACATGGAAATAGCTTGGAAGCCTGACTGTATGAGCGGTCCAATCACAGCCTCTCATTTTCTCCTTTGGAAACGAAGGTGCTATTCACAAGCCTATTGGAAATTCTCAAACACAAGCTAGTCCCAAACATATTAGAAAATATTAGTTAGTCCAGCACTTTCCTTGGTTTAAGTAATAATTGGTGTGAAAATTATTTTGCTTAACGCTAATTAATATTAAATAGGAGTGGGTTTAAAATAGCACCTTTTTTCCCTCAAGGTATCACAGAAGAGATTTACAAAGTAATGAGTTAAAATACTGGGAGCAGCGTGATTCTGCTGGCAAATGGATCAGCCATTATGTGCCCAACAATAGTTCACACACGTATAAGTAATTAATGTCCTTCAGATGTACTTTATCATACTTACTTTTCACAGTGTTAAATTATTACCCTAATTTTTATTCCAAAGACTTTCCTATTTATCTGGTATTGAATTATTTTATTGAGCATATTACCATTTATTTTAAAAAATCACTATCATTTCTATTATTTTTGAAGGAGCTTTCTAGTTCATTGCTCTGCATATAAGCTCATGTGCCACTTCTTGGGAATTATAAAAAATTTAAAATAAGAACGGCATAAAAATTAAAAATCCAACCAGACTGAAACCTATTAGTTGCTTTGTTTCTCTATGTGTAGCTACCCAGGTATAGTGAATAGATCTCTCTTTTCAAGTTTGTGTAGGACAAATGCATATTTTTATGGTGTGGATGTGAAATAGGTTTGTGATTATATTTACTATTCTCTTTTTAAGCCAAAACAGATCAGTCCATTTTATTCTATTAAGCATTAGATATACAGCATTTTGCAAAAGATAAGTAAATCGAATAATTTGTTGCGTTCAAGTACTTTTCATGAATGAAATATCAGACTAGTTTGGAGGTTAGCCACTGATGTTAATGATTCATCTTTCAAAATGAATGCGATAGTTTTATGCAATCAGTGAATGGCCAAGATTTCACAAAGGGTGATCGCTGAACACACAAAGTTGAAAAACAAAACAAAACAAAACAAACCAATACACAGAACAATAAGTGCTGTGGCAAGGAATAATTATTGGTCTCACCAATCCTAATCGTTTTATGGTTTCTCTTAATAGCAGTTAAATATGTTCTTTGAATTCCTTTATCTGTAACAATATTTAGATTTTCTTTTTTTTTTTTTTCCAGGCTTCTGTTGGTGATATTTTCCAAATCAAGTAAAGGAAAAGAAAACTCAGTCATTATAAAACATAAAGCAATCTGTAAAATTATAAAGCTTTTTCCTCCCTCTCCCCCACTCTCCTTCCCACATCAAATGTAGACCATATGCCAAGGCTACTCCTTAACTATAACTGACTGTTGTTACTGTAGTAATCAGTCTCTGTCAGAGCAATTACTTAAAATCATCCGTCCTGGTTGTTTTTCACAATCCACAGCACACTGAGCAGAACAATGCAGCTGACAATCCCAGTGGCACAGATGGAATTATCATACCTCACACCCCGCCTGACTGACAGTTACCTGCAGGAAAGGGGAAGGACCCTATCATCTGGAGGGGCAGCTTTCTTGTTGCCAAAGAGCGAGAGAGAAAGCCCTGCCTGCACCTTTGTCATCTAGGGAACCAGCAGACACCTCCTCCTGGCATGTGCAAAACAAACAATGACATTATTCTCCTGGATGGCAGCAGGGCGGGCACCGTCCGCGTGGAGGCACCGGTTTGAAGATATTAAACAGGTTAATCGATAGGTGTTCCAGCCTTCGCAAGGCCCTAATTAGCAGACCATATGGATTGAAATTCATTAGCCTCTCCTGCCTTTTGCCAGATCAATATTTCCGGGAACTGGCCCAAACTACATTGTTCAGAAATATGTTCGTTTCTTATATCTCCCAACCAATAGTTGTTGGGGTGTTTGTGGGGTGTGTGTGCGTGTGTAGAGTTGTGACAAAAGACAGTGTCAGGGCGAGGGCTGGAGAAGCGGATGGAGTCTGACCCAATTGCATCAAGTGGTCCAAGCCCCATCCTATCTGGAGGAGCAAGTTTTTGAGCGAAAGTCCTCTTAACTAAGCACATGGTGTCCTTTCTCACCCTGCCTTTTATTCAAAACAAACAGACACAGAGAGGAAGAGGACAGTCTTCGGGCAGGGGGGTGGGAGAGGAGGAGGCGAGGATTTTACCAGGGTGGAAAAGTGAATCCTGAACTGCTGCTCCCCAAAGCCTGGCATCTCCCCGAGGGGGGCTGGCTGCAGTCACTGGGCCCGGAGCCTCTGCTTTAATGGAAGGCCTTGCGAGCTCTGTGCCTCCCTAATACTAAAAGCTAGAAATGCATTCATATTCATTCCCGGTGAATTCAGCTCCAGATAATTAGGGGAAGGACGATGGGGACAACTTCTGGGTTTCCATCCCGTAGCCTTGCCCTGTCTGTGCCAGACGAAGCACAGGGGCACATGAGCATGATGGAGACACATTCCCAGCACGCAGATGCTAAGCATGTACCCACACCTGTATGCACACATATGCTTTTCGTACCATTTTTTTTTCTTTTTGACGTGGTCAGGTTCAAAATGCTAACAGAGAAGGAATTCATTTACTTCAGGAAGGAGGAAAAATAGAAGGCCTGATTCCTTCTGGCAGGCTGATGGGGAACACGCGTGAATCATAAACCTCCACGGGCCCCCAGTGGGGTTTGTTGAATCACGTTTAGCCCGTCGTGTGGTTCTATGACTGCCCTTCTGCTAGACTTCTTGGAGGTCTCTCCTTATTTGGAGCTGGACTATTGAAGTCCCAGGATACTCCTGGGTGATCGGAAGTTATCGCATTGCCATTTAGAAAACTGCCCCACATAGAGGCTGCTAAAGAGGCAGCACCAAATACAGGCCTTCTGGCAGGCCTTGTTTCTTGGGTGTCAGGGGATTTTCACGTGAAGCCAGTCCAGCTCTTTTCATTTGGCATTCGTTACATTTGGGCACTACGGTCTGGGAAGTGCTTCATCACTTAAAATCTGGGAAGCATTGGGAGACCTTCTACAAAGGCTGGGGGGCTAGTCTCCACCCGCAGGTTTGGGAAAGGGGGGCAGGGGACAGAAAAGACTCCCTGCATTGACTAGGAGTCAGTGGCCTGTTGGAAACAGAATGAAAGGGGATGATGTGGCCTGAGGTCATAGTTTCCTCCTGAGCTAACCAAGACGGTGGCCACCAGCCCTGTGTGGCTAGCGAGCACTGAAAACACGGCGTTTCCGACTCCAGAAATGCTGTAAAGTACACACCTGATTTTGAAAACTTAAGTAGAAAAAAAGAAGGCAAAATATCTCATTAATAATTTTAATGTTGATGGTATGTTGAAGTGGTAACATTTTTGAGATATTGGGTTAAATGCACTGTATTATTAAAATTACTGTTACTTGATTCTTTTTACCTTCGTGTGTGTGTGTGTGTGTGTGTGTGTGTGTGCACTAGATCCTTTAAGATTATATCCGTGGCTCACATTGTATTTCTATTGCGTAGCGTGGGCCTACACGATCCATACCCTATGTCAGTCATAACATGTGGTTTTTTTTTTTTTTGTCTTTAAACCTTTATAGCAACTTAGTGAGGGACTATTCCCTATTTATTGATGGGAGCCAAGCATCAGAAACATCAGGGAACTTGCTTAAAACATACAGTTACCAGGTAGGAGAACTGTACACAGAACAGATTGGTTTCATTCCAAAGGCCCTCTTCTTTCCAGAAGGTCTTACTTCTTCCATGGCCTATGGCTGATCCCTATGAGTGGGGATGAAAATAAGGGTTTTGACTTCTAATGCATACTTTGTCACCTTTGCCGAATCTACTGTTTCTTGACGGCGATGCTATTGTCCTGAGGGTGGGGAAAGTTCTAGCTCAGGGTCTGTGCAGGGTCTTCAGTGTCCCTGGCCAGTAACTCCTTCTGAACTCCCATGACTGCGATGGTCAAAAGACCTCCCCCATCATGTTCAGATAACCCCTAGGGGGGTAGTCCCAGCCTGCTTCTGGAGACATTAATCTATAGACCAGGAGGTCTGCAAATTATAGCCCAAAAGCCACATCCTGTTTTTGTAAATAAAGCTTTCTTGTAACATAGCCATGCCCATTTGTTTACATATTGTTCATGGCTGCTTTTGCACTGCAAAAACAGAGTTGAGCAGTTAAGACAGAGCCTGTACGGGGTGCAAAGCTGAAAATATTTACAATCTGGTTCTTTACAGAAAAAGATTCTAGGCCCATCTCGATCCATCTCCACATATCATTCTGCCTATCAATTAACACTTTTGCTTTAGGACTTGCATTTTTAGGGCTTGTTGCTTCTTGATTCCCATTCCTTGCATTTCCTACCTCCTGGGTGCGCTATTCCCATTTCGCCATACACATCAACTTCTAACATTTGTTTTGCCACTTCCAGCTCTTTCTGTAGTGGTACTGTGGTTAGAAAGCCCAAATTCCATTCTGGGGGCTGCCACCTACTAGTTGGGTGTCCTTGGGCCAGTCTGTCCTTATCTTTTTTTGAGGCTTCCTTTGCCCGTCTGTTATGGAGGGCTAACCATCCTTCCTTCTTAAGAATAGTGGTGACTAGGAAAGTATCTAACGGTATTAGAGCACCAAAAATAATACCCGGAACATCACAGGTCTCTCTTCTTTCCCTAAGCAGGGTCTAGAACCAAGACTGCCCGATTCTCTTCTCTGTGCTCGTGGATGACCACATCTCCATGTGGTTTTCATCTGTTCCCCTCATTGGTTCTAGTGTTGCTTCTAGTGTGGCTTCTGCAGGCCTCAACACCCTTAGGTTGAGAGTATTTCTCTCACTAGCATTTGTTTTTTCAAACAGGCCAGTCGATGACCACCCGTACCAGGGATCTAATGAGAAGGGTCACCGAAATAGACTGCTCAAGCACAGAGGAGGGCATTGAATTCAATTTGTAGTTGACCAGATGCTTAGAAATCAAAGAGGTGTCACGTTGTCTTATTGCTTAAAGCAAGTAAATAACCTTGCAAAGAAGTTCAGAATTAATTGGAGTTGAAATAATTATAGACGATGATAAGCCAACTACCAGAGAAAAGCAATAGTCAAGCTGTGTGGTAACAAATGCATTGATTAACATATGTCAGGACAGCACTGAACATAGCTGAGAAACACAGAATTATGAAGGTGAAAAAAATTACCGGATTCCACAACAGTTTGCAGTTATAGCTCAGTTCTCGATTTCTGAGATCAGAGAGACTCCATCCTTTGGGGGGGGGGGGGAATAAAGTCCATTCCAATGGGGGAGATATTAGTCTGAAAGGCCAGCATGCCATATGACTGGCAAAGCCACCGATTTAGAATAAATAAGTGTATGTTAACATTCGTACAGAGACCCTTTGATTTTGTGACGATCGGTGGATCGTCCCCAGCTCCTGCAGTTTGAACGAGGTTCACGGGGTCATCTCCCTGCAAACGAGGACCTCTGTACTACTCAAAGCAAAAAAGTGACCTATTAAAGCTGAAATGCCTTCCGCTGGAGAACTTCAGAGAAATCACTTCACCTAAAACGAGCCCGGTGAGTACAAAAGGACTGGCATGTGACCCATTTCTAGCCCGCAACTGAAAAAGAATCCTGGAATAACACCTATTTGTGCGGCTCAGGAATTTTCAAAGCACTTTTATGTCCCCGGACTCATATGTGGAATGACCAGGTCGACTCACTTATTGAGAGAAAACAAGATTGCTCTTTGCAGATATAAACCTCCTCCCACCCTCCTGATTTTTCTTTTCTTTTTTTTTTTTTTCACAGAATTTAGGACATGACTCAGTTTCTTAACACATTGGGGGAAAATTTCTTCAAAGAATGGAGTGATGTGTGAAATTAAGAAACAGAAGGAGCATAAGGAAGACAATATGGTAACACACAGTTAAGTTTCCAAGACTTGAGAATATATCTCTTGCAAAATCTCCCTGTATGCTAAAGTGCATTTTGTTTATTCTAGCTCAGTGGCTCAGCTGGTCATGTAATATGTTAGCAACTGGCAGGCTGAAAATGTAGAGCAAGGGTGGACTATCAGGGCTTCCATCAAGAGGAAACTCTGGGGCTTGGTGTTAGTTTGTAGAGTCTAGGGGCGCTTCCCAGGATGACTTGATGGGGAGAAAAAGAAACGGAAAATAAAGGGAATGATGTAATAGGACAAGTCGCTCAGACTTAATCAATGGTTAGCATCCCCAGCCCCTCGCAGACTCTTCCATATTAGTAAAACATAAATATATCCTCCGAGGATTGCAGCTTAATTGGGACTCTTATTATCGTGGCCAATACGGGCTCACCCTAGAAGAGAAGTGTCACAGTAATTGCACATTCATTTGGTTTCAGACTCTGCTAGTTGAAGGGAGGATACTGTTCAGCACACAATGCATTCAGGGAAGAGAACGCCACTTGGCCAAAGAACTGAGCAAGCCACTTCGTTTTCTAGCAAGTGAGTTCTTGCTGGGGAGGTGATTACCAACATTTTATATTTTGCAAAAAGCCTTCTAAGCATTTGATGGAATGTGCCCTCATTCACTCTCCTGCTGTTTTCACCTTCATTTATAGATTAGGAAACTGAGGTTCAGTGGCTTGGAGATACCTGCCAGGGTCACATGGTAATTGAACAGCAAAGTCTCACAAGAGCACGCAATCACAGTAACAGAAGGATTTAAAAATAGCCTTTCGATTCATTTGCAGAATGAATTGTATCTACAGGCTTCTTTTTGGCTTGAAAAACAGACATGTTTCCCTAACTCCTTTAAGCTGATCTCTTTATACTTTTAAGATAATAGATTTTTTCTTTCAAGGAAAAAATATTTTACATTGCTCACAAAAATGCAATTCCATTACGAAACCCCATAAAAACAAGTAGAGGGTATTGTATTTTAATTAATATTCTTATGTCCATAATTATCCCAATATCTTTTCTTCTGTTTAGGTACATTGACCAGTGTTTATTTTCAGAGTTATCGTGAAGGGTCACATCCACTTACTGAATCCTCTGTATTAGAAAAAGATGATTGTGGGGCGCCTGGGTGGTGAAGTCGGTTAAGCAGACGACTCTCGATTTCGGCTCAGGTCCTGATCTCAGGGTAGTGAGATCAAGTCCCGGAGTTGGAACATGACATCTGTTTCTGATTCTTTCCCTCTCCCTCTGTTCATGCTCTCCCTTTCTCTAAAATAAATGAATAAATCTTTAGAAAAAGGTGATTATTTGCTAATTGTTCCCTTCAGATCTGCAAAGTCAAATGCTCCATAGTCTCTCCTGGAACTACCTCTCCGTTGGTTGTGTTTTAATATCATGAGACATTTTTCAAATTTCCCAAGGACATCTGAAAACTTGTAATCGACCTCTGAGTTCTTAGCATTGCGGATTTTCTGCTAACCAAATAGCAGACTGTTTATTTAAAGACCCCCTAATTTTTATAAGCCTAGACAGCACTCCTATAACTGCAGACTCAGTGTAATTGTGCCAATAACCCCTGAACCCCTAATAGGATATTGTTAGATATCTGAATTCCCAAATTACAGATCTCAAGACCCTTAAGGTCTTTTTCTCTCTTGGTAGAATAAGGGCTGTAGGATTATATGAAAAATTAAGCAGCTCTACTCTCAACAAAGACAATGAAATTGAAGACCAAACTCAACTGGCAAGGCCAGGCAATTTCTATGTTACTGTTCACAAAGAGAAAAGAATCACTGGAGAGGAAAAGTCCGAATTAACCAGATCTCTGTTAGCATGAAATATCCTAGAATTTTGGAGGGAATATCTTAATAGCCTCAAGATTAATTTTTTTATTTTATTTTTTATCTCTAATATTTGCCAATATAAATCATCTTTAAAATTAGTGACAGACCCATCTCCTTCTCATTTCACTCTCATCTGTCCTTCTCAGAATCCTTGGTAGTTGCCCGGTGCTTACAGGCCATCACATTTCTAAAGGGGTCACTACTGAAAGACCCTCCACTTCCTGGTTCCCTTCTCGAACCATTTCTATGATAGCTTGACTATTCCCAGAACCGTTCCCAGAATATATCCACAGCTTCTCAACATATCTTTGGTGTAAAACGCTCTTCCATTCCTCTGCCAAGTCTTCCTTCTTCTTCAAAATACTGCTTAGGTCCCACATTTTCTGTGAGACCACTCATAGAATGCTGTGCATTAATATTTGCTTCCTCCATGGCAGTTCTGTGATTTCTTTTACTTGTATTAGCACCTAATACATGCTACACCATATTATTATTATATGCCTCAATCATTGTGCTTCCAGGTTCTGTGTATGTCGCAAGTGTCGTGTCCCTAGAACCCTGTACTCTGTAACATCTTGTGGCATCGATGATGATCGCTAACACAGACTGCTACGTGCCAGATAAACGAAGGGGTCCAAGCACCTCATAATTAATAACTCATTTAATTCTTGCAGTAATCTAACAGGTAGGTGCCATTATTACATCTGTGTAAAAGATGACAAAACTGAGGCACAGAGCAGATAAAGGACTTACCTTGTGCCACCCAGATCATAAACGATGGAGTTGAGGTTGGAACCTGGGTGATTTATTTGGACTCCCATTCACTTAAGTAATATGCAATACTGTTAATTATTGCAGAAAAAGGCATGGCATTTTGTAATTATGAACCAATATTTTTTTTTACCACATGAGAAGATAAGTCATTCTAAAATAGGTCATATTTAAGTCAAAAAAGGTATTTCTTCATAGAATAAAATTTGGGGGATGAGCATCATTTTGTTTCCTTAAAGGAACAAAGATGCATCTATTTTTATAGAATTGTATTAGGACATGAACCGATATTCAGATGACTCTGACACCTGAGCATCACTGCTTCACACAGGCACCCATGTCTCTGTAGAAGAGCACTCTCGCTCCATCCCCTGTATTCAGCATCCTACTGCTTGAGGAGAAACACGAGGAAACAAGAAGGCTATTTTTTAAAAAAAAATCTTGAAACAGCTGACAATATTGAATGTGTCTCATAGATCTTATCATTCAAAATGATAAGCATGCCTTCATAAAAATACAGTAGTTTAAGGGTGAGAGGTGGCAAGACTTTATTCTTTACTTTTTTCTAATTTTCAAGGGACTTTAAGCGACCAACGAGTGTCCTGGCCATATTATGTGAACCTGGGCCATCTGTGGGTCTGAGATCTCTTATTTAAAAAGAAAGCTGTCACTCGTGAGGCGTTTTATTGTGGTGCAAACTGGATGAATATTTGAAGGTCTCAGGTCTCTGTAAATTTGATACCTAGGGATTCCTTAATGCACAAACTTCTAAATGACATCTGTTAATGTTTACTGTTTTTTATTCTTAGTATAGATTTTATAATCAATATTTTCATTAAAATTTAATCATGTAAATTAGTAGCTTCCACAGTTTGTTTGAGAAGCCTTAAAACATTTATAACTTATGACCATTAACTCTGCTTATAGGAATCTATCATTAGGAAATGATAAGAAATGCAAAAGGAAAAATTGGAAGCAGGATTGTTTATTGCAGCATTACTTATGCAGTGAAAAATAAAATCTCCTTAAAGATCCTGAATTGGAGGAAGTAAATTATGGTACAGTTGCACAATGGAATATTTATGTAGTAATTAAAAATGAAGAGTGCTTTAATGACATGAAAATGCTTTTAATAATCAGTAACGTTAAGCAACATGCAGCACACAGGATTGTATGTACAGAGTGATTATAAATATTAAAGAAGAATAGATAGGAAAGAAATCAGAGGATATGCTGTCATAGAAATAGCAAAGGAAGAAACCTGTAGAAAAAAGACAAGAAGTAATTATGAAACAATATTTATAAGGGTATCGCTGTGCAGTGTCATTGTGGCTGACAGTGCAGGTGACATTTTCATCTTTATGCATTTCTATAATTTACAAAATTTTTAAATGTGAGTTAACTACTTTTATTATCAGAAAAAAAAACCTTGGTAGGCAGCCCTGGTGGCTTAGCGGTTCGGCGCCGCCTTCAGCCCAGGGTGTGATCCTGGAGACCCAGGATCGAGTCCCATGTCAGGCTCTCAGCATGGAGCCTGCTTCTCCCTCTGCCTGTGTTTCTGCCTCTCCCTCTGTGTCTCTCATGAATAAATAAATAAAATCTTAAAAAAAGAAGAAAAAAACTCTTGGTTTAAAAAAGTGAATTCCAATTTCAATAGAAATGGGTAGGGTTCAGTTAGCGATGATAAAATACGAGTTCTGACATTTTACATTTTGAAACGATTATTGAAGTCATCGATGGTCACACAATAGTGTTCAGGTATACGGCCAAGCAAAACCCTGAAAGACTTATCCATCGAGTGGAAAATATTAGCTACGTGCAGGTAATCTCTGGGTCTTTCGGCTGTCTTCTTTGTCACATCCTTCTTCAAGGTGATTTCTAGCATACATTTGTCAATAATTAAGAATTGTGTAAAAGTTATTTCTTAGCATATAGCTATTACTTTATGCAATTGTTTTGTGAATAAACATTATCAGAATCTTTCTGAAAATTAACTATGAAGCAGGGATATACATATTTAATCACTTATAAGAAGTACACTAGAGGCTTTGTAGTATTTGCTTCCAGCCTAATTAAATTTACTCAGGGAATTTATTCAGCGGATATATATATATATATATATATATGGAAAATTAAAAAAAATATATATTTTTTAATTTTCCTCATAGCTGTAGAATCTAATACATTTGTGAGTGTGTGTGTATGTGTGTGTGTGTGGGATGTGTGTCAATGACTCTGCTCAGAACAGAATTCATTCAAAAATATTGTGTTTCGATCCAAGACTTTTTTTGTCATCTCTAAAAATCCAGAGAGAATAAAAGGGACAAGGGGATGGGCTGGGTTATATCCTTCGGGCTTCCGCGTGAAGCACAAGGCTGAGACACATGTATGATGTGTCTACCTCTGAATAATTATTACACTAGAGAAATCTATTTGTAATTCATACTGCCATGTTTCCATCTCTAATATGTTATTAATGATATTCATTCCGAAGAGAAGTAGTGAAAATAGATTTTTACATGAGCCTTTGTGACTGCCCCTCATGCATGTCTCTGTATGGAAGCATATAGAAATGCAAAATAAAAATTTGTGGGAAAGATGTTCTTTGCTGTATTGTTTATAAGATTTAAAAAGGAGAATCATTCTAAATACTCAAGAGTCAGAAAGGGGAGAGTCCATAAAGACTTTAAATCATCATTAAAAAATATTATGAAGGAGTTTTATTGAAATGGGAGAGTTATTTTAGTAAGTTGAAATGTAAAGGCCCAAACCAGCATATGAAATTACTGGTAGTGGCTAATTAATAAGTGAATTCTCAGATCTCTCCGTCTCTAATTATTTTTTAGTGGAAAAGCAGAATTAACTTTGTTTAAAGGAAATAGTGTTAACTCTGGTAGAACTCCAAAGTCTTAATGGCTGATATGTTTCAAACCACATTTCTCAATAATGGAATGATCCAAAGTAATAGTCCCTAGAAGAATTTGTTGCCGATCAAAATCATAGTTGCAACCGAGGCTAACTAACTGCATTTAGGAAGAGTAGGGAATTTTGTGATTGTCTCCATAACTCCTTTTGTAGATGAAGAAACAACCCCAGCTACTTATACACTGAGCTGAAAAGAGAAGCAGTTTTCTGCTTCTCCCAGTGTGCAGGGCTCGTTCTCTGAGACAAACCAGCCTCTCTTCTCTGGAGAAATCTGTGTCACATTTTTCAAACTGAGCGTATTCCTTTAAATCCACAATTCCTCCATCCCTGAATTAAAAACAAGAACAAAACAAAACGAAACTGAACCCCAAACACATGTAAGGGGAAATTACGAATGTAACATTTGATTGTTTTGATTTATTTTTAATTATCCCTTCTACCTTTTGTCTTAATTGGGCAGTAAGATTTGTTCTATGCAATTAAGAGTAGTTATGTGCAAAGAAAATGGAGTCCTATTTTAGATCTTATTTGAACTGGCTCATAGTTCAGTATGTTGCATGAAAATTAGAACAAGTATAATATTTAAAAAGCTAATGAGTTTTAGTAAAAATATCCTCACAGAATGAAGTGCTGGGAAATTTTATGCATTGAATTGGGAGTCTAAGGTTTTGGGTTCCCCGCCCCCCCCCCCCCTCCACACAAAGCAGAGTTTGGGAAAAGATTATAGAGTATCTTGAATTCAATACCCTTTGAGCTGTCATCTCAAAGATTTACTTAAAAAAATCTACGATAGAATTCTACAGAGCTTTTCTTAGAAGGAACTAAAGAATATTAGAAGTACTATGACAATAGCACTTTTCCAGGAACTCAGAGAAATCAGGTCATGCTTAATGAAATCAGGCAGCAGCCCTAAAGTCAAGGGGAATGTTCTGGCTTCTCTTTCTTATTCAGTTTTTGTGGGAATCAGAGTTTTTGAGATTCCTCCGAGTGTTTTTCTTATAAGCTTCTGATTTCCAATCCAAAATATATTATGAGCAGTGGAAGTACACACAACAGAAAGGAAAGGAAGTTAACATATATTTGGCACCTGTTTTATGGATCCGCATCATGCTGGGTGCATGGATTATCTCATTTAATATAAGCGGAGGAGGAGTTGTGCCAGCAGCTCAAACCATACACAATGTAAATGTAAGACAGTCAATTCGATGCTGGCAGTGAGGGCAATAGCTCCTGGGTCCTCCTCTGGGTCTCTCGGTTAGGTCATGATCCCATTGCAAAGACTAGATCTGTTTTTATCTATATAAACTATATATTTGCCATGTGAGTTTGGGATGGGGGGGGTGGAGAGGGGAGGAAGAGGAGAGCCAGTATTTAACATGCAGCCCATTTTCATTAATTCAGTGGATATCTTATTGAGCACTTACTCTGTGCCAGGCGCTGTCGTAGGTACTGGAGATAGAGTAGCGGAAAGACAGTCATCATTCTCTTGGAGATTACGGTCTGCTCAGGCGACGCAGGTATTAAACAGATAGGTCAGCGGACATAATAAATAGTAATAGTAATAAATAGTCATAAATCCTCGACAAAGACTTGAACCGGAATGATTTATAGAGAGTGGCTAGCCATCTACTGGAGGTGGGATGGGTAGGGATGGTTTCCCTGTGAGACGACGGCATATGACATTTTATTTTATCTTTGCCATAACCCCCAGAGGTAATGAGAGCCTTATTTTACAAAGCCATGTGAGGTTAAGCCCCTGTCAAAGTGCACATAGCTATGACTTTTTCCTGCCCAAATTCATGTTGGACTTCAAGATGTTTTAGTATATTTGGATAGTGGAGATTTCTCTTTTGCTTTTCCAGATTCTGAGGTTTTATTTATTTTATTTTATTTTATTATTTTAATTTTATTTTATTTATTTTATTTTATTTTATTTATTTTATTTTATTTAGATTCTGAGGTTTTAAAGGAATCCTAGCTTAGGGACAGCAAGGCAAGACCCCTCCTAGAAGTGCAGGGAAGTGCCAGGACAGTGTGGTGGGTTTTCTCTTGTAATCCAACAAAATAATTAACGGGGGCAACGCTGCTCATCGCCACTCTCAAACTTTTCAGCAGACATCTTCCCTGTGGTAAACACTTAAAACAAAGATCCATTTTCTGGCTGGCTGATTTGTTTGTTTGTTTTTCAATATCTTTGCCTCTCTGGAAAGCATGTTTGTCCTAGAATGTAGTATTTTTGCCAAAGTCCCACACTGAGGACTGCTCCTCAGGATGGCCTCGTACAGAATGTGTGAATTTCCATCATCAGCTAAAATGTGAACTTGAACAATAGACAGTTGGCTCCCCTCCAGTCCTAAATAAAGCTGTGTAAGAGCTCTGTACAATTCTCCCCGCGTTCAAGGGGGGAGGCGGGGCAGACAGCTTGCAGTTCTTCGCATGCTATTTAGAGACTCTCTTTTTAAGGAAAATTCACCCCTTTCACCTGTTCCGATGAACCACAAGGCCTCCTCGGTCTGCAAAGTGACCCCCACTCACAGTGTCCCCGGGGGTCCTAAGCAGCAGGTGGCGGATGGGACGTGCTCCTTGTGGACGAAGGTGTAGCTTCCACAGGTTTCCGCAGGGGGTTCCTATCTGCTTGGTTCTTTTCTAAGATGAGCTTTAGCCTAATTTTGTGAAATGTCTAGACTGCTTTGTGATTGTGCCTTTGGTTTTCTGGTTCTTTCTGCGTCTACCAAATACCACCACATCCCAAACTTCAGGGCTTTCCCTCTGTCAAGGGAAGCACCAGCTCAGGGTGGGATTTCTTCTGATTCACATTTGTTACGTAGAGTTTCGGTTGCTGTGCTGGGGGTGGGCTTTATTGAAAGCGAATCAGACCAGATGTTCACCCTCTCTTCTGATCTCTGTCTCCTGAACTTCCATCTCACACCCTCACTTGCAGCAGGGCATCTCCATCTCGAGGTTCTAGAATTTTCTGAGATTCCAATAGCTGCTCCCCTCCTCCACCCCCTAAGCTGATTCCTTCCAGTGGTCTGGCTTTGTGTCGGTGACGCCGCGTCCTTTCAGTCATCCTCCCTGTTGGCAGATCTTTAAACTTGACTTGGCCGTGGTCTTTTCACAGTGGAAGCAGCTGTCTTTCCACTCCGGTGGCAGGACCTTAGTCTCAGACCCTAGCAGCTCATCCCTGGGCCACTGTAATAATCCCTTAGTTTCTCATCCTGCCTCTGAGTATCTTCTCTTCCATCCACCCTAGACACAGGCCGGTGCCACCTTCAACTTTCCAGAGCATCTTGTTATCTGACATGAGACTATTCAGAAAACTCTGGATGCCTGCTAGCGGGGCTTTCAAGGTCTTCCATAGTCAGACCATCTAACCCCCAAAGTCTCCTGTTCCATCACCTTGCATTGATGCTCTGCACACCTGGATTGGCTTCATGCCTGTTCTCACTTTTGCTTTTTCTCTTCAAGACCCTCCTCCTCT
The DNA here is from genome assembly GCF_048418805.1 of Vulpes vulpes. Taxonomy (NCBI): domain Eukaryota; kingdom Metazoa; phylum Chordata; class Mammalia; order Carnivora; family Canidae; genus Vulpes; species Vulpes vulpes. The sequence goes on along the minus strand of NC_132792.1, from coordinate 41,954,301 downwards.
CCCACTCCGATGGTTTGCCCTTTCACTCCTGTGTGCAGAATTGAGCTCCTTCTCGGAAAGTTTGGCTCAGTCTGACCTGTTTTCTGAAATCTTCCTGAGTGTGTCACCTCCCTGAGACCCCTGTGGTGGTTGCTTTACCTGGACTCGCTACGTGTAATAGACCGGATGTCTCTGTGGTGCCTCACCCCCAGATTAGTTGCTGAAACCCTACCATCAGTGTGATGGTATTGGAGGAGGGATCTTTGGGAGGTACCTGTGTTTAGATTAAGTCATAAGGGTGAGTCCATAACTGGTTAATGCTCTTAGAAGGAGGGAGCGTGGGAGAGAGACATCTTTTTTCTCCATAGGCATGCATGGAGGAAAGTCCATGTGGGATGCAGAGAGAAGTATTGTCTACAAGCCAGGAAGCTGGCTATCACCAGGAACCGAATTTGCTGGCACCTTGATCTTGAACTTCCACCCTGTGAATCTATGAGAAATAAGTATTGTTGTCTAAGCCACCCGGTCTACAGCATGTTGTTATAACCCCCAGAGCTGACTGAGATGCTACAGCTATAGCCTATTTGACCGTCAAGTCTACCACCTTCCTCTTTGCTCGCCTTTTCTAGTCACCCTGGGGTCCTGGCTGTTAATGGAACAAACAGAGCGACTTTTGGCAGGAGGGAGGGCTTTTGTGCTCAGGATTCCCTTTACCTGGGACCCTCCTCCTCAGGGTATGCATAAGATTTGCTCCCATGCTGCCTTCAGGTTTCTGCCCAACTTTGTCCCTCACCATTTTTGCTAAAATAGCAAATTCTATTAACATCTCTCCCCTTATATTGCTCTCTGTTTCTTTACAGCACTTTCAGCATTTGACAGTAGATTAGCATCTGTTTGTTCCTCTATCGTACATCTCCTGCACTGGAAGGGGGGCTCCATGCAGGCAAGGGTTTTGCCTACTTTGCATGTTATTCCATCCCCGGGGCTTAAGTAATGTCTGGCATGTAGTGACGCTCAATGAATGACTCTTCATGCTTGTCTAGTTTTTCCAGAGTCAGAAAACCTCTTAAGAGCATGGATGTCTTACCAATCTTTCTATAACCAGCACCAGGCAGGGATCGAATCACCTTGGCTGTCACCACCCACTCAACTGAAACTACCCCCACTAAGGTCACCATGGTAGAAGAGACACAGTCTAGTCCCATTTCCTAGCCTCATGATAGACTTTGTAGCCCTGTACATTGTCGATCATTCTACTTCTCAACTCCCTCCCTGTCCCTGGCCTCTAAAACTCTGGTGTTTTCCTCTCTCTGTTCCTGGGCATTCATCCCCTGTTCCCCCTTCCTGTCCTCCAGGGTTCTCTGCATACACTTCTGGCTCAAGATCTTATCCTCTTGAGTGATTTGAAGAGCAGTTGATCATTCACCGATTTCATATTGGCAAATTCACTTTCTTGCTAAAATGTATTTATCACCCCCGAATTCATACTTGTGGTGCTCTCAGGGTTAATCACAGACATGCACAGCGGAGTGGCAAAAAATGTGAGTCATCCGCATCCCTGCCTATGTTTCCAGCTGAGGCTGAACAAGGCCACACTCTGTCTTCTCATTCCAGTTCTTGCACTGGAGGCAAGTGTCTTTTTCACATTCTATTTAGTGCCATACTTTTTTTTGGCAATTTCTCTGTTTATAATGGCCCCAAGCACAGTGCTGAGTGCTGAAGTTCTGTCCAGTGTTTCTAGAACAAGAAGACTGTGATGTGCGTTATAGAGAAAATGCATGTGTTAGATACATTTCATTGAGGCATGAGTCCTAGAGCTGTTGGCCGCTTAATATTAATAAATTATCAATGTATATTAAATAAGGTGTCTCTACCAGAAACACACATAAAACAAGGTTATGCATTGATTGGTTGGCCAAAATAGGACAAGAGGCTCGAAGGAACCTAACCGTGTGTTACCCCGAGGAGCAGTGTCTCAGTATTTGCCAATTTTGAGTTCACAGTGACTTTATAGATCATAATAAATAACCAGGGAAAATGACTAGCACCTTCTTTCTTTACTTATTCCATGACAGCTCCTGAAGCCATATCTTCCATCAAAGTAGTTTCTCTATTTCCATCTGCTTCCTCGTTTCTATCTTTTCTTTGCCTCGTTCTGGCATCGGGTTACAGCTCTGGAACAATGCATCTGACCGTGGCATCTCTCTATTTTCATCTTGGTGTGGCTCTCATTTTGCCTAGGATTGTCCAACCACCACGGCATAGAGCATCACCTCCAAGTGATGCATCCAACCTACTCTGCCAGAAACCCCCCCCGCCCCCTCCCCATTCCACCTGGACTTCTCACCCTGCCTCAAACACTACATGTCTCTGTGTCTCTGTGTCTCTGCACCTTTATTCATGCTTTTTTCCCCCCTTTTTACCCTTGAAGATCCTTTGACTTTTCCTAGTGTGCAAAGCTTTTAACCACCCATTAAGAAGCCATTCGGGTGTCACCTTCCCTAGAAAGCTCTCCCTATGCCATAGGCAGGTGGTTTTACTTCCACTTCTAGCCTCTGAAACTTTGTTGCAAGATTTACTAGTTTTCTTGCACATCTGTCTCTTACTCTAGTCCAGGATCTTTTCTAACACCAGCAAGGGATTCTCAGCAGACACTCAGATTCTCAGATCTGACACTATCATCCTGCAGAGGAGAGTCAGATCCCACAGGTAAGGGCCCAGTCCAACAAGATGGCCTTCTCTTGCCATTAAACCAGTTAAACAAAGAGGCCTGATGCTGTTGTGGCCCCTGTAAGCAAATCAACACCTAAGCCTGCAAATGCTTCAGGGTCATGAAATTGAAACCTAAGGACAACCAGTTACCAGCAGCCAACTAAGCTTTAAGCTATAACCCTTTCTTTGCTTCCACACCTTCTCTGTGTAAGTCTTCCCTCTAGCTCCTATTGGTGAGTACTTCTGATTGCTCTAGTTTGGCGCTGCCCAGTTGGGATTAATTTTTGTCCAAATAAGCTCTTACATTTTTAAATACTCGTTTCTCTTTTAACACCTCCCCACACTTCAGATGCCAACTGCAGGTTGTCACCTGTGCTTCTGACCAACACACTATAACCTCAGATTCAAATAATTTGCCAGACTGACTCACAGAACTCAGGGAAAACAACTTACTTATGTGGCAGTGCCTGAGTAGTTCAGTGGGTTAAGGGTCTGGCTCTTCATTTCAGCTCAGGTCATGATCTTGGAGTCCTGGGATTGAGCCCCATGTTGGACTCTGTGCTCAGTGGGAGTTGTGCTTCAGGATTCTCTTTCTCCTTCTGCCCACCCCCTGCCACCCCACCTCTCTCTCTCTCTTAAATAAATCTTTAAAAAAAATTACTTACTAGACTAAGGGTTTATTATAAAGGGATATACCTCAGGAATAGCAGATGGAAGCGATGCATGGGACAAGGAATGTGGGAAGGGGCACACAGCTTCCATGCCCTCTCCGGGCACACTACTTTCCTAGTACCTCCATATGTTCACCAACCCAGAAGCTCTCCAAATCCCCTCCTTTTGGGTTTTATGGAAGCTCCATTACATAGGTATGATTAATTAAGTCACTGGTCATTGGCAATTGATTCCATCTCCTGTTCCTCTTCCCTCCCTTGGAGTTGGGAGGGCTGGGAGCAGATGAGCTGTGGGAGGACACGGGTGTTGGGATGGAAATGAGAGTCCCAATCTCCTAATCATGGTTGGTTCCTCTGGCAAAGCAGCTCCCATGCTTGGCAGACTTCCAGAAGTCATCTTATTAACATAAACTCAGGTGTGCTTGAATGGGGCTCGGTGTGAATAAAAAGTCACTTTTTTCACCTTGCTGGCTCTGCAACTATTTCAGGAACTAGAGACAAGAGACCAAATATTATAGCAAATGATGCCCTTGTGGTTCTTATATAGGAAACAACTAGGGCTTTAGGAGCTTTGCGCCAGCCACAGTGGGCGAAGACCCAATCTATAGTTGTTATTATCACAATTTCAACTCCAACAAGTCCTCTTAGGCAAGGGCCAGATGATTCTTTTTCTCATATGGGCATCTAGAACCGACATCAAACACCTGTCAAGCATGTAACAACGTTTATTGAACCAATTGAAAGAAAGAACATTTGTGAGTGATGCTGGGATGTATACCTGTGCGAAGAAGACATTTCTTTGGCTCTTGGTAAGAACATCCTATTTCTAAATGATCATTAAATGATGTAATTGCTATTATTTCTCTTCATCTTTGCCCTCAAAAATGGTCACACATAAAATACTCTGAGAGTTCACCTAATGGGATTACAACCATCAGAAAAGCCTCACCGTGAAAATTGATTCTATTAACGTCCTTCTATCGAACGTGGTTGTTGAGTGAATAGAGGTAAGAAGAAAAAATAATCAAATGATTGAAAGAATGTGTGGCCTTAGTTTAAAAATGGTGAATTATGTATTTTGCTTTAGAATATCTTGACTAGGGAATCCCTGGGTGGCACAGCAGTTTAGTGCCTGCCTTTGGTCCAGGGCGCGATCCTGGAGACCCGGGATCGAATCCCACATCGGGCTCCCGGTGCATGGAGCCTGCTCCTCCCTCTGCCTATGTCTCTGCCTCTCTCTCTCTCTCTGTGTGACTATCAAAACAAAAACAAAACAAAATATCTTGACTATAGACTCCTTCTCTTAAGCTCCTTAAACCTCAGTTTCTTCAACCCCAAAATTGGATAGTAATCCCCAGATCTGAGGCCTAAAGGGTGAATTTAATGCCACAGTGCCTAAGAATCCTCTCTTGAACAACAACAACAACAAGCTAGAAATAATTATTTCTGCATTTCGATTTATTTATAAAGGACATTTCTACCCTGCCTGAGATCAAGACACTTATCTCCACCCGAATACCACGGTAGTGTCTTCCCAACTTGGCTCAGAAAAACAATTCCGCCAAAAAGGCATAGTCTGTGTTTTGTTTTGCAGAAATCTCTATAAGCAGAATGGTTCGTAGACGTTTTACACAATGACAAATAGTTATTCGCAGACAGATGCCGGCCATGTGTTTTCCAAGATCAATGAAAAATGCCAGCAAATGGGAAGTTGGAGGGAGGGCAGAACAGATATTTCCTGAAGCAGCACACCTCCCAGTTGGAAACCTCAGAATCTTTCTGAGTTTCTGCAGCAGGGCAGGGGAGCCTGCCAAGGCCGTGGGTGTGGCTGTGCGCAGCTGACTGCGGCATAACTCAATTAGGGAATTCTCAGTGGCTGGGCATCTGGGTTCTAAAATGGTTGTTTATGTTCTCCAGATGGTCATGGACAGTAGAAAGGATGCATTTAAAAGGAAGGAATACAGAAGGGGATAAAAAAGAAAAAGAGTTAGAAAAGTAGCTAAGCTGTTTTTTGTCTTTTCTTTATTGTCATCTGATTTTGTGGGGAGGGTAATAAAGCAACTGTTCCAGAGGAAAAAAATGCTCTCTTCTCTTCGAAAGGGGACCAGACACCTTGAATGGTTCCCTCATCATAAGGGAAGCTCTCCTTGCACAGACACCTGCCCCATGGAGAAGGGACACAGGGACGCCATGCCCGTTGGAGTGACAAAATGCGTGGGTTGCACAACTGTAGGAGCCAACGTGTATCTGAACATGGATGATAAAGGGAAAAACAAAACATATTGAAGATAAGAAAAATCCAATAAGAGAGGATTGTAATGAGAGATCGTGGAGTCATCGTTGGAGGGCAAGTGGAACAAAACTGAACAACAGAACCCCAGGGCTCCTGGTGGCAGTTCTGGGAGCTCCTCATTCCAGACTCAGCACCTGTGACGCTGAGAGTCAGAGGTCCTCAAAGTTGGGATGTTCGAAGTGAGTCACCCTACACCAGGAAAGGCATTTCTCTGCAGAAAACCAGTGTGACTCTTGGAGGAAAGTTGATTCCCCTCCACAAGCCAAGTTTACCTAAGAGACCGTGTTGAATGGTGGCAGCTGAGCCACGTCCCCTCAGGAGTCCAGTCCCCAGATAAATGCTGTTCCTTTGACCGCATAGTTCATCCCTTCGTTCAGCAAATCCTCAGTTCCCTGCGGCTGTGTGCCAGGCACTGTTCTAGGTCCTGGGGACCAAGACAGACAACATTATCAGTCTTGGGGAACTTTCCTTTCAGTCTAACCAGGGTGATAACAGCTCCTCAACCATGAATGCTTGGCTCTCTACTGAGGTGTTTTCTCAGATTTTCTCTTTTAAGTGCTATCATGATCATTCCAATGTTGAGAAAATGAGCTAAAAAGAGGTTAAGGAGCTTTCCTATGGTACCGCAAGCCTGTCCGGCTTTGAAGCTGTATTCCTCCCCATATCTACTGCCCTAGAGAAATCTAGGGCATTTCTTCACATTCTGTGATTTTTTTAATATTACGGTGATGGGCAGGGCGCATAATGCTGCTCAACGTTATGATGAGACACACGACTGCCACCACCGTGACCCTGACCACTTCTTACCTCTTGGTTAAAGCTACTTCTATAGCCTCTCAAACTCCAGGAGGGTAAGGAAGAGGTTCAGCTCTACTCATCGCTCCTGATCGTCCTGAGAGGAGATGGGTTCAACTGGCTGCGCTTCGTTCTGCGAATTTTTCTCCATGGGATCCATTCATTATGATCAAGGCTCCTCTAGGATATGACCATGCCTCATCCTCGTTCTCATTTTCGGTAAATATTTACGCAAGCCTGGTCACTGCCAGTTGCTCTACTACCAGGTGCTTGAGATACGACAGTGACCAAGCTAGACATTTAATGATTTAAAACATTTTCATCAGCATAATGTGTACGCATGGTTTAAAAAGCTAAACAACACTACAAAGTTATCAATAAAGTCTACAGGTTCCCCCACCCATCGTGCAGGAGCGCCACCCAGACCCCTTCCGGCCAGCAGCTAGATTTGTCTTTCTCAGCTTTTGGCATTTACACACTCTTGTATTTCTAAATAATGTGTGTCTATTACTATCTTTGTTTTACATGGTTATTACAGAATCCTAGACTTAATTTTCTCAGATTAGCCAACCTGCTTCCCCATCCTCCCAATACAGTGATATTATGATTTTGATTAAATCATTATCCATTGTTTATTATTCAGTATTATGTCTATGCAAATATTATTCATAAATGAGCACGGTGATATGATTATGTTTCCTTTCTTATTTTTTTTTTATTGTTACCAAGGTTAATAATGTCTCCATTTGCCATTATTCTTCCCATACTTTTCATTAGCCTTGAAGCATCATTTCCTTTAATATTAGGACACTTGTGGTCACATTTTTTTTCTTTAAGAGAAATCCTTCCTTGAACGATTCTTTCATCTGAACTACCCAGATAATTTTACATTTTTTTCTTTGGTGCTTTTCTTTGATACTTGGAACTCTCTTTCCTTCTGAGTTTCGTTGCCTGTTTCTTAGACTTACGCGTTTCACCTTCTTGATTTTACTTCCTTGTTCAAAATAGCACATCATTCAGTAGTTTAGTCAGATTAAAAAGAGAGCAAGATGGTCAAGGTGTGGGGACAGCCCCAAATCCCAACTCCTACAGTGGCATGAATGAGTGGTTTCTGCGGCTTCTCTCTTCACTACAGATACCCTTTCTTTCTGTCCAGTTTTGGATTCTTTCTCTCTGTGTGTGTTTCTGATTTCTTTTTATTCCCGTATTTTGGTGACAGTTTCCACTCTGTGGGAGGTGGACACAATTTTTTCCGTATTGCACATCTACAAATGCCTTAATTCTGCCCTGATACTTGACTGAATAGTTGACCAAGCACAGAATTTTAGGTTAGAAATCATTTTACTTTGGACTTTTGAAAGTATGACTCTATTGATTTCTTATTTCCGGTAGGCAGTCAGATTACTATTTCTTTATATGATTTTTCGTTTGATAAGTTTATAGAACCTTCTCTTTGTTCCCAAAGTTCTGAAATTTTACAGTGATTTGCCTATGTATGGATCTATTTTCATCGTATTTTGTTGGGTCCTCCAAGGGCCGTTTCACTCTAGAAGTATATGGTTTGCAGTTGTGGAGAAATTGTCCTGCATTTTATTCTTTGATGATATTTCTCCCCAATTTTCTTTGTACTTCATTCTGAAAGCCCATTATTTGGACGCCCTCTTGAAATAATATTCATAGCTTCTGTCTCCTGTTCTCAACCTCTTTGAAGTTTTACTTTTGTGACAATTACTCCTACATTTCCTTTCAGCCCTCTATTGAATTTTAGGAGTTTTTTTTTTATTTTTTATTTTTTTTCTATGAAATTGATAAATTCTAAAAGTTTCCACCCCCCCTCCCAAGTTCTTTCTTATAGCATCCACTTCTTGTTTCAAGGATAAAATATATTCTCTTACCTCTCAGAGGGTATCAGTAATAGTTGTTATTATTATTCTTGGCTTTTTTCTTCCTGCAGAGTTTCTGTTTTCTCCAAGTTGCTTTTTTGTTTGTTTCCTTTTTTGTTTGTTTGTTTGTTTTAGTCTCTAGCCACCAAATTAGAAGTTGCTTTCAGATATCTGGTTATTCTTGACTGTCTGCTCATGACTAAGAATGGAGCATTACCGAGCTGTCTGGAAGGCCCAAGGACATGAGGATTGCTATCTGACTTTGAGTTTTATTTCCAGATAATGTGGAAATATCAGTTCCACATTATCTGGTTGCTTAAAGACAACCACAGTTGTCTTTAAGAATTGCTTGAAGAATTCACAGCGTCAGTATCTTTATGTCCTTCTGTGTGGGGGCAGGGGTGTCCATTAGAACCTCCAGAGAAGTAACCTTCTCTTTTCTGTTTAGAGAGCCAAAGTCTAGATGCAAAGGACCTGACAACCAAGCAGAGGAAGAGGGCTGAGGGCTTCTTCACTTAGTGTCCAGCACTTATATGGACACTTACTTTCTCTCTTTTCAGAGTGGCCCTCATCTGCTACATTCTGACAAAGACCCTCCGGAAGCTCCCTCCAGGGAGGAAATTCCAGTCTTTTGGTGGGGGTGGCCGTCTTGTAAGAGCAGAGTAAAGAAGGAGCTAACTATTTCTCTAAAGCTTTTGGCAATCTTCAAAGGGACAGACAGATTTTTTTTTTTTTTTTTTTTTTGTCTTTCTGGCTCCCTTTCCTTCCCACTTCCAGGCCCCAGTGGAGAGTTGGTCCAAGAGGACTGACCCAGCTCACTAAAGAACAATGAACACTCAGGCTGCTTCAGCAGCGAGTCTGGAGGCTGCAAGCCACACTCCAGGGCCAAGACACTTCTTTGTTACATAGAAAAAGAGATTTCTTCTCTGTCTCAATAGTCAAGCCTGTGAATATGTGTTCATGCCCCACTTGAAAGATCAATGGGCTCTCGGAGGACCTTGTGTATGTTGGCTTGTTCTGACTTCCCCACTGTCATGTAGGGATGTGGCGTTCTGCTGGTCTACATGCTCTCTGGCTTCCCACGTTGTACTGCTCATATCTTCTCTCTGGGACCCTGCATTTTTGTGACTATGTCTATGTATAGAAAAAAATTCCTTGCTATGGTTTGAATGAGATTGGGTGTATGTATGTTTCAAACCCAGGACTGGGCATTTTTCCTCTCAACACTGCATCTCCAGCACCTAGCGTAGTGCCTGGTACACAGTTGGTGCTCGATAAAGGTTGTGTTGATGCCAACCCATATATGATCTATAATACGATCTCACCACCTATCCTAGCTATCTACACATTATTGTTGTTAGCCACATGCAGTGAAATACTGTATCTTCAAGGGCTGTTTAGTTTGGTTATACAATGAATGATGAAGGTGGAGGTGATAGCAATCTTCTTCTCTTCTTTCTTTCTCTTCTGAACTAGAACTTAAGTGCCTGGCTTTATACTATTTGCTTTCTATACGTCATCTCTAATATTTGTTAAAAATTTGTACCATTCCTACTTTATTTTCTTTTCCCCCTCATTCTCTAGTTTCATTGTCTCTCTTGCCAATCTCAGGTACAAGTTTTGCTTTTATTTGTTTGTTTTTCTTTTTAAAGAACAAGCCACATTAAAGGTCTTGATTTTTTCCTAAGACACGTAACTTTCCCATATGTAGATGTGGGTAATGAGGCAAAGTCAGCTGTTAAATAACTAGAGTTAGACATCCCCTAATTGTATTTCTTCACTAAAAAAGACAACAAACAAAAACCACAATTTCTCTGGTATGCTTGAAGCATTAAAAAAAAATGCTTGAGGCGTGGAGCCTCATTGGGAAGTGGGAGATATTAATCAAAATTTTAAGTTTTCGTTTGAGACACAAACTCACATTGATTCAACTTCTATTTAAAATAAACCTAGCCCTAAACCAAATTTTATTTGCAGAAAATATACAGGTATTTACAAGGTTTCTGGCAGTCTAAATAGGAAAAAAGTAGAAAGGAGAACACTGAGTTCACAAAAACCTACACTATAAAATAAACACACATGTGCATCCATATGGAGCAACTATGGGGTTCTAGAGCAGTGCAAAATGCACACCACTTTCCTACGCTGCCTGGGTCGATTATAGCTGACAGGCTGATTTCTGGATTCAGGGGGAAAGTGTCTGCTCTGCTTGGAAGCTTTCCTCCCCCCAACGCAGCTGCATTAGTATTCATTTCTTAAGTTCCCAGGTGAATAGTGTCGTGGTAATTACATTTTTGTGTAATCTTAGCAAAACTGAAAGAGCAATATACTCAGTTCAAATACAATGGGAAATGCTAGGCTTTGTGATAGCATGGGTCTTTGTTCCTCTTCAGAAGTACTTTCATCCCCTGCATCAGAAGAGGGAGGTGAGATCCCAGCACAGTACATCTGCTGTTCCTAGAGATGTTTGAGAAGGGGTCATGCTCTTACTGTATGAGTCCCTCTTCAAACCCAAGCAATAGCACCTCCATGCTTCCCCATACACCATTCCTAAATTACTCTGCTCGGGTTGTGCAGATGGATATTGTTGTGTGGCTTCCGTAAGATCAAAAGGAAGCTCAGACCAACCCAAGCAGGTTGCCTCTGCCCTTTAATATGTAAAAAGCATAACCCAACAAAACAGTTGCCTGTGTTAATTGCTACTCCCAAGGGGGTGAGCTGGGGGCAAGAAAATGAGCTGAGCTTTAAAACTCTAGTCAGAGCAAAGACCTTGAGAGACAAGGTTAGCCAAGAAAGGAAGAAAAAAAATTATCCAGTTAAAACCTCACCAGTTGAATGGGATGACAGATGAATGATGGATGCAGGTGGGAAAATGGGATTCCCTTCAAAGAAAAGAGTGTGATATGCAAGGCAATGAGGAAACTTGATGTCCTGGTACATGTGCACAGGGAGCAGAGAATGCCTGTCTTGTGTGCTCATTGTATTGTCAGAAGCTGCTGGAATAAACCCTCTAGGGAGCTGCTATGAAAGAAGGCAGAACCAAGAGCAGTTTCCCATTTTGGTATAAATTTAGAGAAATTGTAATTGCAATTGTGCTTAAGGTCAAGTTTTTATGAAAGAGAGAACAAAATAGGTAAAACTCTGAAGAACTCTTTTGAGCCCCGACATGTTAAGACCCTGCACCCCTGTTAACTAGTGGTGGGCAATTGCTGATCTCATTGAGCCTTAATTTTTAAACCTGTAAAATAGGAATAACAATAATCTCTTTTTTATTCTGTCCTAAGGAGTAACGATATTGGCTTTAAAGTACCTAGTGCCTAGAATGATTGGGAACAGGAGCGGCCTCTGGGAATGGTAGAAACAATTTGGGTGCTAGAAATAATAAGAAAAGTATAAAATCTTTGACGAGGTCTTCAAAATATATCTTACCTTGAACAGCCAAAGACTCAAATGAGTTCTATTGATCTTTAAGATGAAAGCATGAGTCTCTGTATAGGGATGGGGGAAAGGTGAACATGGTCAAGGATATCTGAAAAACAAAGAAACATAAACAAAAGCACAGAGAAACCACAACAAAGACCTAAAGCAGTCTAATAAGCCAAAGCTAGAGCCAGTGTCAAAACAAACAACACGGACACACACTGTTTCTGATTTAAACAAATACATTTATAAGAATTAGGAAGCTAGTAGAGCCATTCCTCTGACTCAAATGTTCGCTCTTTCTTAAAGGATTTTTTTAAAAGATTTTTATTTATTTATTAATGAGACACACAGAGACACAGAGAGGGAGAGATTGAGAGAGAGAGAGAGAGAGAGAGAGAGAGAGAAGCAGAGACAAAAGCACAGGGAGAAGCAGGCTCCTCTGGGTCCCCGGGATCATGCCCTGGACTGAAGGCGATGCTAAACCACTGAGCCACCGGGGCTGCCCAAATATTCACTCTTTCAAATGCAATTACTTAGTCTCCTACTGTAATACTTAACTGAGTGCTTGGCACTTTATGTGTTTGTGAATGAAGGAAGGAAGATGTGAATGAATGAATGGACTCCAACAGTTGTTCATGTTACTAGATCCACTTTCCAGAATCATTATTATCCCATGGCCATGCCCTTGCTCTAGAACCACGTGCTGTCTCTTTCCCGGATTGCACAAGTATCCCCCCGTAGTCACTGATGGCCGGCTATGACATGGTCCCAAGTTTCAGTGTGAGAGAAAACCTTCTCAGAACATTTAGAAAAGAGATCAAATTGTGTCATTAGAATCATTTTTTTCTTTACTATCGTCCTTCTTAAAGCAAATGATTTCTAAATTTGCAGCCATGCATTTCATAACCACTCGACTGCTGGCTCAGTTTTCTCCTCTCCAGCCCGTACTTTGTCCTCCTTCTCCTTAATGTACAAACCTGACTGTCAGTAGAACCAGCTGAATAAGAAGCTGTCAGGAATTTCCACAAATAATTAAAGCATAAAAATAAATAATAAATGACGAGTGTGGGAGAATGTTCCTTTTCTTTCTGCAATACACTCGGTGAAGAAAGAATACTGGAGATCCGAGATAATCAAAGCCCACTCACTGCTGGTTTTCACACTTACATTAATTCTTCTTCTTCTTCTTCTTCTTCTTCTTCTTCTTCTTCTTCTTCGTCTTCGTCTTCGTCTTCTTTTTTTTCCCTGCTGAAGTATTTATTGTCCTAAGAACAGTAACATTTTTATCTCACCAGTGTATCTGAAGAGACGTTGTAGGTTGATTGAATTGCCTTTAAAGGAAGAATGAGGTGTATTTGTTAAAGTAATTAAAATTTAGTTTTAGAAATAAAAAAAAAATCTATGCCATGAATATTCTGGCTCAACGCTGGACAGTGTGTCTCTCCTTCTGTCATTCTCCCCCTGTCAGAAACATCTTTCCATCTTCTCTCCTGTCTTACATGTATTTGTCATTCACAAAAATAGAGGAAAAAATACATGGAATGGAAAAGGTAGGATGGGGTAGCATTAGCTTTGCTTCCAAAAATAACTTTGAAGCTAGCTGCCTGTTTTTTAGAGTCATTTCTAACTCCAAGCTCCAGACTAGCATCGCTAATATCTTTTGGGGAAGCCCCCTCTGGTTGCCAGTTTGGATAACCTCACGGGAGACAGAGAGGGGAGGTGGTCATATGACGTCTAGAGAAATGAGATAGCTCCCCAATTAAAATGACAAAAAGTTAAATTTATTCAGGAATATATATATATATATATAGGCAAATAAAGAAGCAAAATATATATATATATTTTTTGCTTCTTTATTTGCCTTGTTCTTTTGTACTGGAAAATGCATGAGGGTTGCGATCATATTCATTTTGTTCATTAGTGTATTCCTAATGGCTATGAAGTAGAGGGTACTTAATATATACTTGCTGGATGACTGGCGATAACTAATATTTCTTCATCAATTATTTTGTGCCAGGCATGGGTGTAGGAACTTTGCACTAGTAGCCTAGTCAGTCCTTTTGTGGTCACTACTGCAGCTGTTCACACTCTCAGCACGAGATGACAATCCAGAGATGAGGCGCAGAGGTGGGTGATTTACCGAGGTCAATGGCTGGTACACGGTGGTGTGTTGGGATTCACACTCAGGCAGGCTGGCTCCAGAGCCTGTTAATAAATATCTGTTGGCTGAGTAGAATAATATGAAGGCCATATAACAGTGGAGAGTCGCTTGCTTCTACCTTGGTGGTTAAGCAGGGAGAGAGGGAAGGCCGGAAGGCCTCATGATTTTTATGCTCCCTTGACAGAATCAACAATGTAGATCAACTCAAAGTTCCGATCACGGGGGGAATATTTGGTCCCAAAGTGACTTAGTCTTTTTCATACTATCTACATGAGATTTGTTCAATCAGACCTTGGGAATTCTTGCCCAAGTATTGGAGCTGTGCTCCAAACTATTAGGTCATAGACCCATTAGATTGTAAATAGTTTGAGGATAGAATAATGAATGAATTAGTTCACTTAATCTTTATTGAGTCTCTACAGTACATTGCTAGTGAAGGGAAGTGTGTATTATGCATCTTGTTTCTTTAATAGTCTAGCAAAGCACTCTGAGAGTACACACAAGAATAATACCCCATAAGTTTTTTAGTGAACAAATCCAATGCGGGAGAGTGTCTAGGAAGAGGGAGAAGGTTGGAGGTGGAAGATGATGAGTTCATATTGTATAAAGGTAAACTCTGAGGCTTAAAAAGATTTATGGAGAGGTGGAGGAGGCTGAAAAAAAATGACTGGAAGAGGATGAAGAACATCAAGGAAGTCTGATATGTTATAAGCATAATTTTATTTGTGTTCCTCTGATTACCAATGGTGATCAGCATCTTTATAAGTGCTTATTAACTGGAGTCCCTGAGTGGTGCCGTCAGTAAAGTCACTGACTCTTAGTTTGGGCTCAGGTCTTAATCTCAGGGTGATGAGCTGGAACCTGTATCCCCGTGTCCAGTTCTGTGCTCAGTGGGGAGTCTGCTTAAGACTCTCTCTCCTTTTCCCTACCCCTCTCTTCTCCTCAGACACACACATGCTCTCTCTCTAAAATAAATAAATAAATCTTTAAAAAAAACCCTACAAGTGTTTATTAACTAAAGTATACTTTCTTCTGTTTACAGAGTTTAATGAATGATGGAGTGATCAGTGGCCAACGGCGTCAGTTTTTGCAGGAGGGCTTTGTAAGAAATGATTTATTTTTATCTTAAAAAAACTGTGAAGTATGATACACGCACAGAAATGCACAGAACACAGCATGTACAATGCGATAAGGTATGTAAGGTGAACAGCCTTGTAGGCACTGACCAGGTCAGCTACAGCATTGACAACATCCTGGAAGGTCCTTGAGAGCTCTTCTGGTCACATCACACACCTTCTCCCCCTTGGATGCATTACCTATCCTGACTTTTATGATAATTGCTTCTTTACCTTTCTCGACATTTTTATACCAAAATAAGCATCTCTAAACACTATAATTTAGTTTTGCTTGTTTTTAAACCACATAGAAAGATAATAATATGATCTTATTTGTCTGGCTTCTCTTGATCACTATCATTTTTATGAGATTCACCTATGTTGCACATTGCTGTCATTAATTTTCTGTGCTGGGTAACATTCCATGGCATGGACATAGTACCAATATAGCATCATTATATTGCTGGTGGACATTTAGCTATTCTGAATAACCCCAACATGAATATTTTTGTAAATACCTCTTGGTTCACATGCACACACGTTTCTTTATGTGACTACCCAGGATAGGATCACTGGTTCATAAGGCTTGCAAATATTCAACTTCAGTAGATAATGTCAAACTCTTTTCAGAAGCAGTTGTAATGTATAAAGGCTCCTGTGGCTGCAGGTTTTCTCCAACACTCTTCATGATACTTTATTTTTCTTCCAGTGTTAGCTTCCCTAGTAGGTATTTATCATGGTATCTCATGGTACTTTATTTACATTTCAATGATTTTTAATGAACTTCAGTGACTTTACATATTTTGATCAAACCTATGCGTTGCTAGTCTCCTGTTTGTCTTCAGACAGAAATGCCTTTTTGTTAAAAGTGATTTAAAGAAAATCTTAATGTTTTGAACAAGTTTTTTTGTGAAAGTTTTACTAAGTTATATATACCTTTTTTTCCATTCCTTAGCTTGCAATTTCCATTCTCTCAATGATGCTTTAGGTGAATAGACATTTTTAATTTCAACGTTATCAAGCTTATCAATTTTTACAGTTACAACTTTTTTAAAAAGCTCCTGACCTTGAAATCATGAAAATACTCTTTTATGCTATTTTGTAAAATTTTATTGCTTTGCTTTTTCACTTTAGATCTAATCCTTTCAAAGTTAAGCTTTAAGTATGTTCAATATCATCTTCTCCACATGAATATGAAATTATCCAGTATGATTTATTGGGGGGGGGGGGAACCCAACAGTGACAATCTTTTCTCCATGACTCTGAAGTGGCATTTCATCATAAACCAAGTGTCTGTTCCTTGGCTATCTGTTCTGTTCCACTGGTGTGTTCTGTTCCACACACATATCTCAAATATTATAGCTTTATAATAAGTTGGTATTTGTTAGAGAAAGTCTTCTCATCTTTTGATTCTTTTTCTAAAATATCTCAGCAGTTCTTGGTCCTTTTCATTTTCTCATATATTTTAGAAAGAACTTGTCAAGTTTCAAAAAGAAATGAACCTACTGGGATTCTTTGGGATTATATATTTATTTATCAAATTGGGGAAATTTGATATTTTCCCAATATTGAGTTCAGTCTCTGAATATGATGTTCTCTGTCCCTCATTTAAATTCCTTTAATTAGTCTCAATAATGTTTTATAGGCGTATCCAGGTCAAGATAGTGACATAGGGTGATCCTGAACTCATCTCCTCCCATGGAAAAATAATGAATCTGTAGCTACATATGGAACAATTTTCTTTTTAAAAAACCTAGGAGACAACTACACATTCAGCAAATGAGAAAAAAAAAAAACACATCAAAGTGGGTAAAAGAGGACATAATGTCACCATAAAGTCTACCCCTGCCACAGTGTCCCCTAGCCAAGTAGGAACTCAAACCCCAGAGCTTCTTCCTGAGAAAAAACAGTTTGAATCTGGGCATCCCAAATTTATTTTTTTTAATTTTTAAAATATTTTTTATTTATTTGACACAGAGAGAGAGAAAGAGCCAGAGAGCACAAGCAGGGGAACAGCAGAGGGAGATGGAGAAGCAGGCTTCCAGTGAAATTCCACATCATGACCTGAGCCAAAGATACCTGCTTAATAGACCGAGCCATCCAGGCACTCCTGGGCATCCCAAATTTTTTTTTTTTTTTTTTTTTTTTACATCCCAAATTTTAATACACATGCTTGGGAGATGAGTCCTCAAAATATCTAACTTTGAAAACCAAGGGCCTCATGTCCCAAGACCCACAAGACTGTTGTGATCTGAGAAACCCCTTTTCAAGTGCATTTGGATGAATCTGCCTCAGGACCCAATTAGACTTAAGGTGAAGGAGACTCAGCTGCTTATATTAAGTGCAGGCCTGAGAGCCAGGCACCTAATTTAATATACATGTATAGGAGCCTGTTGGAACAGTGTTCTGGGAACAGACACTAACAGGTGCCATTTCTGAGCTCTTTCTGTCCTGTACTACAGAACACCAGTATCTCCCAGAAGGGACCCCATTTGGTGCCCAAATTTTTGTGGCTACCACCTAGGGGATGCTTCTGGATTGTCTGGTTCTGGAGACCAGGAGAGTTTGCATTCCTGGTCTCAAAGGATCGTAATAATTAGTCACCCAGAAAGGAACTCATAACCTTGTCTGGCACCCCAGTTTTTGCATTTGATGCCAGAGGACACCTCTACATTGCCTGCCTCTGGATCAGTAAGTCTTATGGTTGTGGGGCCTATAGGACTGTAACCATTGGAGAAAGAGTTTTTAACTAGCTACCACCTCCAGGGTGCAATAAAAGGAAGTAGACCCAGAGTTCAGTCTTTCAGTGAAGGAAGCCTATTAGCTAATCATTGTGAATGCAGCCTGAGGGGCAGGCTTCTAATTAAACATGAATCTTGGCGACAGCTATAATCTTTTCCAGAAACTTTCGAGGGCAGGTGCTATCTTTGTGATATATGAGAGAAAGGGGCAGAAATCTATTTGAAGAAATAATAGCTGAACTCTTCCTTAATCTGGGGAAGGAAACAGACATGCAGATTCAGGAAGCCCAGAGAGTTCCAAATAAGAGTCACCCAAAGAGACTCAGGCCAAGGCACATTACAACTAAAATTTCAAAAGTTAAAGACAAG
This sequence comes from Vulpes vulpes, assembly GCF_048418805.1. NCBI lineage: Eukaryota > Metazoa > Chordata > Mammalia > Carnivora > Canidae > Vulpes > Vulpes vulpes. The sequence goes on along the minus strand of NC_132792.1, from coordinate 41,936,159 downwards.
GAGAAAATATTAACAGCAGCACGAAAAAGAGCAGTTTGTATAAGGGAACCCCATTAGACTATCAGCACATTTTCCAGCAGAAACTTTGCAGGCCAGAAGAGTGGCACGATATATTCAAAGTGCTGGGGGAAAAAATACCAAGAATACTCTACTCAGGAAAGTTATCATTCAAAAATGAAGGAGATATAGAGTTTTCCTGAAAACCAGAAGCTAAGGAGTTCATTAACACTAAACTGGCCTTACCAGAAATGTTAAAGAGACTTTTCTTTAATGGCTGAAAAGAAAGGGCAATCATTAATAACAAGAACATATGTGAAAGAATACATCTCACTGAGAAGGTAGATAAAAATATCGGATTGATGACTCATAAAGCGAGGATGAAGATTAAAAGATAAAAGTAGTAAAAATAACAATGATTACAACAGTTAAGGGATACAAGAGGTAAAAAAAAATATATAAAACATGACATCAAAAAAATAAAACACGGTGGGGAGAGAATAATAATATTGAGCTTTACAATGGAAAACTTTACAATGGAAAGATCAAACTTAATTTGTTATCAACATAAAATAGACTGTGATGTATATGTTACTAGATGTTAGCATCATTGTAACCAGAAAGCAAAAATCTATAGCTAAATACACAAAAGAGAAAGAGAAAGGAATAGAAGCACACCATTGAAGAAAATTATCAAACCACAAAGGAAGAGAGCAAGAGAATAAAAGAAACAGAAGAGTTACAAAAACAACCAGAACACAAATAACAAAATACCAATAAGCATATACTTATTAATAATTATTTTAAATGTGAATGGACTGAATTCTCCAATTGCAAGACATAGAGTGGTTATATGGTTAAAAAAGCAGGACCTATCTACATGCTGTCTACAAGAGACTCATTTTTGTTGGAAGGACACACGCATATGGAAAGTAAAGGGGTGGAAAAAGATATTTCAAGCAGATAGAAACAACAACAACAACAAAAAGCTGAAGTAACTTTACTTACATTAGACAAAATAGACTTTGAAGTAAAGACTGTAATAAAAGAAAGAATGTTACATAATAATAAAGGAGTCAATTTAAGAAGATATAACATTTGTAAATATGCACCCAACATAGGCACCCCTAAATATATAAAGCAAATATTAAAAGACCTAAAGAGAGAAATAGACAGAAATACAATAATAATAGGAAATTTTAATACCCCACATACATCAGTGGATAGATCATGCAAACAAAAAATTGATAAGGAAACATTGGTCTTAAATGACATGTTAAGCCAGATAGACTTAATGGATATTTACAGAACATTTCATCCAAGAGCAACAGAATGCAAATTCTTCTCAAAGGCACCTAGACCATTTTCCAAGATAGAGTTATATGTTAAGCCCTGAACAAGTCTTAATACATTTAAGAGGATTGAATTCATATCAAATAATCCATATTTTCTGACCAGAATGGTATGAAACTAGAAACTAATTACACAAAGAAAACTGGAAAATTCATAAATATGTTGAGGGCTAAATCTTTGAAAATATAAACAAAATTGATAAATCTTTAGCCAGACTTACCAAAAGAAAAAGAAGGAGGACTCAAACAATAAAATAAAAAATGAAGGAGGAGATGTTATAACTTATACCACAGAAATATAAAGGATTATAAGAAACTACTATGAATAAATTCTATGCTAACAAATATGACAACTTAGAATAAATGAATACATTGCTAGAAATCTACAACCTACCAAGACTGAATCATGATGGACTAGAAAATATGAATAGATTGAGTACTAGTAAGGAGGTTGAATCATAATCAAAATCTTCCAACAAACAAAAATCCAGAACCAGAAGTCTTCAAACTAGTGAATTCTACATAACATTCAGAGAAGAATTAATGCCAGTCCTTCTCAAACTCTTCCGAAAAAAAAATAAAAAATAAAAGAGGAGGGGATTCTTCCAAATTCATTTTATGAGGCGAGCATTACCTGGATACAAGAATGCCAAAAGAAACAAGCCAGTATCCCTGAGGAACATAGATACAAAAATCCTCAGCAAAATATTAGCAAATGGAATTTAACAATACATTAAAGGATCATACACCACAATCAAATGGGATTTATTCTAAAGCAAGAATCATTCAACATCTGCAGATTAATCAAGATAAGACACCATATTAACAAAATGAAGGATAAAAAACATGACACTCTCAGGGCACCTGGGTGGCTCAGTTGGTTAAGCATCTGACTTTGACTCAGGTCATGATCTCAGGATCCTGGGATTGAGCCCAACATTGGGCTCCTTACTCAGTGGGGAGTCTGCTTGAGATTCTCTCTCACTGTCCCTCTGTTCCCCCTCCCCCCTCATTCATACACACACTCTCTCTCAGATAAATAAAATCTTTAAAAATAATCATGATCATCTTATAGATACAGAAAAAACACTTGACAAAATTCGACATCCATTATGATAAAAACTCTCAACTAAGTAGGTATAGAGGGGAATATATGTTAACATAATAAAGGCCACATACGAGAAGGTGGCAGATAATATCAATCGCAATTGTGATAGTTAAAAGCTTTTTCTCTAAGATCAAGAACACTTTAGGATGCCCACTTTCACCACTTTTATTCAAAATAGTATTGGAAGCCCTAGCCAGAGAAATCAGGCAAGAAAAAGAAATATTGTCACCCAAAGTAGAAAGGAAGAAGTAAAATCACCACTATTTCCAGATGACATAATATCGTAATATAGAAAACCCTAAGGTTCCCATCAAAAACTGTTAGAACTAAAAAGTGAGCTCAGTAAAATGAGAAAAAAATTCCTTTTTTTGCATTTCTGAATATTAATAATGAACTATGAGAAAGAGAAATTAAGAAAACAATCCTACTTTCGATTGCATCAAAAAGAATAAAATACCTAGAAATAAATATAACCTAGGAAATAAAAGCCTTATATATTGAAATACAAGACATCAATGAAAGGAATTGAAGAATACACAAATAAATGGATTCCATTTATAATTCCAAATAAATGGAATCCATTATTATCCACAAATAATGGAATCCACGCTCATGGATTGGAAGAATTAATATTGTTAAAATGTCCATATTACCCAAAGCAATACAGAGATTCAATGCAATCCTTATCAAAATTCCAATGGCATTTTTCAGAGAAACAGAACAAACAATCCTAAAATTTATATGGAACTGTAAGAGACCCTGAATAGTCAAAGCAATCTTGAGAAAGAAGAACAAAGCTGGAGAATCATGCTTTTTAATTTCAAACTATATTACAGAGCTGTATTATTAAAATAATATGGTATTGGCATAAAAGTAGACCAATGGACAGAATAGAGACCTGAGGAACAAACTTACAGATATATGATCAATTAGTTTATAACAAAGGAGGCATGAATATACAATGGAAAAAGAACAGTCGTTTCAATTAATGATGCTGAGAAAATTGGACAGCCTACATGTGAAAGAATGAAATTGGACCACCATATTGCACCATCCACAAAAATTAACTCAAAATGGATTAAAGACTTGAATATAAGACTCGAAACCAAAAAACTCCTAGAAGAAAACATAGGTAGTAATCTCTCCTTGACATTGGTCTTGGTGCTCATTCTTTGACATCAAAAGTGAAAACAACAAAAGTAAAAATAAACCAATGGGACTGCACCAAACCAAAAGCTTCTGCACAGCAAATAAAATCATCTTCAAAATGAAAAGGCAAACTACTAAATGAGAGAAAGTATTTGCAACTGCATATCCAATTAGGAAATGGGGAGAAGATCTGAACAGACATTTTTCCAAAGAAGGCATATGGATGGCCAATGGGTACGTGAAACGATTCTCCAAATCGTTAATCATCAGAGAAATGTAAATTAAAACCACAGCGAGATATCATCTCCCACCTGTTAGCATGGCTATTCAAAAAGTCAAGAAATAACAAGGATTGGTGACAATGTGAAGAAACTTGGTGTGACTGTTATTTGGTGCAGCCACTATGGAAATGGGGGAGGTTCCTCAAAGGATTGAAAAAAGAAGCACCGTATGATCCAGTAATTCCACTTCTAGGTATTTATTTGAAGAAAATGAAAACACTGAACTCAAGAAGGTATCTGCACCCTCATGTTTATTGCAGCATTATTTACAGTAGCCAAGACGTAACAACCTAAGGGTCCACCAATAAGATTGAAATATATATATATAATTTTATATATATAAAATTCAGCCATAAAACATAATGAAATCTTTTCATTTCTGACACCATGGGTGGACCTTGTAGGCCTTGTGCTAAGCGAATAAGTCAGAGAAAGACAAATATAGTATGAACTCTGTTGTATACGGAATATACATGTAACCAAGCTCATAGATACAGAGAACAGGGTAGTGATTGCCAAAAGCAGGTGGTGGTGGTGGGGTGGTGGTTCAGAAAAATGGGTAAAATGGTTTTGCTTTTGTTTAAATACATTGAACAATTTTTTTTTTTAAATAGGCAGAAAGAGGGGTGGCTGGGAGGCTCAGTTGGTTTAACATCCAGCACTTGGTTTTGGCTCAGGTCATGATCTCAGGGTCATGAGATGGAGCCCTGCACCGGCTCCTGCTCAATGGGGAGTCAGCTTGGGATTCTCTCTTTCTTCTCCTTCAGTCCCTCTCCACTCCCCTACTCTCTCCGTATCTCTAAAATAAATAAATCAATCCTAAAAATAAAAATAGGCAAAAAGAAATAATGCTTTACATATTTTTTTTCCAAATCTTGTTGTGGATTTACCCATTGGTATTTGGTATTTGGCATTTTGGGTGCTCTTTATTTTACTTATTTAATTAATCAGTTTATTTATTTATTTAAGATTTTATCTATTTATTCATGAGAGACACACAGAGAGAGAGGCAGAGACACAGGCAGAGCGAGAAGCAGGCTCCCTGAGGGGAGACGGATGTGGGACTAGATAGATCCCAGGACCCCAGGATCACGACCTGAGCCAAAGGCAGATGCTCAACCGCTGAGCCACCCATGTGCCCCCTAGGGCTCCTTAAAATTTTAAAAATCTCCTATTCTAACTCACTTGGCTAGTATATAGAAATATTGGTGATTTTTTTTATATACTAAACTGTGTCTAGTAATTTCACTAAATTCTTGTTTTAAGAATTTATCGGTAAATCCTTTTATGTTCTTCAGGTGCAAAATCTGCCTTTCTTTCTCTTGTCACACCACAGAATGTGGCCATAGACTAACTTATGCCATGTGTTCAATGCCTAATAGTAAATATTAAATATAAAACCATTCCGGTGTCTCACCTGCTCCCAAGGTTTGAACTACAGCTTGAGCACTTATATTCTGAAAAATTTCCCAAATGATTCTGATGTAAAAGCCTGGCTTGAAGCACTGATTTATACCATTGAAATGATGTAAAATACAAATCAAGTTTCTGTATAAATGAAGCCCTATATGTATTTTGCTCTTACCTGTCTGAGTAACTGAGGCAAAAACATTCATTGCTCTAATTTCCTTTTTACCCTTGATTTGAGAAGGGGAGATTAAAAAAACCAACCAACCAACCAACCAAACAAACAAACAAACAAAAAACCCCCCAAAAAACCCTAATAAAAATATAAATAGTAGTTTTGTTTGTAAGAAGAAATGCAACTTTAAAGGTGAGATCCTTGCTTTTTTTTTTTTTTTTTTTTTTTTTTTTAAGGATTGTGGTAGAGCAAGCTATGAAATAAATGTCTGGAGAAAAGGTGGCTCTATGTTTTCTCACTTGGCCGAAATCTTAACAAACAACAAGCTGCAATGAGTAAATCATTTGTAAATGGATGAGACTAGGAATCCAGATGTTTGGAAGCAAGATACTAGCTGGTAATGTGCTGTATGTAGCCCATCAACCAGGCCCTTCCTGAGGGAAATGATAGCAAAGCCAGATTCTCTGCTTTCTAAATATCCTCTAGAAACCAATCTTGTTGTCACCAACATCACAACTTTGTTTCAGCTGGCAATTTACCAACATCTGCTTGGCAAAGACTTTTTTCCCTTCAGCTCTCAAATATATATTTTCCCATTTGGAAGAACTGAACCTAACACACAGCAAGAAAAGAGTATTGAAAATCACCAAGGCTATATTCCAACCCATTCTCAGGAAAACCTCCAATCTTCTTAGTCAAAGTATTATTTCTACCTTCAAAATCTTGGCAGCATAAATTATCAGTGAGTACATCACTGTTTGGAGCAACGCAAAGGAGTCGAGACGTATAGGCATGTGGAGCTAGGCAGGTAGTCCTCAGCTATTTCAAATTTTGTAGAGAGGAGTCAGATGCAGAGGTTTTAAGTGATGGACTATCAAAAACTACATTTCACTGGCATTTCAACCTCAAGGGTTTGTGAATTTTTAAAATGAAGTGATTGGCAGGGGGAAGATTTACTAAATGTAACAAATCATCAATAACATCCATTACATTTTGGCCGGAAGAGGGTCAAGCACACCTTTTTTGGGTTTTGGACCACTTTGATGATTGCCAAAATCGTTCCATCAGTTGTTGAGTGCGTGAGCTGTATTTATGAGGAGAGGAGACAGAGCGTTTCTCTGGCAGCCCAGAGGCCAAGTTGGACAGATAGATCACTCCAGAGTTGTACAAGCCAGCTGAGAGATAATTAAGTCATTTGAATGTGAGCTTTCCTGGCTTCTCGTTCTCATTTTTTTCCCCTTGTCTCTTCTTGGAAGCAAAAACCATGGCTCTTGTCCCGTGTCCTTCCCCCAACCCTTTTTAACATTCCTCCTGCCTGCAGGAATTCTCTTCTTATCAAGGAAAAAGTGTTGAGAGAAATTATTAGCAAAGATTCATAAGAGAAACCTTAGGTTCCTATAAAGCCTTGTAAAAAATGTTTTCCTTAGCCCTAAATTATCGAAACATGACCCAATTCTGTACCACTTCCCCTTTAGACTGTAAATTCCTCCAGGAATTACATCTTTGTACCCCTTACAAAGGCGAGGTCTTACTCATCTTTGTACGCCTGGCCCCCAATCTAGTAAGTGATGAGGAAATGCTCCTTGAACCCAAGGAGACGATCTGACCCCATTATTTTATTTTCTGGAGAAGGAAACAGACCCAGAAGGTAAAGCCATTTGCCCAGGTTTCTAAAACAGTCATTGGTAATGTCCCTTTCCTCTGCAGAAGAGTTTTAAAGAACAGTTTTTATTTTATTTTTTTCTATCATAGACTATTTGCTCACTCAGTGCTGTGCACGCTCAGCCAGAGAGGAACACATTAAACATATGAGACCAATTGGAGACACCATAAGAGATTTTGGGCAGTGGGACCATCATTTGGCTGGTGATCCTTGGCTCTCCGCATTTCGTTCTCCTAGTCCCAGATGGTAGTGTGATTCCACATGCCCAGAGCCTGGCTCCGTGGGTTTGCCCCAACTCAGTATCACGAAGATAAAGTGATGCAATTTGGGTGAGACAAATAATCTGGAACCTTCAACATAAAGAATCCAGGCTCCTTTAATTAATGAAATCCATTTGTATCTTGCTTATACAAAGAAAGGCGAAGTGCAAATCCACTCTGTATTTTTATATCTTCAAATTGAAGTGACTTAATAGTAATTGAAGACCTTTTGGTATTTAAAACCCTTTTTATTTACCCAACAAAATCCTATCAGTTCCCCATTTGTACGTAGTAAACACGTACACACATACAGAAATATTAATTGTTTTAATAATGTTAACTGTCTTAAAATCAGTATTGCTATTTAGAAGTTTCTCATACATGGGTTGGAATGTCAGTCACTATTTTGTTACTCTTAGTCTCATAGGTGATACTATCTTCTAAGGCATTATTCGGGAGTATTTCATTGCAAGTTTATTCCCCTCGAATATGTAAAATGGTTTTCCTACATAACTAAAGGTTTGATTTACTTTCTATAAAAATAGGGTGTATTATTTGAAATAAAAGACGTTGGTTGTTTTCCAAAAAAATTGGTATCAACTCTTTAGTTCACATCCAAGCTATAATACAGCATTGTTCCTGTTTTGACTGCTGTTTTGACTTAAACAGAATCATTCCCTATTTAATAGCCAACAAATGTTGAATTTGGAGATAGAATTACATACATTGGATTAAATGCAGTATACAAATAAATACAGTATGCTGCTGTTTAAGGGCTGCTGGTGCAATCTGCTGCCAATTCTTGCAACATGAAATCCTACTACTTCTCTACTAAATAATAATATAGGCTGGAGGTGCGCTGGAGAATAGGAGGTGATGCAGCTATTGAAATCAACAAAATCATGCATCCAGTCACCAATTTGGGCTGGAAACTTGCCAAAGTAGATTTTATTTTATTTCTTTAACTACTGTTAAAGCTGCCAGAATTAAAATGTATGCGCACACACGCATGCATCCTACCAATAAGGACAAAAATCAACACCAGTCAGGGGGTTATGAACTTTTGGATTCCGGTTTTTTTTCCCTCATATAATCTACCCTAAATTGCTGTTTGGATCATTTCTTTGTCTTCATTATCGAGATACCTATTTGAATGCAATGGAACTACTTTTAAAGATTTTTAGGCAGTATTTCTCTTTCTGGCTAAAGGCCAATATATAGGTCAGGTCTATATTGCAGCTTCCCAGTTGGTAAAGCTCCATATCAAATTTGAATAATTTAAAACCAGGGGAAATCTTTGTAGAAATAAAAAATGTTGGGGCATTGGTGGCTCAGTTAGTTGAACGTCCGACTCTTGATTTCTGCTCAGGTCATGATCTCAGGGTTGTGTGATTGAACCCTGCATTGATCTCTGAACTCAATAGGGAGTCTGCTTGAGATCCTCTCCCTCTCCCTCTGCCTCCTCGCCACCCTGCTTATCCACTTGCATGCTCTCACTCTCTCAAATAAATAGAATAAATCTTTTAAAAAAAGGAAAAAAAAAAACGTTGCAAAACTATGCCTCCTTTTCCCCCTTAATAAGCAGGATATAATAGATTCAAAATGTATATCACCTTGAGTGCTTTGTGGTATTTGGGTAGGATTTAGCACAAACAGAGATTCTTGGCATTTCTATGAGCTTTTATTTCTATTATCTCCAATACTTTCAGATTTCAAAGACAGTTTTGGTGCTAATTACCAGATTTTGACTTTTATGAAAACCCCACACCACATGTCCTGATTTTATAGTTGCATGTGGAATCTGAAATGTGGTTTTATCAAAATAAACTCACACTTTGGTGTGTGGAATTTCACTTGTAAAGTAGAGATCATAATTTCAAAAACAAACACAATTTGCACTTGGTTTTGCTTGAAAAAATAAAACGCTTGGCTGTGATCAGATGAAAAATGTTTTACTCAAGTACTAGCTTTTCTCTGAAAAGCATCTCCAGTCAGAGCCAAGTGGTCGTGAACAGTATCATCTTCCGTGCAAGCACCTTGGCATCTCCCTACTTAATCAGTATTTTAAAACAGAAGGTTCCCCCCACCCCACTCCTTACCATTATTTTTTTCTTTTTTAGACACTTAAACATCCATTATAACACTTTCTACTTGTTTGGGTCAAGAGAAGTGTTTGTAAGAACCCATTACAGGAAGAAAAGAAGATTATTAAATTACTAATTAAGTCAAAGAAAAGAATTGAATACACCATTGTCCAGTGCAGAAATACCCAGTTATTTCTCTGGCAGGCAATTGGTATAGGGGAGGACAAATCTGTATTTGAATTCCAGCTCTGCCTCTTCCTAGCTTTTTTACCTTGAGCCAGTTACACAACCCCGCAATACCTAAGCTTCCTTATCTAGGAAGTGGCAATAATTAAAAGAGTAATTTTGAAAATGAAATGAGAAATGAGACCTATAGCGTCTCTCTAGTTAAGTACCTGGAATAACTGACAGAGAAGCTGCTGGTGCTTGTGACAGCATTTTACATTCATGGAAAAAGAACACAAACAAATGTCATCAAAACACTTGAGTTTCTTAGAGTTTCAAGCTTATATATGTGAAATCTGAAAGCAGTTTGTGCCGGTTGTGCCTATTATCAACTCTAAAAAATTCTGATTGTGTATGCACGGACGCTGTTCCTAAGGAATTAGCCCTCGTGATCAAGCAGGCCCATACCCAAGAAGAGAAGAATGCAAGAAAAACCCCTACAAGAAAAGGGACATGCATTTGGGACTTGTTTTGTTGTCTATAACACACACACATCCCTGGAGGCCTCTGAGGGGAGTATAGAGAACGGAGAGGTATAGAGTGTGGTCCTATTGTCAACAGGTTTGGGTTGAGAGCCACTTCTACTACTTACTGCCATAAAGCTTTCAGCAGACCAATTAACCTCCCAAAGATGAATAGTAGCATTTATCTCAAAGAGTTATTTTAAGAATCAAATGAGATAACACATGTAAATTCTTAGCAAGGTCCCTGGCAGGTGATAAACACTCAAGAGATGGTTTAACTCTCAACACGATTATTAGTCCTTTTTTCTTTATAGGGCTCTTTCTTGGAGGCATGTACTTGCCTTTCTGGAGGGAACATGAATGGAATAGAATATACTATTATGCTTTTGAAGTTTCTCTTTCTATGCAAGACCTTCTTCATTTTGCAATGATACTGTTCTAGGGTGCCCATGGTCATGTAGACAGTAACCTTCCATTTTGAGAGGACTTATTGGGTCTTAACTCATTGAATTATTTAAACATGATAATCAACCTTCAGTATCCTTATTTCTTCATCTTCGACATCCTATAGCAGTGTGTACTAGGAGCTGTAGGCCTTTGGACTTCATCATGAACAACCTTTTTATGAGTCTGTTGTTAAACTCTTTATCTTTATGAGATTTATCAAAGTGAGTAACACTGCTAGTTCTGTAAGAGTCTCTTACTCCATGAATGATTTATAACAAAGAGGAGCTACTTTATTAAAAGGTTCTTGTGCTCCAGAGGCTCTTGTGAACTCAAAGAGCTAAGAGTTGCCATTACTGCATTAGAAGAAATACATGTTTATTCATGAGAAATAAAGAAGCCATGGGAAGTTTATCAGTTGGTTGGGTAGTCCCAATTTTTTCTTAGCGTTCTCTTCCTTTGTTTCTTTTCCCTAATCGCTTTCATTTATTCATTCAGCAAATATTTCTTGAATGTTATAATGTCCTAGGCCTTGGGGGGACAGGTGGATAAAACTGGCAAAGGCTCTGTCCTAAACATGCTACTAACGGTTCTCAAAGTGGGCCGCACATTAGAATCATGTGGGGACCCACACCTCTGATGACATCAGAGTTATCTGGGTGTAGTGAAGAAGACCTTGATGCAGAAGGAGCTTATTTCTACTTGGGGAGGGTGGGGGTTGAAAAGGAGGTTGGACTACAGTGTTCAAGAGGAAGATGGTAAAAGATGCGTGTAGAGGAAAAGCAGGGGGCTGATTTCAGTCCAATTTTCCCACATTCAGAACTGCTACTTAAAATAAAACTGGGTTTAACAAGGCATTTATTCAGATTATCGAGTGCAATCCTTTTTCAATTTTATAATGAGTGAGATATTAAAAAGAGATTTTTGAAGGACTCGTGCCTCATTTCAAATAAATGCTATAATTTGAAATTTGCATAATGTGGTCTTCGCATTAATTTTTCAACACAGGGAAAAGGGGGTGTCAAATATCCAGAGTGAAATTTTTTTTAATCGCTTGAACTACAGATGCCAATTCTTTTTATCACCCTTCCCTTGCAACATTTTGCTAGTAGAATATTTCTGATATCTAAATGCCATCAATTATTAAGTAAGGGCTATGAGCACACATTTCCCTTTTACTTGGCTCTCTATGCATAGTTTTCTAAGTCCATTTGTTAATTTATCATGTGGCCTCAATGTCATCACTTAGTTACTATGAAGATAAGATGATAAAGTAGAGAAACATGACTGTGCTAAAAGTGGGGAGATTCATCAGTATCATTTTGCTATGTACATTTTCCAAGAATGTTACTTAAAATCATATCTGGATGAAATTATGAGTTGTGATGCTTTTAATCTGCAGCCATGATGTGAATCTGACTTTATTTGATTGCATGTTTAGAAGGATGGATGCATGCATGAAAAAAAATCGTCTAATGGTCTATTAGAACATTGATTTGCTTGATTCATTAATACATAATGAAATCTACATTGCAAGGAACTACCGAAACGTATTTCTTTGGCTACAATTCAAGAATGCTTATACGATCGGAAGGATTATTTTTCCAGGAGAATAAAGTTTAATAGTAATCAGATGTTCATTCTGGAAGCACAGGGATAGACATGATATTGTTGGAAGTGATATTTAAATGTTTACCTCAGCCTGTTGATTTTCCTGCTGCAGAACCACACCACTGTCCAGAATATTTAGAAGAGCAAGTCTTGTTTTTCTGTGTCTTTCTAAGTAAACTTCTTCCGGGAGTCTGAGAAGCCTGAGTGGCTGGCGTTCAATAGAGAAGCCCAAGGAAGTCATGATAATACCTACTCACTGTTCTAGTGTGGGGCTTTGCATCATACAGCTCCGTTGGACTGTGCTTGAATTATGCCCCCATTTGTGCCATCCAACAGTGCTACTTAAGCAAAAGCATTTGATTTCTGTGATATATTCCAATCTGTGAGATTTTCACACTACTGCTAAGAGAGTTTTAATGTATTTTTAAATGTTGTACTGTAGTCAATTGGCTACCAGGTGAATCTATGAGCCATGTTTCCTCCATTTAACTGGAGGAAGTGTGAAAGAGACATACTTGATAATGGAGAGGATGGTAGGTTAGAAAAATAAATGGAAAAGAAAATAAAGGAAAAGGAATGTCTTGTGCTAGAAACCGACAGCAGGAAGAAAGAATGAAGTCTTGTCAATTCTGTCTCCTTAAATGTCTTGATTCTGATGGGATGGCTCCCCAGGCCGTTTTTCACTTGACATCATTCATTCATTCATTCATATGTAGACTCCAGTGTAGACACTGGAGTCTACATATTCCTGGGGTGAAAGTAATCCTACCTAGTGTTCTGTCTGTTTCTTCTCATACCTCCTTGATGCCACTGCTTCAGTTCTTCCAAATTTTTATCAATTATATAATTGTTCTTGCAGACTCCAGTGTTAATCTTATTTGCCCCACGCTCTGCTTCCAGAGTGATCTTCCAGGATAAAATCCAACTACATTAGGGGTACACTGAGGTTCCTTTATAATCTGGGTCCGGTTACCTTTATGGCTTCTTTTGCTCCTGGCGGTCTAGGTTTCAGGAGTACTTATTTGGACTTCCACCTAACACTGATGTTCCTCCTTCTTCCTGGTCCTTTGCAGACTCCGTACCCTCAGTTAATATAAGCAGAACATCAGGACTTGATCAGAACATCAGAAATCACTTCCTCCAGGAAGTGCTCCCTGAGAACTCCCATCCCTCCCGTAAGAGCTCTGTACAACCTTATTAGAATATCCTCTTAGGGGCATTTTAGTCATCTATTGACTGGTGTGTCCTACCTGACTAGATTTAATCTCTTGAAAACTTGGATTGTATTTTTCTTTCATCTTAGACGACCAGAATCTCACATAGAGCTTGACATCTATTAATTGCTTAGAAGTCATTTGTAGTAAAAATGAGCAGATGACTGAATAGACAAATAAAGAGTGAATGAAGGAACCAGACATGAATAGGAAGGTTCTGGAAAGCGAGAGAGAAAGAAAGAGAGAAAGAGAGAGGGAGGGAATGAGCATGTGCATGTGTGTGTGAGGGAACAGATTTATTTTTAAGATTTAATTTTTCACCTCAATTTCTTAGTTTTGAATTTCATAATATTTTTTATTGTGCTGTACAAATTACAGTATCTTTCTCTTGGTCTGAAGTTGGTAGGAAACACGTAGGCTACATACAGCCTAGATATAGCCTATGTGTCCTTCACCAGTTTGACCAAAAATAGCCTTTCTTCCCTCTTTTGCTTTCTAGAATGTATTATATATAACACATATATCTGTTATCAGAGACTTGTTCCATGAGCACAAAAATAGTTGCACTGATTTCATTGTGTTCTTCTGAAATAATTTTTTCTTCTTTTTTTATAAGATACTTTCTTAAAAAAGATTTTACTTATTTATTCATGAGAGAGAGATTGAGAGAGAGAGAGAGAGAGGCAGAGACAAAGGCAGAGGGAAAAGCAGGCTCCATGACCGGGAGCCCGATGCGGGACTCCAGCATCATGCCCTGGGCCAAAGGCAGGTGCTAAACCGCTGGGATCCCCTGAAATAATTTTTCTGATGCATGTTAATATTCTAGGACTCCCATTATTTCTTTTTTAAAAAAGATATTATTTATTCATGAGAGACACACAGAGAGAGGCAGAGACACAGGCAGAGGGAGAAGGGGGCTCCCTGTGGGGAGCCTGATGTGGGACTCGATCCCAGGACCCCAGGGTCACACCCTGAGGTGAAGGCAGACGCTTAACTGCTGAGACACTCAGGCATCATGACTCCTTATCTGGGGAAGAAGTATATGTTCGAGTTTCCAGATAACTTCAAAACAGAACATACAGGACCTTCAGGACCTTTTAATAAACCATTATGCAACTGTTCATGTTTGGGGGTGGGCTGACCCAGACTGAACTCCCAAAGTATCATTGGGGTAATTGAAGAGGTAGCAATCAGTACCCCTCCCTTTTATCTTGTCCTGTCAATAATCTACATTTCCTTTTTTTGGATCTACATGAATCCTAGTATAGAATTGTTCAAATTATTAAATCTTTACTGGTAAAATTCTATCATGGAGCCAGCTGCCTGTGAAAAAGTAGATGGGGATGCCAAAAATCGTGAGAGACATCACTGAGAGGCAAAGTGCAGTGCTATCCCTATGTGCCCCAAAGATTGCTCTTTAAAAGACAGGCTGTTGAAAAGTGAGGATCAAGAAAGACTTCGCTGGTAAGAATGTGTAACAGATCAGTTTATTGGAAACTGCACAGTTTGAATGTGCTTGTGATGTACTACGAAACCCCACAAATGGCAGACGCACACTTTTGGTTCTACCCATGACTGTGGGTTCTACCCTGATGAGGGTCATCCGGCTGCTTTGTTGTGCTATTTTGCACGTGCCGGACAGATCATAAAGGATGGTTCTAGCATAAAAGTTGACAAGAGTAGACTTGGACTCAGACAAACATTTTTTTCACTTCTGTTTACTGCTGAACTAGTAACCATGCAGCCTGGGGGGTGGGTGGGAAGATACACAAGAATGGACATAGCTTTTCAGTGGTTGCCCAGTTCCTCTCCTCTTGGAGGAGCACCTAACATTCAGTGATCAGTGTATCTAGCCAAGAGGACTTTGCTCTGGAGCTTGGGATCAAAGGTGTCTGACTTGGCTCCCCCATGGGCTGGAGGTGCAGCTGTGTCAGCACTCAAGTGGCCTGACTCAATACTCTTGAAGACAATTCTTACTGCGCGCTGTTATAAACTTCTGGGGCCCGTGCTGTGGTAATCTAACGACAGCTATACGCCTGTCCAGGTATTTCAGTAATATATTTTATTGCTCCAAAACCATCCCTGGGCCAGTGAATAGGACAGATATGAACAGAAATGGACCTCAGTTCCTAAGGTGGAACTAGCCAAGGGAAACTCTATCCATTATATTTTTATTTTAGCTGGGGTTTTTCTGGTTACCTAGTAGTCTTACTTCTCAATTTTTGTTGGGGATATCTTGCTCACCCTGAATCTTGCCCCTGGCTCTGTGCTGATTGCTTTAGAAGGGGGGACCACGCTCTATTTGGCTGGTAGGACGTGGAGATCTAATCTCAGAACTTTCACTGGCAGCATCTCACTCACTCTTTCTTGCTGGCCTTGGACGGAGAGTGATATGGGGCTGGAGTTGTGCTGGCCAACTTGTCCAGAGGACACGAGTCTTTTTTAAGAACAAAGCCGGCACATTGAAAGAGGAGTCCCAGGGTGGAGACAGGACCCCTGTGGCATCATTTAAGCCTCAATCCAGTCACTTCTACCCTTTTGCTTGTTCTTTCATGGGTTGATAAGTCTTGTATTGACTTAAGGAAGTTTGGGTTGTGTGTTTGTCCCAAGAACTCTGCTTGTAGAGACCTATTGTATCCTAATAGGTGCAGAATGCCCACCTGAAGGAATATCCGTGGGTCTGGGTCTTGCACAAAAGTGTTGTATACATGCACTATATTTGCTGTCTTACCTGTGACCCTGTCCATGTTCCTCCACCTATGGCAGCAATTGTGCACCTCCACCAACTATCATCCTATACACAAACTGCCCAAATGAACGGGCTTCATGGACTTTGTGACTCACCAGTCTTGCTGGTCTGCTGCTTGTAAGCTTTCAGAGCTTAAGGTGGCTTTACTTCCTACCAGGGCTGCCACAGCCAGCAGCCCAGGCCTCAAAGACAGCAGAAGTGCTGGTGTGTGAAAACCCCAGCAATCATGTTCTATGAGAGCCAGAGATGATCCGAGTCATCTGAACAGTCCTCCAGTGCATCTGTCTCGTATGCTGCGTACGATTTGTGAGAAGTATCCCTCCAGTTTTCCTATAAAACTAACATCAGTGTTTACCTATAAACAGACACAGAAGTCACTGCCGACTGTACTCTGCTTTGTATACAATCCTATTATATAAAGAGCTCAAGCAGCATGTCTGTCTGCCTAGATGTGTGTGTTCTCCTTCTCCAGCTGCCAACCACCTAAATTATTCAGCAAGCCCTGATCATGCCAAGTTTTTAGTCAACAATGGAGATCCTGCCAAAGAGCTAATAATGTTAAAAAAAAAAAAAGCAATGTTTGTGACAATTAACAGAGCCTGCAGCCTGCAATGCGCGTTGGACTCATTTGTAAAGGAAAATTTAAATGATATGCTTCATTATAAATGGTCCCATGCAGCACATTGCTAATCAACCAAAGCAGCTTCTTCTTTCTTCTGCCCCCCACCCCCTCCACACTCTTCTTTCCTATCTGATAAACCCAAATGGCAGCACTATGTCAAGGCTCTTGGCCACTGCTTGCTGTAGCTATAAACGTGGTGTGGTTATCTATCAGTATTCTAATCAGCTTAGATCAAACTGAGTAATTAGCTCTAACGTGAATGAATAGAGTACCAGCCTCTTATCTTGTCTATTAATAATCACAAGTATAACTTCACAGCCAAATCAAGAGGTATGTTACTGTTCCCCTGAGAGCCTGTTTGGGTAAAACCCCCTGTGACTGCACCAATCTAAGTAGTGCAGATGGGACAGTGAGCCCATAATGACGGGCTGACAGCTGCCAAACCGAGCTATTCCTCCCCCACTCTTGGCAGAGAGAGAGAGAGAGAGAGAGAGAGAGAGGGAGAAAGAGATTGATTGGGGAAGTGGGGCTGATTCTCCATGCTAAATAACTATTATTTCCCAAATAACGGTTTGAGATAAAGGGAGAGGAAAAGGGAGGAGAGGGGGCAAGAAGAAGGTTGCTAGAGCTCCAAATTCCAGACTCAGTGAATGAGATGAAGCTGCACAGCGCAGCCCGGTTCCTGCTGGGCACCTGAGCACCACGTGCCTCTGCTCACTGTTCCTACTGCTCAGACGTCTCACATAACTAGGTTTTTCAGGCCACGAGCGTGTTTCCTTTACAGAAGTGATCCCTCTGCAAGTGTGCCTTTTGAACGTAAAAGGTCACAGTAGTTTATAAGAAAGGACATCATATTTGTAGTGTCTTTCACTTGTACAAACAAGTTTTCTTGTTCACTGGGGCACCTCTCCCACCTTGCTTTAATTCGTACGTGTCAATTTGTTGAAAGCTGTAGGCCTTCTCCTCAGAAAAATAATGCTTATATGGAAATTTACACACAAGTTTGCATAAAGATGCATGGGGGAGGGGGGTGGTAATCACAGTCTTAAGACCATCTGTGAATTTTTAAGGAGTCTATAGGAACCAGTGTAAGAACACCTGGCTTAAGCACAGAAACTAATGACGATTTCAAGAATAGAAGTAGAGTTCTTAATTGTGGTGTGAACTATATTTTCATGAAGCATTTGGTCCATGTAGCTTTGGTAAATTGGTGTTTCATGGGGTGATGATGAGGGCTGGGACTTCCTAGTCCACCATCCTGTTGGTGCCACTCCTAGTCAACTGTGTTTTAAATGCTTACGTGTAATTTGAGTTTTAGGAATCAGGAAAGTATTTTCCATTGAAACAATATTGATGAAATCCCATCTGCCTATCCATCCATCCATCTATCCATCCATCCATCCATCCATCCATCCATCCATTCATCATACTGCTCCCTCTCTCACCTGCTCTCCACTCCACATTCCTACTTGGACTGTGTGTTGGGTATACAGGGCTGAACGTCTGGGTGATTAAGAACCTTACAGTCCAGTGGAGTTTAGCACCATGTTTAAACGTGTTTACAACATAACATGAGAAAGGTGATCGCTCTGCTAGTGTCCACCTGTTGCCACAGGAGGAAGTAATTCATTCTGCTCAATCATTGATGAGGGGAGAGAGAAGTGGGGGAGGGGGGCAGAGAGAGAGAGAGAGAGAAGAAGAGAGAGGTTACCATGAAGGGATTTCTAAAAAAAGAGCTAAGGTACAAGTTTCCTTTTAAAGGATGAGCAGAAGTTCTCCAGGCCGACCAAGGGCATTCCTTCCATACAGAAGGAGCTTGAAGATATGCACAAAGACGAGGAAATGGGACACAGCTTGAGGCACTCACAGAACTGTAGAGGTCCTGGCACCTGTGAAGGTGTGTGATGTGGTGCAGAGTGTCGAACAATGACACGATTCAGTAGCCAGGCTTAGACTGCAAGTGTCTCATATGCTTCATCATCTCAGTAAGCCATTGAAAATTTACTAACGAGTTTTAAGCATACAAGGAACAAGTGTGTCTTGGAAAGATTATTTTGAACACTGTGGAAAATGTTTTGGAGGCCATGGGTCTTTAAATAGGCTATAGCTCCAGGTCTTTCCTACACAGGTCTATTTAACCCCAGTAAATCCACAAGGAGGTATAAATCCCACGGATCCTATAATCACGTTTGTTGGGTGTAGGGTCTAGTGTGAACAGCAGACAGATGATTGTGCTTGGGCAACAGGAGGGTGGTCAAGGACATTAACAGGTTGTCAGTGGCTTGATGGGAGGAAAACCTGACTTAAGGGGGTTGAGAAGAGAAAGGGGTGAGAAAGTAAATGCAGATAGGAGAAATGACTGTGTCCTAATGATTGTGAGATGAACCAACAGAAAGGGGAAGATGATGATTCAGGAAAAGAATCTCTTTGTAGGAGTGCAAACCTTGAGTTGAAAAGGGGCAGGGCTAGAGTCTGGTGTAGGAATATAGGGATTGGTTTTACTCGGGGTATATATGTATGTTTTGCCCATTTGTTATACCTAATGGGAAAAATCGGGTCTGGAGTTACAGATGATAGAAATGGAGAGAGAAAAATAAAGCATGACAAGAAGGTCATCTAGAAACCACAAGTGACTCTGACTTCTCCAGTGCCTAGCTAACCCTTCAAACTCTCCCGGGGTCCCCTCTCCACTCCCAGGGCCTCCCTCAGGCTAGGAGATTCACCATCAGTTACTGAGATTGGACTTGCTCAGAAAACTTAAAGTTTTCCAGATGTACATTAAGGAGAAACTCAAGGTGAACCTGAATTTCTAACCCCTATTGATGATTTGATCTTTTAGCTGAGATGCTTAAGGGGATCTTTCTTTATATTTGAAATCCAGTTCCTTTACCAGACAATACTCATTTGTATTATTTTTTTTTCCTGTCTGGAATATAGTTTGCCTTTTCTATCTAAAAATTCAAACCCTTTTTTCCTAGGACATTTTCTTGTTTTAACTTTTGACATATTTATTTCACTTGTTCGAATTTTTAATTTTTTAAAAGAATATCAGTGGTTCATATATGGAATCCCTTTTTGTCATATTTGTACCTATTATTGTCTCTTTAATCATTTTTACATCCAAGTTCATTTCCACCTATTTTTGTTCAATTCTCTCACTTCTGATTTCCACATACCTAACAGTACCCTCATCACTATCTACCTTCTCTTGCGTTGCTTATCATGTGACCATTGGTTCTAGTTCTCTGTTCCATTCCTTATCTTAGGCTTTGTTGCATTATTTATATATCCTTTGGGTACGTTTTATCCTGTCTTTCCTAAGTTCTTCTACTGAGTTCATGGAAACATATTTAATTATGGTTTGATCTATTCAATGGTACTTACAAATATGTAACCATATATATATATATATATAAATTATATAACTATATATAAAATTATATAAATGTATAGAAATTATATAAATATATATAAAATTATAAAATCATATATAATGATTATATGTAATTTTATGCTGATTGTTCTTTGCCCTTTGTTTATCCTACTACTTATAGTATTTTTATGTAGATACTATTGTGATAATTTTGGATAGTCATTTTTGAATTATAGGAATACTACCTGAATCTTTTATTTATAGGAGCACAATGGGGGGAACAGATTTATGGGGTATTCTGGGATGATGTTCTTGGCTTGTGTCGAAGACTCTTGTGCATATGTGTATGTGTTGGGAGTAGGGGTTGTCCTATATTGTATTCTGAGCCAATAAAAACATGTAACTCCAGGGCTGCTTATAATTTAGAATCATAGTCCTCTAGGAAGACTCATGTATAGACTGATTCCTAAAAAAAGAGGCTGAACATACATTTCTTCATTCTGTCCACCTAGCTACTTTTCATACCACACTGCACATAGCACATCCATGCACAGTGTATCATTGGCCCAATAAATACTTTTGCTTCCTTGTGCTCATCATCAGGGTACATTAACTATTTTGGAGAAGTGGGTTCCCCTTTTTTCCTTTGAAATTAGTAGTTGCCAATGCCTTGAGCTTTACTTTTCTCACTTATTATATTTGGGGACAACACATAACACTTAATCTCATTTGAGAGAGATTTTGTCTTTCTACTCCCACTCCCAGAGAACCTTAATCTTATGGAAATAAAAATTTCTTTGTACATTCAAATTTTAAAAAAGCCTTCTAATTGTTTAGGAAGATTTCCAAGAGGAGAAGAAGACACATGGTATTTACTCCGACATCATCAAACCAGAAGTCAGAAATCTTTTCCTAATACTTGTTTATTGCAGGAGATAGTTATGCTTGAACTGGTATCTCAGAGTTTTCCCAGTGTTGTGGAAAACTGAGGGAGGAGAATATTTGGGCCAGGGGCACTTTTAATCTTTTTAACTTGACATCTGGCAGAGAGTAGCCATTATATTTATTCATCCAGTGGGTGTACTATCTTGTTCAGAATTTATTTTGCTTAAAGAGAAAGAAAACAAAGTCAAAATATTTTAGCCAAAATGAGGGATTTGTTGCCTCATATGATCAGATTATGGGGAGATCAGAAGTTGAGTTGGCCTTGTGAACAAATGGAACTGGAGACTTGAATGCTATCGGGCTTTCTTTTGCTCCATCTCTCATCCTTGTTTCTTTTTGTGTCGGTTTCAATTTCCCAGACCAGCCAAAGCCTTATAAAAGGATCAGTGATCAGTAGTTCAAACTTGCATCTTTATAGTATCTTGAAAAAAAAAAAAAGACTATTTTTTTTCTGTCAACACCAGAGTGAAAATTCCCCTGGAGGAACAATTCTGATCAAGCTGGGCGGTTCCCAGTGCCTGTGTCTTGGAGCTCTTACTGTGGCCAGACTTTGCCTTATCTATTGTCCAACCTATACTCAGGAGTGGCACTGTCTTTAGTGGAAGAAGGTAGGGGGGAGGAAGGGCTAAAAAAGGCCATAGACAATAGCCACTGCACAAATCTAATTATGGTTGTAAGGCGCTGTTGAATTGTTGCGTGTTTTTTTCTCATGCTGCTTTTCCAAGAACCATGTTGTATTACTTCAAGTTTCCTCTGCGTACTTACACAAACACTTGCAGGAGCATACTTTATCGTTATCTCACACAAATGTGACAAAGCTATTTTTCTTTGAGCTGATAGGAAAAGCATAAACACATAAATATGCATTCATTTGACGACTACTTTATTCCTTTTAAAACCACTTAAGGTTGTTTCTGGCCAGACTGACTATTCACTAATTGAGACAAATGCTGAAGGGGGCCCTCCAAAAGTACTGCTCGGTCCCTAGAAACATAAAGAAGTCCTTTACTAAATACACACACTTTAGTTTATCTCAGTAGATAAGAATTGAGCAAGAAAAAAATGGTCATACCCCTGCAGGGACCTGGGGGTGGGGTGGGGGAAACTAATGCAAAAATCCACCCCGTTTAATTGCCCAGGATTCACTGAGAAATCAGAGTGTGTCTTTACTTTTTATATGATCAAAGCAAAAGGTGACCCATGGAATTTGTAAACCATCTTTATCTTTTAAAAATCTCTTTAAGTACATTTCCAAAGTATTGATGCCTATATGAAATACTCTAATTTCAGAGTGTGCGACAAATCAGCAGCTAAAAGAAGGCGAGATGATTGCTAGCTCTCAAAAGAAAGAAATATTTGAATTTTATTTTATTTTATATTGCTCCTTTGAATAGCAATGTAACTTCTTCCCAATCAGTCATGGAGTAGTTTCATTCTATTTATCAGGATAATGGAAGTCTCAAAATTTCTTCTTTCAGGGAAAAGCAGCTGGAAAGAAGTAAAGTGAGCAATGTTTTCTTGTTCTTTTGTGAATTTTATAGAGATAGTAACTTGGCACAGACCCATGTTTCCAACATCTTACCCCTAAGGAGCTAGTTAGTGTGAAAAAAGAGAATGAGAAAAAGAAAAAAAAACCCACTTGGGCAAATGCAAGCACCAATTCCCTCTCTCAAAAACAAGGGAAGGGGAAAATAATCCATTTTTTATGGTATATTACCTACAAGTGCAGACATGACTTTGGTAATCACGCTTTTGTTGCACACAGACTGTAAAATATTTATGGAGACAATGTGATTTGGGTCAAGACATTAAATAAAGTAAAAGTTGCTTTATTCAATATGTGATGAACAGTATCCATATTAAAAACCATTGGGAAAAGTGTTCAAATGAAAAAATATGCTTAAAACAAATTCATCTGTTCAATGTTCATAAATGTTTTAAGAAATGCAGACAAACAAGTCTTGAAATCTATATTTACTGTACACAGTTGAGAAACTAATAGTATTTATTTAATCCAGAGGGGGAAGTGACTCAAAATTTGGCTTTTAATGATCAACAGGAAATACTTTTCCTAAGAAATTACCAAAGTGTTTGTTGTCAACCAAGCTACAATAGGGTTATCACTCTTCTCCTGGCAAATTGCTAATGCTATTAGACTAGCATTGATTTACAAAGGAAAGGTTTCTTCCAGACCTGCAGAAAATCTTAAGTCCTGACTAAAAATACTGTCTAGATAGAAGGATGTGTGTGAGGAATGCAAAGCCGAGTGTTTACTTGAGGTTTGGGTATTGCTCAATGGCTATTATGCAGCAAATTAAGTAATATATTCACTCAGGGATATTATCTAGTGCTGATTAGGGTCAAACTGTGAGGTCTTGGTTCTGCTGGGTCATTCTCTATGTGTGTTTAGGATGAAAAAGAAAAGCAGCTTGATAATTTAAAGAGAGAAGTAAAATACAGCCACCCAGCTTAACCGTCTATGAAATCCGTCCTCTGGAGCCTGCGCTCTGAGTTAGCCAGTGAATTTAAGGTCGAGTTGATTGTCACTGTTTCACTCATTCACTCATTCTGTGCTGGCTAATTATTTTTAAAGATTTCATTGATTTATTTGAGAGAGAGAGAGTTCACAGGCTGGAGAAGGGGCAGAGGAAGGGGAGAAGCTTCCCACTGAGTAGGAAGCCCGACGGTGGGGGAGCTCAATCCCAGGACCCCAGGGTTATGACCTGTGCAGAAAGCAGGCACTTAACTGACTGAGCCACCCAGGCATCCCAGGTATGCTAGTCATCGGTGAATTCCTTCTTTGAGAAAATCAGTTATCCATTTCCACCAAAGCCAACTTCACATAGGTGTGAATCCAAATTCAGCCTTAAGAACTATGCAAATCAGTGCATGTTTTACTTTCTTACTTGGGTAAATAAAGATGTGGAATAACCTATATGGCTTGGTTCAGGCAAACTCGAGGCAAACTTTGAAAAATCATATCAATAATATAAGCCAACATTTATTAATAGCCAATAATATATTGCCTCTTGGGCCCATTCTACCCGTCAGGCACTGTTCTAGGTGATCAAAGCAGTTCAAAAAAAAAAAAAAAGTAGTTCAAGTAATGTTTTGCCTTGAGTGAATCATAAAATTTAATATAATGTAACATAACAGAAATTATCCATTGTTTGGTCTACTCCTTACGGGTGCAAGCTTTATGAGACATTATCAACTAATCATAGGTGTGATGCCTGTCTGTGAGAGGTTTCATGGAAGAATAAGGTAAAAAGAAGCCTAAAGAATCCATGCAAAAATAACCAAAATTATTGGCACTCGAAGGAAATCTAAATATCAAGTCCTAGAAATTGTCCCTTAGCATTCTGAATACCATAAGGATCTGAGGTTAAAAAGTGAAGCGTGAAGAGACAGAAAATTTTTATAGTCTGCTTAAAAAAGACTTTTTGTCCCAAATCCGCCATGTGTCTGTGGTTCTCCCAGAAGAATTAGAACAAAGAGTACAAAAAAAAAATAAACTAATATCTTTAATTTTCCTTTATTGGCAACTTTTTTTTTCTATTCCGGAGGTTGGCAAACTATGGTTCATGAACCAAATCCAGCCTGACTCCTGTTTTTATGTAGCCTGTAGCTAGTCGTGGTTTTTAAAACTTTTTTTTTTTAGTTTAAAAAATGGTTGGAAAAAATGCATTTCATTACACGTGAAATTAAAGAAAATTCAAAATTCATTATCCATAAATAAAGTTGTATAGGAACACAGCCATGCTTGTTCCTTTATGTATTGTCTATGGTGCTTTTGTTCTAGAACAGCAGAGTTAGGCAGCAGCAAAAGAGAATGTCAGGCTTGCAAAGCCCTAAAATATTTTCCTCTCTGGCTGGCTGTCTAAGAAAACATTGGCCAATCCCTAGTCTAACCCAATCAAGTGATAGGTTCATTACTCACTTGTACTAAAAATCCAGCTAGTTGTTTGGGATTCATCCTCAACGTGATGCATCTGGTTGTCAAGAACTGTGAAGTGTTAGATATTTTACTCCCCTTGTAAACTCATAAGTTGACCTGACACATTTCATTAATGCAGGTAGAAGCCATGACGCTCCTGGGTGGGGAGCAAAATGCAGTTCATTCCTCACAGTTTTAGCAGTAGCCAGAGCATCAGCATTTCTGAGCTGATTCTCCAGGCCCCCAAGGCTCAGGTGAGGTCTGCATGCACAGCCAGTGGGTTGCATTGCAGGGAAAGGACTCTGAGCTTAAGGAACCAGAGTCTCTTATAATTGGTGGTACATGTACCTGAGGTGTACTTCGGAGAAGGATGATATTTCTACCTCCCAAGGCTGGTCACACCACAACCATCCCTGAAAACAAAGGAACAAAGGGAAGTCAGTGCTTTCCTTGCCAGACATGGAGAAATACATGAGAGCTATGCTGCATCAGGTCCAACACTGATTCTTCTCATTACCTGTAGCGATGAGACCAAAGAAACATTGCAAAACTGTTTAGGAAAATAACTAAAAAAAAATTAAAATCGTACTTGACAAATTCCAACAATGCAAATACTTTTAATTTCTTTTTCTATAAACGTTTAGTACCTAAAGGGTAGGTAAAGCAAAGTGAGAATTGGATGTTTTTATAAACATAGTTTGCGAATGCACATTCCGGCCAATAGAGCTCAAGATCAAATGTCTCCCTATTTCTAATAGGTGGTGAGCTTTACAGTTTACATTATAGTGCAATTATTTCCCCTCCCTGTGGTTTTGTTTTCAGAGTGGAATTTTATTGTTTGGTAGAATTTAGCAGTCTTCCAAAAAAAAAAAAAAATGCAGGTTACTCTTACTATTGTATTTCCGCGTGGCTATTAGAATCCTAATAGAAATGTTTCAGTCTCTTGTCTCCAAAGTAGAAATTCATGGTTAGCTCATTGTTTACCAGCATGTGAGGGCACTAAACTACAGCCCCAGACTGGAATCCAGGAGCAGAGGAGTCAAGCTGGCAAGGTGGCTGCATCAGAATCAGAAAATTACAGGAGAAATGTCTTTCAAAAGTACAAATGCTTCCCTTCCCAAACACCACTTTCTGTCTTAGAAGGAAAAGAATCTTAAACCCAGATAGGTAAATGATATTAAGGGTTTGACAAAATAACTCTGGAGATTCAAGTCCATTTAAAGGAAGTGATTATTATTTCCTAAGTATGTTGAAAAATAATTTAATAACTTGAAATATAATAGAAAATGACTTTGCTAAACATGTTACCTGCTTATTGTCTGAGAAGCAGTCTTTTCTGGAGGAATCAGTCAATACATTTTATGTTCCTTTCCACTAGATCGTCCTTAGTCTCTGAAAGACTGATTGCCTTGAATAGATGCCATCAGGTATAACCCCAAACTTTTTGTGTATATTTTCATCTTTGTCTTCTTTTTTAACCAACGTTTTCTTTTCTGGTTAATTATTATTAAAATTAAATAGAACAATTTTTAAGACAAGTTAGTCTCAATGATGAATAACATACTACCCAAACTGTCCTTTTAAAATGGTCATTTTATTTTATTTTTACTGCAAATTTTAAAAAAATGTTGAAAACTGAAACTGCCTGAAGTCATATAATTGGTCATGCAAATATATTTTCTTTCTTATCACTCTTACTGGATGGAAGGCGAGTTTTGAGATGCTTTAAATCACAAAGCATTTAAGATATGCTGAATTAAATTTTGGATCACCTTGGCGACAGTGTTCTGAAAGGAGGTTTTGTATCATTAGTTCTAAGAAACTTAGTGGTAGGAATGGCTTCTGATCAGTTCTTTGAAACAGTGACAGGTGGAGGTGGAAGTGAGAAGCCTGGGACATCATAGAATCTATTTGGGGTGGTTTTTATTAATCTTGAATTTGAAGAATATCATTTATCCATAATATCTTGTATTTTGTGGTAATGAGAATTTGTGGTAGTATTTTCCAGTTAAATACATTGACCTCCTTTAACTCCCAGCAATCCTGCTCCATCCAACTGGAGAATAGAAGCTGGATGATCAAGGCTTCATGTTTTTAACCTTCCAAAAGATAGAGGCTGTTTTACCTGGAGCTGGCCATCAGCATCTGACATTTCTTCCTCACCTACGTTTTATTGGAGGATGTCATCTTGAAGTTGGTGATAGGGAGAGGATTATAGCAATGTTACAGGATCAGAGTTGTTTTGTTTTGATACGAACTTTGGCTCAGGTGCTAAGTAGTACACACACCATTTTCCACCCAGAAGACATTACAGTGGTAGACTGTGATATATGGGAGCTTAACCATTCCAAATGGATTCCATTCTAGACTTAAAAATTATGCCATTACCTGAGGATTAAAAATGACTTATAGTCTCAGTTTTTGGCTTCACATAGAGAATCCTAAGATGCACAATGATTTAAAATATTGAGAGTTTACAGAGGTAAAGACAACATTTTCTTATTACAAAATTAGTTGGTGGATTTCCCTTTTACCCTTAGCTAAATTTTTAAAAGATATCTAGTTACATGCCTAAACCTAGCTGAAACTGTATAATTATCTTTGTAATATTCCACTGTTAGAGATTTGACATAGAGATGTTTGAGAATTGAGACAAGAAAGAGAAAGTAAAGTAGTAAGCAAGTATATTAAAGAACTGTGCTTCTTACAACTCTTAAATTTTTTCTGATTTTGTATTGCTGATTTTACGATTCAGTAGTGTTGAACTCAATTTTAAAATATTGCGTTTTAACTATTTCTACTGTGTGGTTAGATTGTGCAATACAATGATTAATCAATAATGGACTTTGCCTTAGGGGACCTGGGTGGCTCAGTCAGTTAAGCATCCAACTCTTGATTTTGGCTCAGGTCATGATCTCAGGGTCCAGATCAAGGCCTGCCTAGGGCTCAATGCTGGGTGTGGAGCCTTCCGAGGATTCTCTTCCTTCCTCTCCTTCTGCCCCTCTTCCCACCCTGCTCACACACATACTCTCTCTTGCTCTCTTTCTCTCTCTCTAAAAAGAGGAAGAAGAAAGAAGAAGAAAGAGGAGGAGGAGGAGAGGAAGGAGAAGGAGAAAGCAAAGAAGAAATGGTCCTTGGCATTGGTGAGCTATTAGTCTAGGAAAATAGACAAATAGATACACAGATGAATAATTGCAATATATTAAATTTGTGCTAGCAGATAAATTCCCCTTTCTATATTTTTGATATTGTAGTAGGGACTCTAAAACAGTTGTGGAGGGACTGTTTAGGAACATGCTAAAAACATTGGCTAATTTGACATGGGGAAGGGAGTGCAGCCCAAATAGTCTTCAGAGAGGAGGTGCTGATTGAAGCCATTCTTGAGAGCTGGCTACAACAAGCTAGAAAATATACAGATGTTGATGGGGGGGGGGGTTATCTAGGATAGCACTGTAGGTAGAGAGAGAAGCAAAGATAAAGACACAAAATAGGAAACAGTAGTGCAAATTCTCCAAGAAATTTAGTATAGTTTGAGCAGAGAGTATGTGTTTGAGAGAGAAATAAGGCCTGAAAGGTGCCAGAGACAATAGCTTAAAGGGCCTTTTATCCCATTTAAATCTTTGGACTTAATCTTGAACGAGAAAAGGAAAACATTGAATTATTTTAAGTTTAGAAGGGATGTGATCAGCTTTATGTTTTAGAAAGTTTAATCATCATGTTGTCATAAAGGACAGATTGGAGGAGTGGCAAACTGAAAAGCTGGAAACTAACCGGGAAGAATTTGTTAAAACTCTGGCATGAACCAAGGAAGCACCAGCTACGATGGAAAGCATAGGTCATATGGAGGTATTTAAGGGCTAGAGTGAATGGGTTTTATGATTGGTTAGATGTGGGTGTTATAGAGAAGGACTAGGATTAATCCTAGGGCAGTAGCACCATTAACAAACTTGGGGAACCAGAAGTTGATCAGTTTTGAGGGGAAAATTGCATTATACGTTGTGGAGCATCAAAGTGCAGCTATCCAGGCTGAAAAGACAATTCGAATGGAAGCAGTAGCAGTCAGACAGTTTAGGTTATGGTGAGTAACAGACATCCCTGAAATCTTAGTGACTTAAAAACAACACTTCTATTTGCATCTGTCGCATTGAAACTGGAAAGCAATATATCAATGTCTGTGCCAATTTTCGTTCCGTTCCCCATCTCCTCCCCCTTTTTACTTTTTATTTATGTAGAATGTGTGCTGTTTAACGACAGAATGACCACTCTTTCCTCGTGTAGCTGTAAAAGTGCTCCTTCGCTGGGCCACAGTGGCGGCAATCGCTTTGGATCCTTGGCCGCCTGTGTCGTCCCATCTCACACTCGGGCCTGTGGGTTGGTGAAGCCAGCACAGGGCACGTAGAGGCCTAGAGCCCAGACGTGACCTTCCACAAGGCTCGGCTGCTGGACTCTGCCGGAAGAAGTGATGCTTTCCTGCCCCGGCTGGCACCCCGAGTCTGGAGCAGCCGCTCTGCTGCCCTCAGCAGCGGGGGGCTCAGCTCCACTAGTCTCAGCAGCTGCATTTCTGCTTTGGGCTCAGCCATCCAGACACCACCGTGGGGGAAAAGGACTGCTGACACTTTCATTAAAGTTACCTGAGACTAAAAAAAAAAAAAAAAAAAAAAAAGGAAATGGCCGTCGAGGCCGCAGTTATGCAACTTCTGATGTGTGTCATGACAATGTCACTGCTTTTTAAACTTGATAACTCTTTATTTTAGTAAAATGCCCCCAGAGTCCACAAAACTGTTGGATTTGCAGAGGTTTTATTTTTTTGGCCTTAGAACCTGCGGAAATTAGGAGGTACTGACCCCAGTGCGGCAGCCTTGGCCCGGGATTGCGTTTGCCTTAGCGGATATGTTTATACAGATGAATATAAAAAGTTCTTTTTCTTTGGCTTATTGCTCTTTTTTTTTTTTCCCCTCCTCCCTTCTCACCTTCCCCCAAAGAAAGCTACTTCTTCATTTGGTGGTACAATTATTTTTTTTAACTAAAATAAGATAAAATTCTATAAAAAAATAGAATTTTTTTTTTTTTTTTTTTTTTGAAGACCAAAAATGGGATTATGTAGTGGCTCTCATCCACATTAGTATGGAAGATTTCTGTGGCAGTGCTCAGCAGAGTATAGAAGCTGAGATGATGTAGGGTTGACTAATCAAAGGTGGTGGTTTTAGCCAGCAAGGGTTGAAGGAAAGTCTGAAGTCCCACACTGCTCTTACTTTCTTGAATGTTTTACATATTGCAAACCGTAACATTCCAAACAGAATTATGGGAAGAGTGGAGACATAAAACTACTTATTGATTATATTTCTGTGTAACATGTATATGGATTAACACTGAACAAGCATACATAAATATAGATTAAAAAGATCCAGATTCATCTTGCTTGAGATGTTCGTCTTTTTTGACCGTAATACTCTTCTGCCAATTTATAGATGTTTGTTTTTTCTGTAATTATACCTGTGTTTTAACATCCTGAAAAAGATTTGGAATGAAATGATTCAGAGCCATTATAAAACTAAAATGATTTTTTAAAATTAAATCAAAGAGGAACGTGCTACGGTACTAAACTTTCTTTTTTTATTTTATTTTATTTTATTTTATTTTTTTAATTAATTTTTATTGGTGTTCAATTTACCAACATACAGAAACACACCCAGTGCTCATCCCGTCAAGTGTCCACCTCAGTGCCCGTCACCCATTCCCCTCCAACACCCGCCCTCCTCCCCTTCCACCACCCCTAGTTCGTTTCCCCGAGTTAGGAGTCTTTATGTTCTGTCTCCCTTCCTGATATTTCCCAACATTTCTTTTCCCTTCCTTTATATTCCCTTTCACTATTATTCATATTCCCCAAATGAATGAGAACATACACTGTTTTTCCTTAGTCCTCACTCCTTGACATCAGATGAAGGATTCTTCATCAACTGGAAAGTTGCTGGTCCTTGAGGAGGAGCTTTATAAAATTGCAGACTGTCTTTTAGAAACGTCTCTCTAGAAGTCACTCTGGCTACAGTTCTACCGGCCAAAGCAAGTCCCACAGACAGGTGTAGCTTTAAAGGAGTGGAAAAACACAATCCCATTCATGTACATATATGCCTAGAAGAAAAGGGAGGAACCAGGACATACGTGGACAGTGACATAAATTGGAAACCATCAATACCGATAAGTATTTGAAGAAATTACAGTAGGTAAAATCATCTCTGGAATTATATATAGCTTGAAATTAAAGCCAAAAACAGAATTTTGGGGTGCACAGACATTTAAGTACAAGAAGAGTCCTTAAGGAAGGTGACTAAAAAAGGGGACACCAGAGAGCTAGATGAAAAATCAACCACAAAAACTCAAGTAAAACCATCAAATAGACATGACAAAGCAATTTTTATATAGGAAATTATTTCTAAATTCCCATTCAATAGTTTGAGACTCTAAGAGCTTGAATAATTAAACTTTATTCTACGGAGCTGAACTTGTGTGTTTCGATATTATCCAAGTGACTTGTTCTTTCGCAGACTGTGAAAAGTAGGTATCATTAGGACAATGAAGCTTTTTTTTTTTTCTAAAAAACATAAAGAGCAGGTTTAATGAAAGATAAGAATGTATCACTAAATGTGCCAAAAACAAACAAACTCCAAGTAAATAAATAGGCACAAGAAATGATAGAGTTTGCCATTATATATATATATATATATATATATATATATATATATATATATCAGGGTGTCCCTTATATATTATTTATTTGGCTGCTCAAAAGTGGCCAGGGAGGGGCACCTGGGTGGTTTAGTAGTTGAGCATCTGCCTTTGGCTCAGGTCGTGATCCCGGGGTCCTGGGATCAAGTCCCACATCGGGCTCCCTGCAGGGCTCCCTGCTTCTCTCTCTGCCTGTGTCTCTGCCTTTCTCTCTGTGTCTTTCATGAATAAATAAATACAGTCTTAAAAAAAAAATGGCCAGGGAGTCACTCCATGAGTATATAGGTAGGATTTTTACAGTGATAGTAACCTTCCAGTACTATTCCCTTATGATAATTTCCCAGAAGTGAAATAATAAGGTAAAAGAATGGTATATTTTTACACTTCATATCTATATTTGTGAAGCCTCAGGGAAGATTATATTCATCTATGCTTATATCAATGGTATGTGAAAGTGCCTATTCTTGAATTGTTGTAACACTAGTTTTCATGTTTTAAAAGTATAAATAATGGCATATAATGTTTTGAATGCCAACTAATACTTTAGTTGGCATTTCTAGTGAAGTAGGACATTTGTGTATATGCTTTTGTTTGCCTGTATTTCTTTTTTTATGAGTACAATTGCCTGTTCCTGTTTTTCTCTGATTTTCTTTTGGGTTTCTATTATTTTTCTTTTGATTTTTGAAAGTTTTGATAAATACATAGTACATGTGGCAAATACATATACATATTTGTCTAATAATATGGAATATTAAAAATTAATATGGCATAAATTTTCATATATTTAAACAAAATATGTTTAGTCCACAGATTTCCAGATATAGAGATAGATATTGGGGATATGATGGTGAGCAAAGCAGACATGGGCCCCGTTCTCATTGATTTGATGATCAAGAAGGGTAGATAGGTAAGAAACAAATAGGCAATTAGAATAGGTGATTGTAATTGTAACAAGTGCCAAGAGAGAAATAACAAAATACCTGATGAGAATAATTGAGGGGTTGAGGGACTCTTCTACAGATCATATGGTCAAGAAATCTTTTTTTGAGTAAAGGATATTTAAAATCAGAGCTGCGGGATGAGAGGTAGCGTACAAAGAACATTCCAGTTTGAAAGAACACTCTGTTCAAAAGCTCTAAAGTGGAGAAGAGAGGCTTAAAAAAATGTCCATGTGGCTGGAGTGTGGTACCTGAGTGGAAAGAGCCAAGAAGTGAGGAGCTGGACACAAGGCAGGAGTCCCATGTCCAGAGTTTATAGGCCAAGCAGAGAAAATTGAATTTTAGTCCAAAGCAACAAGGAAGCCATTGAAATGTTTTACAGAGGAAAAG
Source organism: Vulpes vulpes (assembly GCF_048418805.1). NCBI lineage: Eukaryota > Metazoa > Chordata > Mammalia > Carnivora > Canidae > Vulpes > Vulpes vulpes. The sequence goes on along the minus strand of NC_132792.1, from coordinate 41,903,048 downwards.
AACAGGATCTGATTTCCGTTTTAAAAAGATTGCTCTGGGGATCCCTGGGTGGCTCAGCAGTTTAGCGCCTGCCTTTGGCTCAGGGCGTGATCCTGGAGTCCCAGGATCGAGTCCCATGTCAGGCTCCCGGCATGGAGCCTGCTCCTCCCTCTGCCTGTGTCTCTGCCTCTCTCTCTCTCTATGTATATCATTAATAAATTTATTTAATAAATAAATTTAATAAATAAATATTAATTAATTTAATAAGTATTAAATTAATTATTTACATTAATTTAATAAATAAATATAATCCTTTAAAAAATAAAAAGATTGCTCTGGTTGATGGATATAAAATAATAGAAGGGTGAAGAATAAGTTTAATGTTTGCATGTGGGTGCATGTGTGTGTCTCTCTCCATGATAGGATGTTGTGTCAGCTTACTACTGCTGCATAATAAGCTTCCCTGAAATCTGTTTGCTTAAAACAACAACGGTCTCTCAAGCCTATAAAGAGGTCTACTGGGAAATTCTGTTGAGTTGGGTCCATTTGCTTCAAGTTTGCTGCAGTCTATTAGCCTAAGCCAGTCACATAGCCAAATCCAGAGTTGGTGTGTGAAGGTGCAACAGAAGAGCACAAACACTGGGATGCCATGAAAAAATTGGGCCATATATTCCACTTACAACAAATAGCTTTAAGTAAAAAGATATGCTATACGAAGGAAAAACAATAATCAAGCAATATATTTAAAGTGATATTTTAAAAGGAAATTTAAAAAACTAACTGGAAAGATATGTATCAATATGTAACTGTGATTATCTTTTGGGGGTGAGATGTAGGGTGGTTTGAATACTTTATTTTTCTGACAAATTTTCTGTGTTGAGTTGTATTAATTTCGTAATAAGATGCTACTTTAAAATTTAAAAAAAGTTTTATCATGACAAGTGGAGATTTTGGAATAAAAAGGAAAGAAAGAGAAGAACTGGGTTCATTTCTCAGAGGTCAGCTTTATCCTGATGACATCCCAACTTCCTCCTCTGTCAAATAAATCTACCCAAGTGCATATATTACCTTATTATGTCAGCTTCCTATTTCTTGCAGGTAGCCTTACTAAAATGTACTCAACAAAATATGTTTATTTTATGGAGCAGAATCATAGTGTTTCTGCTTTCAGATTTCGGTGTAATAAAATGACTCTCGGATGCATGCACCATAGGTACTATCAGCATACAAATTTTCATTGTCTGTGAATCAATTTGTCCATTATCTTGTTCTCAAATCCCCCCATGCCTCATCCATTAGCATCTGGAAGTGGGTGGTATTTATGAGAGGAGAAGCTGGTCAGTGCATTACAAGAAAAGTATGGTCTGCAGGGCGAGAAAGTCTGTGTTTGAACTATTTGATCACATAGACAACTATTTTTATCTCTGGGATCTCAGTATTTTTATTTGGAAAAAAGGAGGATAAAGGAATAATGAAACACCATCTACATATGGTTACTCAGAGGAACAAATGTGATTCCCATATGTAAAAATTATTTTTAAGTTAATGCTTTCAAAATCCTTAGTCTTTCTTGGTACCATCTATTACTTGAATTGACATTTACCGTTTTGTTGTCCTCCTAAATTTTTTTTTAATTTTAAAGATTTTATTTATTTATTCATGAGAGACACACAGAGAAAGAGGCAGAGACTTAGGCAGAGGGAAAAGCAGGCTCCATGCAGGGAGCCCGATGTGGGACTCGATCCCAGGATCCTGGGGTCACGCCCTGAGCCAAAGGCAGACGCTCAACCACTGAGACAACCATGGACCCCTGTTGTCCTCTTTTAGAGGTCAAATAACCCTGAGAGGGGTAAGATCTTATGATGGATGTTACATAATATGTCATACATATACATAATAATAAAGACCTTACTATCAGAGAAGGAGAAATGTGCCACATTGGATTCCAAAGCTAAGAAGATAGGCAGCGGAGCCAAACTTTGCCTGATCTAAAGTTTGCTGAAGGCTGACTTTCACTTTCTTGGTCGAAATTTGGGGTGTTGGTTGGGAGTACATTCAGTAGAGGAGGTCAATGAAGTTTATAGTGTTTTGGAGAAATTTGCTCTTGGTCAAGGCTGTCTTGCCTTATAGTTACACAATGATGTCAATGTCAATGGGTCTATCAACAAACAAATACTCTTTATAATTGCCAATTCGGTTCTGATGAGAGCATACAAAGCATTTTGAGGCCTGGCCCAGACAATCAGAAACAGTATGAATTGTACACTGCACCATTAAATATACTTGAAGGCAGTTAAGTCAAACAAGTGCACTTTTTATTTTGACCTTGTTCTAGATATAAAGGAAACTCCAGGAGCCCTGCTATTCCCCATCAGCCCAGACGAAATGATTGATTTCTTTTCAGTTGCAGTGAAAGCTTGTTTTAATTATTTTTAAAATTGTCCAGACAATCATAACTTTCAAGCTATCAGAGAAAGCAGAACCGTGACAAGAAAAATAATGCTTAATTCAGGTGTTCTATTGTATGTAAGCGTGTGCACCTTGGTTTTCATGGGGTAGGAGGGAGAAAAGAAGTAATATCGATGATGTAACACATGAACTGCTGATCTAATCCCAGATGGAAACTTCTTAGTGAGGTTGTAGGCGAGGAGACCTTCGGCAAAAATTAAATCCCTATATGAGAGGTTCACTGTCGAAGACCTGTGCTGACTGAATGTAGCCTAAGCACGGGGTTCCTCGACGCCTGTTATAGGCTGAGGTCTCCTTTGGGCCCTGTCATGTGCTAGCTTTGTGATGTGGGTCATTTAATTTCTGAAAAAGTCAGTTCCCTGCTCTGCAAAAATCTACTTATGGCACTACAAAAATACAGAGTGCCTGCGTACAAGGTTCCTGACATCCATTATTTCCTTTGACTCTCACAATAGTCCTAGAAGTACCGAAGTGGAGGCTGGATAGAAAATAAACTTGCCCAAGATCACAGAGCTGATAGGTGGCTAAATTGGATCAATCTTAATCTAAATCTTATGGCACTTTACTAGATCACACTGCCCATCAGGAACATGGCATAAAACAAACACTTCTCAAATGAAAAATGTCTCTTTGTTCCCTCCTACAAAGCCCATCGTTATTGAGGTGAGATTCTCAGTAAGATTGTCTCAGGAGAAAAATCTGTGAGGGTGAGGAAAGAACACTCTTCCTGGGAGTCTCTGTGGGCTTCCTTCCAGAATAAGCAACGTGAGGATGGTGGTCAGAGAAGCCATCAGATACCCTAAGTATCTGACAGTGGGCCCCTAGGGTTGGTCGGTGGATGAACAAAACCCTTTAGAGATGGTAAGGAGTGACAGGACACTTGGAAGAAGCGAAGGGGCAAAGAGAGTGATAATATGAAAAGTGTAGGGGTGGAGGGAGATGGTCAGGGATAAAGGAATATTTTAGCAGAAACTTTTGAGTTTGAAACTCTGAGGGAACAGAGCAGTGTCTGTGGAGAAAATGTAAGCAGCTTCTCTGTGTGAAGAACTGCACGAAACCTCTACAACCCCATTTAAAAGAAGCTCAAAACAAGAATCTGCCTTATTGTCAGAGAATATGGACTTGAATTGTTGGGTTGAGTTGTCGTCGTTGTTGTTGCTGTTCAGTGAGCTTTGGGGCGGACGCTGGGCTAGTGCCTTCCTGTCTCGCAGGGGGCCACCGCATGGTCTTGATCACCGACAGCAATACTTAAGGGGATATAACTGGAAAGGATGGTGAGGTAGTGGAGGAGCAGTGAGGGGAAGAGCAGAGTTCAAGTCCCAGACTTTATTGTTAGAGCCACGTAATAGAGTCCTTTGTACACGGGGGTCATAATATCTATCCTAGAGAGATGTGAGGCTCAGGTGGGGCGATGGTGCTCTATCTATGCACAGTAACTACTCCACGAATATCAGTTCTGATTCCTCTGCAACCCCTCCATTTAAAGGTTTTCAAGCAGTTCTATGATGGCCAAGCACAGCCTTACTCAATGGTACACTTGGATTTTCCTGTGTCTCAGAACTCAGTGCTTTCTGTGACTTACCAGGTGTTCTATGTGTCTGTCTTCAATAAGGCCTGGAGAGGCAGGAAGTGTGGGGAATTGCGCTCTGGGAGCATGTTCTGATGGTAAGTCAGACGGCAATGATCACATTTTCTGAACCTAAATTGAAGACATATGGTCAGACAACAGAACAGAATATTTGAAACAGGGTATGTCTGGAAAAATCTAGGATCATCGGTCACCAGAGCTATACACTGGCATTGCCAGCAAGGACTCTACAAGCTCTTCATTTCCAAGGTCTCTACTGGAGGGCAAAATTCCAAGTTTACAAAGGAGTGCACTACAAGGCTTTTAATTTCCCCTTCTGCACCCAGGGGGACAAATAATTAGTGCTTTCATAGGTCTAAAGAGGAGACCAGAGCCCAGAAATTCTGCTATCAATGCGTGCTTACTAGGGAAAGACATGCTTGTGCCATGCATCACTAAGGATTATAACAGATTAGCAACTAAATTTGAGTTAATTAAAAATAATCAACTATAATAAGAAGAGAGTTTCCAGAAAATTACCATATTGATCAAGTTGCTGTCTAAACAACTTGGAAAACACAGTACAAATTTTGGAGGCCCAATGCCAAGTATCTGAAGAGGCTCATTAAAATTTACTTAAAAATATCACAAAACTCAGTTTTATTAATAATGATCATAAAAATACCTGACAAATAAATAGCTGGGGGGAAGTTTAAGCTTAACAGTCTACATAATTATGCAAAACTTAAAACATAATATGCAACATGACTTTAAGAACTTAGAAGTGAATCTGAAAAGGTGAAGATTTTCCTTTTAAATGGAAATAACAATGTTTGACAATAAATAAAACTGTTTGATGTGCTATGAAGTGCTTGAAAGGTGACCTACATCGTGAAGTAGACCATACTGTGTTTTAGAAAATGAATTCTCTTACATTAAGGGGCCACAAAGCTTATCATTAGATTATTCAGAGGGAAAAACCTATAAAAATGAATATAAATTGTTTTGATTACTAGTTACGATCTAGTTACAGATTTTTAAAAAGTCTTCTCTTAAAACGCAGTTACCTGGGAAACTTAATTTGTCATGGTGAATGTCTCCTCAGCAAAATAAAATGTTTGTTAAGTGAAGCTTTTAGGGTTTTTAAATGCATGAAAGTAGATTTGGTGAAATGGACTTCCTGGTTTCGTTTCCGAAATTGTCCTAAGACACATCGGATGACACAAATAAACCAAAGTTAAAATGTTCCTGCTGGTGTGAAATCTATTAATCTCTGTTTCATTTGTTGGATTTACTCCCATCCATCTATTTCCCCAAAGAATTTATGATGACTGCTTCCTTTATAGGTATGTCCTGAATACTGTTGGCTGCTCCCTTGTTTAATTTTTGTGACTCGAGTTCTCCTATTCAATAAAAATAGACACAAACAAAGTTGATTGAGAAAACAAGCTATCTAGGAAAGAAAGGCAGAAGCCAGCCTTGGAGGATAACCTCTGCCAAAAGTTATAAGCAAACTTTTCTTTTGCCCCAGCGGCTCGGAGCTCACTCATAACCCATAAAGTGAAGATATCCATCACTCAGCGAGGCGGTACCTGCACCAGCGGGAGGGTGAGAGCCAGTGATTGCTATTGCTGGCTGCTGAGCTCTGGCAATAATCTCATAACTATAATGGGAGTTAGGTGCCCAAAGGAGAAAAAGACAAATACAGACCCAGGACACCTTAGTAAGTTATTTCAGAAATAGGATGAAGACTGATACAGAAATTAGAACTTGATATCATGAACAGATAAACAGTCAGTTCTCATTCCCTCCAAGTTGTCTAGGTGATTTGCAGAAGACTGGGGAATTGCTTGATTCCCCTCTACTTTCAGAAAGAGATGAAGTAATTAAAAATCTTCCCCTAGAGAAAGTTCTTGGCCCTGGCGGAGCTACAGGAGATTTCTATAAAACCTTTGGCTTAGCCCTCTCTGTACATTTGCTTGACGAGCTCAATCACTTGAGGGACTCAGGTGGATTCATCCTTGCCAGCCCTTATATCCAGATTATCTTAATTGCTAAAAGGGATAAAGATACAGAAAACTGTACCACATTTAGGTTCAAACCCCTGATTAAAGTGGATATCAACTCTTGGAAAGGATCCTGACAGTTCCCATCATTATTTGGAATCTGGGGCACGGTGATCAGGCAATTGTTTGAGAATGGGTCGTTTTTTGTATAAGATGATATATTTTTTTAAAACCTGGATCTCAGTTGTTAGAATCACAGGGCACTGGCCACTCTTTTCATTATTTTTCTACTAAAGGACACTTTTCATTTTTTAGTAGAGCAGTGAGTATCAGGTATGTACCATGGGCTCAGAAATCCCAAGCCCTCATTATTTAATAATAGCTCTTTGTTGGTGTTCCAAATGAGCAGGACAATCTAAATTTCTCTAATTTCTCAGTGTTCTTAGGGCTGAAGTGGGGAAGCTGACATTACATCATACCATTAACTTTTTTTTATTATTATTATCACACACACACACACACACACACACATGAAGGTGTGGAAGGATAAATAAAAATACATCTTTTTTTTTTTAAATTTTTTTTATTTATTTATGATAGTCACAGAGAGAGAGAGGCAGAGACACAGGCAGAGGGAGAAGCAGGCTCCATGCACCGGGAGCCCGATGTGGGATTCGATCCCGGGTCTCCAGGATCATGCCCCGGGCCAAAGGCAGGCGCCAAACCGCTGCGCCACCCAGGGATCCCTAAAAATACATCTTGTAGGATGGTTCCAATCATATGACATTCTGGAAAAGGCAAAATTATGCATATAGTAAAAAGATCAGAGGTTGCCAGGTGATAGGGTGAGGGAGGGGTTAATAGGTAGAGCACAGAGGCTTTTTAGGGAAGTGAAACTATTCAGTGCAATTCTATAACTGAATTTATGTTGTTACAAATTTGTACAAATGTACAGACTGTACCACACCAAGAGTGAACTCTGATGTAAACTACGGAGTTTGTGTGATTATGATGTGTCAATGTAAGGCCATCAATTGTAACACATGTGCCACTCTGCTGGGGATTATTGATGATGGAATAGGCTATGCAGGTGTGTGGGCAGGGACGTTTGGGAAATCTTTGTAACTTATACTCTAAACTGCTATGCAACTAAAACTTCTCTGAAAAATAAAGTCTATTAAAAACGCCTTGCAAAATATTGTTGTTCTTAAAAGTAAAATAGAACCCTCAGGCAACTTTCTGCGGAATGAATGTCAAAATATATGTTTCCCAGACCATCTAGATGACTGAGGCAAAAGCTTTTTTTACATGAAATTTCTATTTAATTGCATCTTTTTCTCAGCATGATGCCCTGGCTGAGTATTCTAAAAATACTTGCTTTACTAAAGAAGCGTCTCTAGATGCTTGTCATACCTACAGGCCTCTCCTCAGACAAATTGCCCCATCTACTCATGGGGGAAGCTATGCTAAGCGATTCCTTACATATGGTTGTGATCTTCTATGCCAAGTGACCCAATCATCCTGACTACATGTCATTAGAACCAGGAATGGTAACTCACCGGAGGACATTCAATGGCCAGTGGTCTTTAAAGAATCCCAGCATGCAAGTTTTACCCAACAAGGACAAAAGGGGAATTTGGATGTAAGAAATTCAAAGGGAAAGCGAGGCGGTTGTAATGGAAACGTAAGATACGTGGAGAAGGAGAAACAAAAGAATAGCTGAGTTAACAACTGACGTTTGAGATTACTGAATTTCAGCTGTTGATGGGATGACAAAATAAGTTACTAGCTATGGTGGATTCCCAACGATCTCTAAAAAGATGTCTAGGTTTTCATAAAACAAAGCAAAACAGAATAAAGCATTAAAAATAGTTTCTGTTTCTTTTTAAGGTCTTTCTGTGTGGGTGTCCTGAGCTCCTGTGTGGAATGGTCATCCGACATGATTCCTCTCTCGTGGAGACTCTAGTCTAGTGAGCTTCGTGAGGCACATTACTAACTGGTGGATTTAGGATGGTGCTAGGAAGAAGTGTATGCTATGAGGCTTTTGGCAGGATGCTCTAGCATAGTCAGGAGGGAAAGAGCTTTCTGAGGTTAAGATTCTTGTCTCTCTTAGCCCCATGAGATCCTTAGAATAAGCTCGCTTTTACCTGAGTACTGACAAAGCAAAACCAATATGTTTGTCAATAAAATAATCAATTCATCAATAAATATAAAAAAGTACAAATTGGCAGTTAGGAAGACTTGGTGGGAATACCTCGATCTTACAAAGATATCCAATATAGCAACACGAGAGGAATATTTCTAGTGGACATATATTTCCGTGGCTCTTCAAAGTCAACACGAGGTTCCCTTAAATGAAATAATCACCTTTCCCCTAAATGACCCTTCAACTTCTGTTTTATGAAGCTAGCATTACCATTTTCTCGTATTTCAAACATACCACGCTCATTCGAGGCTCTGTCCTCTCACCCTCGCTAACCAGATGGGTTTCACCTCAACGACGAATCTCACAATCAGCCTCTCCTCTCCATCCTTGCTGTAACTTTAATCTAGAGCAGAGGTCAATAAACTATAACCAGGCCAAATTTGACTGTAATGCCTGTTTTTGTCAATAAAGTTTTATCAGAACGTTGCCATGTCCATTTAAGTATTGTTTATGGCTATTTTCATGCCACAACAGCAGAGCTGAGTAGAGGCCATGAGACAGAGGCCATGAGGCCAACAAAGCCTAAAATATTTGCTATCTGGCTCTTTACAGAGAAGTTTCTGGACCTCTCATCTAAGAACATCATCCGTTGCTTCAACTATTAAAGTATCTCAGTTCTTTCCTCCTATCAGCATCTCTCCTCGCTCCATTCTGGGTCCAACACTATGGTTTCTAAAACACTGATATGATTGTCACTTACCTTCTCCCAGTTCACCATGAGCACACTTTGCCAAAGGAAAATCAGCCTAAAAGGCATGAGGGCCTTCAGGAGGAGCTTAAACAAGCCAAGTCAGCCTTGGCAGTTTCCCACTACCCTGCTCCTATTGCAACGAACCCTTGGTACTCCTTCACTCCGCACGTGCTATTCATGCCACCAAGAATGTCCCCTCCTCTTTCCATCTCCACCCAGCCCTTGAAACGTCACCGGCAAGATTCATATTGTTTCTTAAAAATCAGATCAGCTGCCACTTCCCATGTGAAACCTTGACATCTGTTGCCTGGGCTTCCTCCCTAGGATCCCTTTGTCTTCTGGGCTTCTCTAGGGCCGAGTTCCCACGTCTACCACTGCACTCACTATGCTCCTTGGTTATTTATTTAAGTGCTGCCTGCTTGCATGGACCTCATCTCACTTCGTTGTGCATCAAGAGCAGTTGCATAGGGTCCAGCACCCCTCTGGCATCTAGTAAATAGTTTCCACTCTAGTGTGTTACTGATAGCACAACTCAACATTGTTTAGATTCACGTTTTTCTTAGAATTCTGGAAAACCTGGAGAGATCAAAAGATATATAGATATTTTCTATTTATTTTTTCCAGTCTTAATTACTGAGCTATAATAACTCAATTCAAGAAGTTAATTGATCTATTTGCAGAAATGAAATGGATCTAGATGTAAATAATATAATATGAGAGAGAACTCAAATAAGAGATGGAGGGATTTTTTTTTTAAAGATTTTATTTATTTATGAGAGACACAGAGAGAGAGGCAAAGAGAGAAGCAGGCTCCATGCACAGAGCCTGTTGTGGGACTCGATCCCAGAACCCCAGGATCACACCCTGGGCCACAGGCAGACGCTCAACTGCTGAGCCACCCAGACGTCCAGAGAGGGAAGGATTTTGAGGTGTGGGGGTTTCAGTGAGGACTGGATATGATAAAAATAGTTTTATAGAGGAGATATGACTGTTTTTCCAGCGCTTAATGGATAGCATTGGGCAAGCATTCAGTTTAGAAAATGCTCATTCATTCATTCATTCATTCACTGTCTCCTCCTTTTGCTTTCCACACCTAAATAGTATCTTTTTCTCCTACCCTAAACCGTGGAGTGTCTTTCTCTTCACTTGGCTTAGCTTACTGTATTATCTTCTTAACTTTCAATTTCAACAAACCCAAGTTTTGAGTTCAATGAACTTTTCCCTTCACAGAGAGAGAGAAATAAATGGCTGCATGTTTGATTATCATCTCTCCAAACTGTAAAATGTGGTCAGGACCATGTTTTTCTAGTTTACCTAGAGTGACTGGCACATAGTGGACACATCTGATTCTTTTGCTTTTCATTCTTTTCAGATCCTTATTGGGTACCTCCTATAGGCCAAGGCACTGGAGTTAATGTAGGTAAAGCTTTAGGGTAGGAACCGAATCTGTAGTAGGAGGAAAAGATTTTGGAAAACAGTTACATGGATAAGATGTACGTATGGCTGCAATGTAACTCTCTTTAAGCCAAGAAGAATCACATCTTGCACTCATAAAATCTTATTTGTCTTTATAGCCCCTATTCGGGAATGGAATATGAAGAGACAGTGCTGGCAAGTGGTGGTTGAGTGAATGAGTTCATACACGAGGGTAGTTTTGTAGTCTTCAAAATTCCTGCCTCTATTCAGAGCCCCTCTTTTTATACCCACTCTGAAACAGCTGACAATTAGTAGAATTCTCAGAATCTGAGATTTTCAAGTTCTTACCCAAACTAGAATGGTTTGACAGGAGAGGGGCTACTGCTAGCCAGTTTTGTGCCGCAAGCGATCCAGTGTTCCCAGCTCTGTTTTCAAAAGTTTTGGTGTTTTGTTTTGAAGCTAGAGTTAAAACACTGGCATAGAAATATGAGTGGAAGGGGAAAAGAATAAGCTAAAGACAAGAAACATCCACTGCCACCAGCAAAACTGTTAACTATATATAACTCTTTTCAAAATTTGTGAGATGCCAATAGCCATACCACTGGGGTTAAGGCTCGACAGATTTAGGTATCTAAAAATGGTCTCACTTTATAAGTGTTTGGGGGGAGATTCTCCAAGGAGAAGCATGAAACATGAGGGGTGTAGTCTTGCGTAAAGAGTCTTTTCTTAGGAATTTGGACTGTGAGCCACATGATTTTTTTTTTTTGAGAAATTATCTTTCAAATTGACATCAAATGGGTGTCGAGACGGTACGTGTGGGGATAATCTCAATCTTCTGTGTGGTTACTAAGTTCTCTAGGCCTTAGCTTGCAAAGGGATTTTTGTAGACACTGTTCCAAATTCCAAAAGTGAAGGGCTTTATCCAAGGCTCTGTGGTTTAATAAATTTGGCTCCAGAAACAGCATAAGACTTTTCTAGCTTGAGGACATAAGAGGCTAGTATGATTAATAAAATATTTATTTTTAAAGAGTGATTTGGTAGCACAGACAGTCTAGATTCCCCTTTTGCTGTAATATTCTGATTTTAATTATTTGTGTGAAGCCAACTGGATATTAGTTATAATTGGGCACAGAATAGACAAGGACTCAAATTTCAGGGGTGCAAGGTCTTCAGAGGTTGAGGCTAGATTCCAACTAGGGGAGGGCCTCTAAGGTAAGAGTTGTGGATGTAAGATCAAAATTAGAGCACGAATCTGGAGATCTGGAGAGCCGGTAAGGGAGTGAGAACCAAATAAAAATTCAAAATGAGGCTGGGGTGTGGGAAATCCCACAAAATGGAGGGAGGGTTTTGGGGGATCAAGAACTTACTGTAACTAAACAAACAAACAAACAAACAAAAAAAAACTTACTGTAACTAAGATGAGATATGGGACCAGATGAATTTTGACAGTTCAGGACTTAACCGGAATGTTAGGCTCATTTAAATATCCCAAGTGGGGAAAATACAGGCTTTTCATATATTGCTAAGTAAGTATTTTGAGGATATTCAAGGTTGAGAAGGGGTCTATTTACTCCCCTGGAAGGTTCCTTATGTTCTCCTCTGATCACTGGTATGTGATTCCTTTTAGGGACTAATCTGAATGAATGGGAACCTTGGGATCTTGTCCATTTATATATGAGCAAGTACGGCATGCCTTGTCCTCACACCTTTTGTATTTAATCTCTTTCTGTTGGATTCTATTTTGTATGCTGCTGCCAGGAGCTCTTCCATCATAGGGCTGCTCAGCTCATGAACTTAAAGTGGCTTCCTATTGCTTCAAATCCAATATTCCCGTAGCCAGGATCTCTGTGAACTCCAATGACTCTTTCTTGGCTTCACAAGCTCTTCCACTCCAGCAAGGTGAGTCATTTTTCTTTCCACCCGTTTGTACGTGTTCTCACGATGCTTTCCCCTGTACTGTCCTTCACCCAAAGCCTCCTTTTTGTTCAATGCTCAATTTTTGTGATTCTGAATAGTGTATAAAAATAGTTCTATAAATTTATATTGCTTGAAGTTATAGTGTACTTTGTCTTAGCATACAGATTTCAGAGTGATTTTTTTTTTGATTTTTTTGATTTATTTTGATTTTGCCAACATCTCGGCCCTAAATATCTGACTAGCCATTTATTCGGGGTGAAGAAGAGTCAGGCAGTTGTTCTGGCAGTAGGAGTGTACCCCAGAATTTAATGAAGTTGGACTACATATAAGCATGAATGGATTTTAGATTAATTCAGTGGGGTATCATTTTCTAAAGCTAAGTCTTTGGATAGAAGGAGCTGTTGATCTATGGGCCTCTATTCTAGGTGTATAGGTATATAAGTAGGTAGGTATATAGATAGACAGATGGACATGGAATATAAACTCTTGTAGATGTCCTTGAGGAGAACCTCTTTTTTCCTATGCAGCTGTCCTATTTGTTGTCAAATCTTTGGTTAGGCAAAAGGTTGTTGTGTGGTCTTTTATCAATGTCACTGGGATTCTAATAACTTTTTAAGGATGACTTGCTTCTATGCCCCAGATCTTATTTCCTTGTGTTTCAACCCAACACTGAGTATTCTATTAATGACTGTTCTGCATATTGAATAGAGAGTGTTTTGTTGAGAGAGACCTATTTTTTTTTTTTTCGAACCAGTAAGGATATCATGTGCCAGATGGTTAATTCCCATGGGTTAATGAGTGTACCCACACACTTCATGATTTGAAATATCCTGCGGACATTTCCTTTGGTGAAAGGATTGCTAGATTTTAATTTACATTTGTATGAAGTACACATTTGCTTTTTTCTGTTCATACCTAGAAAAATAGATTTTTTTTCCTTCTGATGTATGGGACTTAAATAATTTACAGAAATATAAGTTCTGGTCAAATTTTAATATTACATTTTAATTATCAATTGCATACAAATTAGAGAGAACACAGCTTTCTGCTGTGCGTGTAAGGGGCAATAGTTGGTAGTATTCAAATGAATCACTCTTGCATCCCTGTTTCAATAAGATTTATATTTTTAACTGATGGGAGTCCTTTATGTTGTCATGTCCAATTAATAGGCTAATAATTTATAACTATTTAAGAGGAAGGAGATTCTTGTAAAGCAGTAATGTTAAAATGTCCACAAAGATAGGCATAAGTAGAAAATTGCATTTGAATCTGCCTTGAGAAAAACCCCAAATAAAAGCCATCGTAATTTTATATATTTTCAAGTAGTTGGGTAATGATAGTTCATCCATATAGCTGAGTTATATCACAGTTTATGTTTTAGGGATTGCAAGATATAAACGGTAACCACAGAAACCAAATAAAGTCATAACACAAATTATTTGTACCAACAATACATTTATAGGTTTTTAAACATAAATAATAAAATGATATTTTTATAGCACTCTATAAACAACTATAATTTGTATATGCAACAAAATTATATGGGCCATTAGCAGCCCTGCCACGACCTCTGTTGCTGAGCAAGTTACTCAAAAGTTGCAGAGTCTCAAAGCGCCTGGGTGGCTCAGTCCATTAAGTGTCCAGCTCTTGTTTTCAGCTCAGGCCAGGATCTCAGGGTCATAATATTGAGTCCCAGGTAGTCTCCATGCCCAGGTGGGGGGTCTGCTGGAGGTTCTCCCTCTCTCTCTGTCTCTGCCTTCCCCTTGCTTTCTCATTCTCAATCTCTGTCTCTATCTCTCTCTCTCAAATAAGCTAATAAATCTGAAAAAAAAAAAAAAAAGGTTATAGAGTCTCAAGGCCAGAGTTACCTCTGGAAGTCACTTCAGGTGTTACATCCAGATTCACTTCATAGTAACTTAAACTGCTATTCTTTTTTTAGGTGAGAATGAAAAGGTGTCATCTTCTCATTAGATGAAGATGTGGTGGGTAATACCACCTAAATTTATTCAGCGCACTGACCAAGCAGTCCAGATTGCTGCTAGTCAGAGGATTTCAGGTAACCCGAAACCGGTAGGAGTCAATTAAAGCACTAGCTGAAGATGGGTGGACAGATAAAATAAAATCTGAGGTATTTCTTGGGTAAATAGTTGAGATGTGAAGTTCCTCCACCATTTTGCACGTATAGGACAAACTCCAAATGAGAAATAATAACATGGTATCCTGTGTCTTATGCATCTGAAAATAAAGGGCAGGAAAGAGAATTTGCAGATAAAGTTTGAGTTTAGGGAAAAACTAAATATAATGTAATAGAACTTTTCCAAGAAAAAAGAGAGAGAACAGCTTAATGAAATTAAGTGATTCTCCTAAACATTTTAACATAGACATGTTAAGGTATGTGCTAAAGGTATTTAATAAGATAAAGTAAAATCAAGTAACATTCAGAGTAAAGTGGAAGAAAAATGCTTCACATTAGAGAACTTTAAAGTTATGAAATGTCATTCAGAGCAAAATGAATGAAACAGGATTTTTTTGGAATCCATTTAATGCTAGACTTTGAAAAAGATTAGTTAATAACTGGCTGGGGAGATAAAACTAGAAGCCACATGGGTTTTTTTTTTTTTTTTTGACTCACCTATATCTCACATATCATGTAAGAATCAATTCACATATCTGCAAAGAGAACACATTATGATATCAAAGCTTTATTTTTTTCATATTTTTACTTTGAATTTAAAACCAAAATCAGATTATAGATATATCACATTAAAGAATCCATTTCCCACTGGATTCTGGCTATTTTGCTCTAATATTTTCAACTACTTTATTACTCCCGTATTACATTTTACTTGTCTTTCATCTTCCCCACCCCCCTATCTGTACATTTCTTTGCTTCATCCAGCTCAATTTACTCTGCTAATGTTTAGAAAGAATATTATAACTCAACCTCCATGTAATGGTTTATAACCTCTTGGTTTTGTGATCTTTTTAAGGGCTGTTATATTGACAAGTAAATTATACTTACTTCAGCCAATTGTATGTACTTATGTCACTTTAAATTTAACTTTATCACTATTTGTCAAATTCTCCCCTGTGGCCTTTTTAATGTTATGATGTATTTGGCAATATATTTTTTTATTGACATTTCAATTTTGTTTTGTAGCATGCTAAAGTTACAAGAAAACAAATGACTAAGAGTTAAACCTGAGCCAATCTAGGCTAAAGTTAAGTTTAGGAGATTCTTTGGGAGGTTGCTTTTGCTGAATGCACTGACCTCTGGGCCCACTAGCGCACAGAACCATTCAATCGAGATCTGGATGGTGAACCCTATTTGGTAGGGCATAAGAACAGGAAAAGAGATCTTCACAAAATAAGTCCAAGATTTAGATGTTCTTACTAGCTTTATGTTTTCGTTGCTTGTATTGTGGTCAGTGAAAGAAATTCCAAATCATTTAAACATTTAGGTTTGTTAGTATTTACCATTTTCCTTTAATGTGTTATTTTGTTTGTTTGCTATGTTTCTTATTCCTTGATCAATTCATCCCAGGTGCTATAAATTGTTTGTACAACCTTGTTTATCTTGATCTCTGTGATTTTCCCCTGCTCCTGGTACCATAGTGCCTACTAGATACTGGATACGTGTTTGATGACCTACTGCGTCTGACACGGACAACCTACATGTAAGTAGATGTATAAACAGATATATGGAATGCACACTGTAGATTATCATTGGTATGTTTTTCTCTTAATTTTTATTAAATTGGGAAGACAAAAGCAATGAACCCTTTCAATTTGATACTTGAATTGGCTAACTGTACTGTGTAAACTCCTTAGATCTGCACTAATACAGCAGCGACTAGTCACATGTGGCTATATAAATTTAATTAAAGTTAAATGAAATTTAAAATTCATTCCTTCTACTATACCTGACACATTTCAAATACACAATAGCCACATGTGACTATTAGTTACCATGTATTGAAGAATGCACTTTCATTGCTGTAGAAACTTCTTTTGGACAGTGTTGCCTTAGAATGCTCTTTAGAAGAGCACCCCGGGTAGATTACTGCAGAATGATAAAAAAAAAAAAAAAATTCTTTCCTTTATGGTTTCATATTGCTTTAGGAAATGTCTGCTAGCTCAGATCTTCAACAATATAGGCAGGACCATTCCTGGTGCTAAGTGGATCAAAATGACATTAAATGGACTGTTACCAAAATCACAGAGTAAGATTAAAATGCCAGGAGCTATAGCTGTCAAATGACTTTGTAGTGGCTCTCTTGGTTCTTTTCCTAGCAGTCTGAAACATACACCAATGTCTTTAGAAATTGGCTTGGCCTGTCTCTGTAAGGGATTGCTGTTGGATGATGGAGAACTTCATACATATGGCAGGTTTTCTGGATAGTCTGTCCTCAAATAGAGACGAAATTCACTGGGAATATTGACAGTAGATACCTCACTGCTTACCCTACCCCCCTTAGTTGCTGCAGGCAAGCGTTCAAAGGAAGTGTTCTGGTATCCATGTCTCTGCCTCAGGAGAAGCTCATTTTCCAGTTTAGATTTGTATCAGGAAATTATGCTTCCTGCCAAAAGGAGATTTAAGGACTGCACCCTCCCTGTATCACCAAAAAGAAAACAGATCACCCACGACCCAGACAGAGATAACAAACAGATCACTCTAATTAAGAAAAAAAAAAAAAAAAAGAAAAGAAAAAAAAAAGATGCAGCATTCTACAAACAGAGTCCAAGCACTTCTGGGCTGTAAAAAAGAGTGAACTTTGGAGAGGTTTCTGGTTGAGGCCCTTAAAATGAGTTTTTAATAAATTATACATGTTGACTAAGATTAAGGTCTTCATATGGAAAAGTGACTTTCTATGGCAGACCAGCAAAGGCCTAGAAAGGTGTGGGATGTTCAAAAATAAAAAGCAGGAAAGGATACAGATGGAACCAGAACATAAATGCTTCTGTTTGCCCTACGAGCTGCAAGGTTTTCACCAGTCCTCAGTGAGTCGGAGCTAGAGGTTGAGATTAGAATTCCACCATTCTGTTGGTTATATTTATGCTGCTATTTCTAAAATGTGTTCTGAAGAACTGTTAACTGGCTATGGGAGAAAGTTTCCATGGAAATAAGTTTAGGAAGTACCTGGGTTAAATAAGATTAAATATGTCTTAAAAATAATCACAAGACTTCTTAAGACTTTTACTATGTCACTGTGTGTTGTGAGTCTCTAAAAGGTTGTGAGAGGGATAAAGAATTGTTAAGCTTTTGTAATAAGCATTTGGGATTTTAGGTAAAGCCCCAAGGCAGAGAAAAAAATTGGTGTAAGTAGCTTCATATTATAAAGAGCAGCTACTAAACATGTGGCCGTAGGGCTGAAAGGGTGACAAAATGCAGATGATGGCGTGGACATTTGATGAGTGAATATTTACAAAACTTTTAGAACACTGCCTTGCATGTGGTGCTTAAAAGGCAATAGTTATTGTATTGTTTTGGGACTTCATGGGCTATTAGCGGAGAAGTCCCTTTTGGCCTCCTTGTTAGTGGTAGAAGATATTGAGACTCTCTTGGCCAATCGGAAGCAAGGATGCTGCATAGGCCCTAATGACATGAAGTCCAAGATTGCAGAGTCCTCACAGGGCCTGGCTCATGCCTGCTCTGGTAGTAATCACAACGTCCCCTCCCACGTGTGAGGCTGAGTGATGGTCGTGGATCGTCTAACAAGCCTAGTGGGGAGTAGCGGTTAGTGGTAGTTTGGGGTAGCTGACTGGTGAGGAAACAAGCCAAGGGCTGCAACTAGAGGTGAGCTTAGAAGCCAATGGAAGTGATAAACTTTGACAGTAAAACTGACCTCATCTCTTGGCAGCAGTGAAAAAGCTCTCATCTAGTGATTTTAATATTGGAGCAAAATAAGCACGCCAGACTTTGGTATATATTTATCCCATGTTGAAACAGCAGGGGAAGAAAATCAGATATCATCTTCACATTTTTCTACTCTGATTTTTCAGTTTCAATTGCACTTGAGAAGTCTGACCTAATCTTTCACTCCCAAGTCGCCCTCACTGAGCCTCTCTAGGTGGGATGATTGGGGAACAAAGTTTTGGTTGAGATTTATTGGAGAGGAGTAAGCCCGGCTCCGTAACAGATCAGGCTCTGAAAGGGAAAAGCAAATGCAGTAGGAGGACTCCACGGGAATTCAGTCCTGGAGGGAAGGAGGGTAGCAGGATTCAGCGGGAGGTTGAGAACTGGGCCCAGGAATCTCTCTCTCTTCTTTCCTCCTCTTTTAAGTATCCAACTGTATGTTCCTACGGCTTTAAATATTGTCTTCTACCCATACATCTTCTCCCTGTACTCTGGTCCTAAAGGCAATTCCTGCTCCAATTGATGTTGGCCCAATTGACTTGAGGAATTGAAAATGAATTATAAACATAAAAGATTCCCACCAACCTAAGAAATAAAAATCAAAACAATAAGATAACCTGAAAGTATCTTAAACAGATGAAAGATATCTTCAGAATGTTCTCTAAATGAGGACAAACTCGCTAAAATTAATATTGTATTATAGCATTGACTCTCTGGGTGAGGCTAGAGGCATAAAGGATTTAGATTTTAGATTTTTTAATAAACAGAAGGCATAACATGGCACCAATAAAGATATTTTGGCACTTAAAAAGAGCATAAATACAGATGAGTAAGAACGAGTGCTGGAATTGTTTCTACCACTGGCTCATGGATAGCCTTTAAATAAACCGTAATATTCCTTCTGTGTATTCTATGTCTTGTTTTTTGACCCCTGTATCAGTTTTTTCTTGCAACGTGATAAACCAGCTCAAGCCACTGTGGCTTAAAATGTCAACAAGTCTTTACTTGTGTTGCCTGGGCAATTTTTTGCTGTCCTCACTTAGCTTCACTTAGTTGCAGGACTGGGCTCAGTGGATGGTTGCAAGGGCTGGGGCTCTTCACGTCATTGCACCCATGGTGTTGTCACCACATAGTGGTCTCAAGGTTCCAAGCCAGCAAGGGCAGAAGCTTCAAGGTCTCCCTAGACAGAATTCCTTGGAATTCACACCATAACACGCCCACCATATTCCATTAATCAAAGCCACTCCCAACGCTGGCCCAGATTCAGAGGAAGGGGAAACAGATTCTAACTCTTGATGAGAAGGTTCACAAAACCACATTGCAGACTCACATGTCTAAGGAAAGAAAGATTTTGTGGTCGTCTTTCCAAATAGTTGACCACAGCCCCCAAGCCATTACTGAGGAGTAGGAAGGAGACTTGAAAATAAGGAGATGGGTAGAGAGAAGGTTCTTTCTAAGCAACCATTTTGCCTCTGTTTGTCCTGAAAACCTGAAACTTTAGACCTTTAGCTTCAGAGGGTCATCCATATCTGATAATGCTGATTGTAATTTTTATATTGATGTGTAAGCAGTAGAATTGTAGTATCCATCTGTACCCAGGAAGGAGAAGAATTGCTTCCAAGTGTGTGCTGGTAACTTATATTTTATAAGCACGATGCAGTGGCCGAGTTAGTGTAGTAGAAGGAGAAAAGCTAAAGGCAGAGCTTTTGAAACTGGATCACTCATCGTAGGCATCGGAATCGCTTGGGGTGCTTGTTGAACATTGAGAACCTTGCATCCTCCTAAATCAGAATCACAAATGACCCACCAGCCTACGAGTCCTGAAGTAGACGGGAATTTGAGAACGTGTGCATCATGACATATTTCTTAAGTGTAACATTAAAAGGATTTTTAATTGAACACCCTTACAGGTTAAGCAGAATTTGGAAAACACTGAGCATCACAAAGGTGCTTATAAACTTGCCCGTTAGTGAATTTTGTTAGATTGTAAGTTCCTTGAAGGAAAACCAAAAACATGGCATCTTCTAAACTCAACAACATTACAAAAAGCCAAAAACTAGACATTGAATTAAATTGTATTTCGATTCGGTAACTGAAAAGCAGAAATATCAGGTAGGGCACCTGCTATTTATACAGTAGATTTGTATTCTGGTCCTAAAGGCAATTCCTATAATCAATTAGTATTGTATGAAGAAGTAAAAATTCCATCAACTTCTAGCCCTAAGATTAATTGTATGTGTGGTTTAGCCAATTTTATAGCATTTCCTTGGGAAGCCTACCTATAAGAATTTCTATCTTAGGGGGTTACTGTAAATATTAAATAAGGTAGGATATGGAAAAAAGTTTAAAAAATAGCTTTTCTTAAAATACTCTTTATAATAAAATCTGTATCAAAGTATCAATCACTTATTTATTTTTTGCTCAGAAGCATTTAGTTAAGTGGGTGCTTATTTAAAATCTGTAAATCTTTTCTCTCTATTTAGACTCTTAATAACTATCCATTTAATGAGAGAATGATGTGATGTCGGACCCATTTCCTGCAAAATATGCAGCTGTTTTCACGGCACTCTGAGCCGTATTAAAGTGATATTTTGAGAATTATTTCACATTGCTATTCAATTACTATATGGTTTTAGAAAATATACTTTCACTTCATCAGGATGTTGCTAATTTATTTTATCAGGACAATAGCAAAATTAAAAAAAAAATTACCCACCATCATTGGATTTAGTAACAAATTGATAATCTTATAGTTGCTCTTTTAATAGTGTATATAGATTCTCACCCCCCCCTTAAAATTTCAGTTCTTAAAATATCCCTGTTTATCTTGCCTTTTGTTTTTTATGGGTGTTTGTTTGTTGGCTTTTCTCCCTTAATTCTGCTATATTTTCCGCAGGCCAAGACTAAAGAGGGTCCAATGTTATGCCTTCTGTCTGATGAGGAATACAGTTGGTCTGTCTGGACTTGACACTTTCCTTCCCATACACATCCCCCAGGTGGACGCTGGGAGAGGAAAGGAAAGATAAAGAGTCACAGGGAGAAAGAGGGCAGACCTACAACTTCCCCATGGCTCCCACTGGTTCCCTGGATGATTGAAAGGCACTGCTTTCTGGCCTCCTCTGTCTGGAGGGGGAAGGGAGGAAGCTCTCAGGCAATGTCCATTCTTCCCTCTTCCTGGGGAATCACCGCAGGGGATACACCCCCCATCATGGGACCTACCCACAGCCCCATCACTGCTGCTCTATGGATCAAAACGGAAGTGTCAGAGGCCTTGGAGCAGGTTTCCTAGCTCAGACCTGTGCAAGTTTGAGAGAAAAAGAAGGAAATTAACCAGGCATTGATGTTCTGCTATTGAATAGATATTCTTCTAAGGGGTTTGCATGTTTTGGCCACAGCCCTGTGAAGTGGCTATTCTTACTTTTTCATTGGTAAAGAGATAATCTAAGCTCAGAGTTTAATCAGCGTGCTTAAATCACACAGCTACTAAGAAATAGAGCTATAATTAAACTAAATATAAGGACTGGAATCGTGGACTGCCTGGGTGGCTCAATCGGTTGAGCCACCCACCGACTCTTGGTTTTGGCTCAGGTCACCATC